>NC_092873.1:241855116-242193866 GCF_028372415.1 Notamacropus eugenii | reverse complement strand
TAATTTAACTGCCTTTATGAAGGACTCAATGGAAAACTGATGAAGTATCCAAAATCAGGCAATTCAATGCAGGATTCTGAATTGTTCCTCATAAAACATTCTTTCCTAATCCACAATGGACATTAACATTTAATTTCCCAGTTATCAGGGAATTACCCCCTAGGACTTTTCTCTAAAATCTGACAACTCAGGAAATAATTACCCTCTTAGTAATGAAGTGGGTAATTGAAAGGAGGATATTGGATTTGTGATTGGCCACATTTTTAAAGTTCTTTCATTGCTGGTTGGTTTTCCCTGGATAATTATAATTGAATGAACATTAAGTTTTATATTTGTTATTGGCAACAGAATGGAAATTCCAGCTCTGAAGAAGTTTTAGCCTCTGAATTTTCTATCCAGCTGGGAATATTTACAACTATAGAGTTGAGCATACAGTGAAATCAGTTTTCTATTGCAAATATGAGGTGGTAATTGAGTCTGAAGAGATTTTTAAACTGGTGATGCCGCTGTTAGGATGACAGGTAGGCAGGAGTTTCTATGTGATAGCACTAAGAAATAGCTTTAGTTCTCCCAAGTTAAAAAAAATTAAGCTACAGTACTGTGGATTATATGAGACACATAATAAAAACAGAAGCCAAAGAGGTAGTTAGAGGGTTATTTCCTGCTAGAAGCTATAAAAGATTTTATAGAATTAAATGTCCCAGCCTGAATGGATTGGAATAGCTTTACTTCTCTGTGAAGCAATGCTATTTATTGTAAGTAAATGGTGATTTGGCGAGTGATCAGTGAGGCTCATAGATTTAGGGCTGAATGGGACATGAAGAGGCCTCATGTCCAACAATCTCATTTCATAAATGAGAAAAAGAAGGCTATGACTTGCCCATGGTCACACGGTTCAGGATTCTTCCCCTTTTCTTCATTCATCATCTTGCCTTAGACGTTGACTACTTGCCTGACCACAGGCAAATCATTCAACCTCTCAGCCTCTGTTTCTCCATTTGTAAAATGGGAATAAGCACTATCTCACTATCTAAATAAAATAACATATGTAATGTGCTTTGCAAACCTTAAAATGTTATATAAATATTAGCTACCTGCATTGTCATTTCTTCTGAAAAGATTAATCTCTATTTTTTTTTTAATTGAAAGGCAGACTTGAAGCCAGGAGAATCTACATTCTGTCTCACTTCTTGTATATACCAGCTGTGTGAGTCTAGGCAAGTCATTGAACTGGTCAGTGCCCTAGTCAACTCTCCAAGACTATCACTTGTACAGAAGTTGCCAATCTGCATTGGTAGAGGGAGTTTGCCAACCTGGGACTTCCCCATAACAATGAAATCATAGGTCAGTGCTTACAACTATGCCTATTTATTTATCACCTTCTCTGTAACCAGGTCCCTCACTCATTATGGTGGGAAGGTGATCCTGGCTGTGAAGTGTCTTAAGGCCAATAAAACTACAGGCTATCAACAAAGTGTAAACTCTGGTCAGCCTTCAAAACTGAAAATACTGCAACTATAACTCACCTACCATCAACTCACTGTGTGTAATCAGAGGACTACCCTTGGCAACCAAGAAGGGGCTCTATCCCCAGAGAATAAAATGGGCAATTTTTTTTTAAAACAACAGCCACTGCTGAAGAACTGCTGAGCCTTGGGTGAGTTGTATTTACATCTGGGAAAAGAATTCCAACACTGGGAAAATGTTGAATCCTTGGAGTTCTAGAAAATGTGTAAGTGATATAGTAGTGTTGAACATGGAGTCAGGAAGACCTGAATTCTAATCCTGCCTTTGTCACTAGTTGTCTGTGACCATGGCCAACCCACTTAAATTCTTTGATCATCAGTTCCTCACCTTTCAAATATGGATAATAATAGCACCTGCCTCACAGCATTGCTGTGAGAATCAAATCAGATGAGATAATGTACGTGAAGCACTTTGTAAATCTTAACTCGTTATATAATTGCTAGTTACAATGATGTGTGAGATGCTGGAGAAGATACAGAAGATGACCAACAGGTCTCTAGGCAAGGACCCTATATCTACATACCACTACCAAGAAATGAGGTTTGAGTCAGGCCATTTGTGTCATGTGTGTGTGTGTATGTGTGTGTGCGTGTGCGCATGTGTGTGTGTGAACTATAACACTAGAGAAACCTAGATAAATGAGAGAGAGAAAGAGAAAGAGAAGAGAGAGATATACATATAGAGAGAGGGAGAGACAGAGGCAGAGAAAGTGAGACACAGAGAGGGAAAAGAGAGACAGAGAGAGGAAACAGAGGCAGAGAAAGAGACAGACAGACAAAGTGAGAAAGAAACAATCAAGCTTATCTTCAAGTGTGTCTTTAGCTGACCTAGTAAGACCAAAACCACAGCACTAACCTAGTGAATTCACACTCTACTCCTGTTTTAAAGAGTCCATTGAGTGAATTGTGATACTTACTAAAAACAAATTATATTTACTAAATTTTCTGTGCAGATTAACATGGGTGCTTTAAAATGGCATGATCAGGGTGCTCCTAATATCCTAGCATGTATTTTAGAGAAGGTGCAAGGCAACAACTGTCCTCATCCTTCCTCTCTTGTTTCCCTTTCCCAAAAGACCCTTGGCCATCAAAATGCCATCTAGGTATGTCAACACAAAGAACATTATTCCTGTTTATGCCTCTTGGAGGAGCTGGGAGACACCAACGACAAGCCTTCCAGGGAGATGGAGGACCACTAGACCTTATCATCTTCCCTGCCACCCAATCCTAAAGTCCCCTGGGTCTTAACATCTGGGCTTTACCACCAACATCCTAATGCTGTTCCCTCCAGAGCCAGGGATATTGTCGTCTAACCTAGGGCTTCACCCTAAGAATCCTTGGTCCTTGCCACCTGTTCTGCATCCTTTGGAAATCTGGCCCTTTCTAGTCATCCCATACTGAACTCTCTTGTGTGTCTCCTCTATTAGCACTCCCTTGGTTTTTTTTTTCTATTAGTGAGCTTAGTAAAGGGCTTGACAGACAGTAGACACCTAATAAATATTTTGTTTTTCCTTTATTCAATCAACCTCTCTCTCCACTCCCATTCTTGAATGAGCATAAAATTCAGATTGTTAATTGTGAGAAATGACAAGGTATATTTCTGTCACTTTCAGCTCTATCTGGGGAGATTAGTCATGTAAGGCAACTTATCCCCTTTTGGAAGCCTGGTGAGTCCTTTTGTACTTCCAAACTTGAAATCAAGAAGACCTGGCTTTAAGTCCCATCTCTGACACATACCAGCTGTATGGCTACAGGCAAAGCACTTAATTTTTCACTGTTCCAAGTAACTTTCTGAGACTACAAGTTTGAGACAAGTTGTCGATCTGTTTATGAGAAGAGAGATTTTATACCAGAGGTACTTCACACTGGCAAAATAATAGATACAAACTGGGTAAATACATATAATCTCTGTACTTGCATATGTCTAATGTGGATAGGTCTATTATAGCTGTATCATATCATAGGGCTCAAATTCTGACTCTGACGCTTACTAGCTAAGTGACCCTGAGCAAGTCATATAACATCTCAGTAACTTAGTGTCTTAGGGTCATTTCTACTGTTAGACTTAGGTAAGAGTCTGTAATGGTGGTAGACACTTCCCACACCCAGAGTTCCCTATACTCATTCACAGATCCTCAGTGTACTCCCACTTGGATATATTATGTGTATATATATTATGTATGCACATATATGTATACATTATATATCTGAGAGTGCATAAGTACGTGTACACATATTTGTGTGTGTGTGTATGTGTGTTTCATTCTAGCCATGGGCAATCAGGCATCTGTCCATTTCTACTATCAATCAGGTCATTTTTTGAGAGATTATATAGAAGATGCCCATCAAGCTGTAATGCAAATGTGTATACATATGGTGGCATGTACAGTGTGACTGTGCTAAAAATATGTTCTTGTTCACCCCAATTTTCTTGGTAGAGTCATAGGAATAAGGGAAGTCTACAAAAGATTGGCAAAAAAAATGTGCATCCCTCCGCCAATATTGTTTAATGCATTATTAAGCATCTAAAGCTTGAAGGAAATTTGTATCATGGCCAAGTCTGCCCTTATTTATCCAATTTGCCTAAGTAAAACACCAAAGAATCAGACTTCCCAGATCTAATTTCAAGCTGTTTAAATAACAATCCACCATTAAAATGCCAGTCTGGTACTGCAGTGTTGGGAACACCCACACAGCCAAAAGAGGTTAAAGAACAATGAAGTCTCCAAAAACAATTAGTCCCAGGGCAAGTTAGACCAGTCAACAAGAGAAGACTGTTCAGCATTCATTGTGGCATAAGAATGCCTTTGAAAAATGAAGCATTTCCAGCATTTGTCCCTGTAGGAGTGGAAACACCACAGAGCCTTGGCAGTCCATGCTCACACACCAGAGACGATGAGAAGTTCTCCATTATTTCATGGAAGGATTATGAGTTAATGCACAGCATGTTTTGTCCCGTTTTTCCACATGGAATGGCACTGTTTTTCTATACACTCTATACTAAACTGATTGGTTTGGATTAAAACAATTAAATGAATAGAAGGAGAAAGATGAAGGAAGTGAGAAAGATTCTAGTCTCTTTGTCTAATTCAGATGTGATATCCATGCAGCATCATTTAGCAAACAGTCCATCATTTAGACAGGCTTTAAAGGAAATCTAAGATAGTGTACACATATTTTTGAATGACATATACCTACCTTACTATCATGTCACATTATCATAGAACTATAGAGCTAGAACCAGAAGAGACAGTGAGAACATCTATTCCAACTCAATCATTTTACAGATGAAAAAACTGAGACCCACAGAGGGAGGCTGTGACTTGCCAAGATGGCACAGGTAGTGTGTATTTGAGGTGGGAAACCAGGTCTTCTGTCTCCATAGTCAGAGCTCTTTCCAATGGACCATGATGCCTCCTGTCATGGTAGGTGGAATTAGTGTTTCGATCTAGAACCCACCCCAGAATGACTTCCTTCCCATTAAGAATTCTGATAGCTGGATAACCCCTGGGTGCTCTACCAATTATGACCCAAATCAGAAACTGTTGAAAGGGAATCCTAGTTCTATCTACATGCTCTGAGGGCAAAGGTGAGGTGCAGTGAGACCCAACATTCCTGAAATTTCAAGCACAATTACCTCTAGGACTTAAGTTCATAACTTTTTGTGCCATGGACTCCTTTAACCATCCTTTGAAGCCAACGTAGATCCTTTCTCAGAATAATGTTTTTAAATGCATAAAACATATAATGTTACAAAGAAAAATAATTATATTTAAGTAGTTATCAAAAATTTTTTTTAAAACCACAAGTTTACATACCCCAGATTAAGAATCCATACATAGCCATCCCAGCAGCAGACTGACACCAGGAAGTCCTGGTCAACTCCATGAAAGAGATGGAGATATTGCTGGGAGGTGAGGGGAGTATGTAGGGAAGGGAACATTACCATTCTCTAAGGATGATTCAAAGGACTGCCTCATTATACCAAATCTTTCCTCTGCCCCAGTAGAATTCCATGGTACAAGGGTAAGTGTCAGGCTTATTCAAGCGACCCACTGCAACCTCAGAGGGTAAGGGCAATAGCAGAGCTTCCTGCTGCTTGTAGTGTGTGTGAGTGTGTGTGTGTGTGTGTGTGTGTGTGTGTGTGTGTGTGTGTGTGTTTCTGATAGACTGCAGGATCCCCTGAAGAACCTCCCCTCAGAGCCATAGGCAGGTATATGACACAATATGGTAAATCCCTGGCTCTAAAGTTCTCTTCCTTGAACAATCCTTGTGAGCTAATTGACAGTCTCATATTTTTGAAGAAGCTTTTATATTTTTTAGCTATTGAATAAACCAGTTCTGTGTAGTCCAGGACTCATAAAAAATTTTTTTTATCATGGCTCATAAAAATAATTTTTATGCCTCCCAAGAGCTTGAAAACTGTCATACATATATATAATTTTAAAATCCTTTCCCCCAAATTTGTCTTTTAGATTTTTTACAAAGACGTTGTACTGGTAGTATAATAGCCTTACTCATGGGCCCAGTCCCACTACTAATCAGTATGGGAGCTTTAACCTGCTCCATTTCTGACCTGGGACAGTCAGCTCCTACATAAGCAGCCCAGTATGTTCCCTCCTCCTTGCTTAGCACACACCATACTAGTGCCAGACTTGGTGTGAACTCCAGATTGGCTTTAGATCCTTACTGAAGCCCAGAATCCCTGGACTCAAGAGATTCACCAACCTCAGGCTCCCTGGTTGCACGTATTATAAGCATGTACCACCATGACCAAAGTTGGAATTTTCAATACAGATGAAAACTATTTACTTAGGATTTGGGATCGGATCCTAAGTCTGTTATTTCTTTCTTGGGTTATCTTGGGCCAGTCATGGAAGAGTTCTATGCCTGAGATTGCTGATCTTTAAAATGACAATTGTACTAAGTAGCCACTAAGTTCCCTTTCAGTTTTAAGTTTGGTTCTATGATTCTACAAACTTATTGCCAAGTGAATGTTTCAAAGCCATCCTACCATACTTCAAAGGAAAAGGGATGCAGCAGAAAGTTTATCCTAGAGCAGGCTATCTTCTATAACAGAAAGAGTTCCAGAATTAGAATCAAAGGAACAAAGTTCCAGTCTTGGCTCTTCTGCTTACTACATGTGTGACCTTGGTCAAGTCATTTTACTTTCCTGGAATTCAATTTCCCTATCTAGACTAAGTCAAAGGTTCTTAACTAGAGGTCCACAGACCTCCAAGGAGTCTGACTTTTTTAATGTTGATAAAAGTATTTTAATATAATTTTTCTTTGTAATCCTATGCATTTATTTGATTCATTATATCCATCACTTTCACAGGATTGCCAAAGAAATCCATGATGGTCTATATGATCCTTTCCAGTTCTAAATTTATTAACTTAGTGAAGAGGCAGAACCAATCTTCCCACCACTGAACTTGAGACATAGACAAGGAAACATGAATTCAAAATGCCCAATTTCCACCTTAAAGGTGGTATAGAAAAGCCCCAAAGTCAAAAGGTTTCATCATGCCTGCTGAGGAGCCACCTACAGAAAATGTGGACAATTCTGGAGGCAGATTTGATTCCATAAGAGATCTAAGAGGACAATATCTCCTCCAGGTTACTAATGGGTGCCATTCTGATGGACTTAGAAGTGAACCCAACTTTGGTCCAGAGAACACTAGGCTAAAAATTAAAAAATTAAATACTTCTGAATTTCCATTGTGCATGGTAGCTGTCTGTATTTTCCTCTCTAATTGGGGGTAGAATAAATAAATGTCAAAGAAATTTAAATCCATGTGTTAGTATGATGGGTACCACAAATAATAATAATAAGCTAGCATAAAAAATGTATTGATCTGTGAATGAGATATATGATAATTTTTTTCTGTACTCATGATTCTAGGAATACAAGAAGTACAAGCCCACTTTAGGCACAAGCTAAAAGACAAGATCATCTGAGACTCACCCAAGCACCATACTTGGGTTTTTCAGACAATTGGGTGGAAATCCTGTATAATCTACTCTTGTTTTTCCTCTGGTGTGACCAAAAAAGAATTCTAAAATCAATATGAATATCTGATTAATAAATTCAATTAAACTTTCCAGGTAACTCCTATCAGATATAAAAGGGAAGCTAATTAAATAAGGGGTTCTTGGTCTAGGTAAGGGATTTAACTGGGATGATAATTAATCAAAGATAGTTGGCTCATTTCCTTCAATGAGCTAGAACCCACCAAAGCTAATGCTTCCACCTCCCCAATTTACAAAATGAGAAAACTAAAAGACTACAAATTCCTTGAAAATAAAAAAAAAATGAATTTCAATGCTTAGTACAAAAGATAGTTTGGCAAGACATACATATAACAAGAGTTGTAAGTTGTTCCATTTATTTGAGTAAATATCTTGTAAATAAATCATCGGTAAACATTACAAAATTAAATACATTTTAAAAAGCTTGCCAGTATACAGAAAATTCACAAACATATTTCTTTTGAAAAATAAAATATGTTCAGAGCACCCTTGATATAAAATGCCTGACTACTGTCTTCTTTTACGTGGTCACTTATGAACATCACATAGCAGATAAAGAATACCACACAAAGGAGCCAAAGGTCTACCTGAAGTGTTTTCTTCCCCCCACCCTTTATCAAACATGATCAGATAGCCATGCCATTACTGCAGACCTATTTTAATTATCTCACAAGGAGCAGGAATATACTACTGAAGAAAGGAGGATAGTTGACTTCCCAAGGACCAGTCCCAAAGTAGGGGAAAGGGTTAAGAAATGGGCACCATAGCTTTGCCCTATGATCCTGTGAAACCACTATGCCCTTACCCACATACTACATAGTGGGTCAGGAAGTGCCAGTCCTATTTGTAGCATGTTCTGACATCAATGCTTCCTAGAATTCGGTCATCAAAGAAGGTTGAGGCTTCCTTGCCTCCCTACAGCTCAATGGAACACTCCAATTGTCCTCCCTATGGGAGGTCTAGTGTCATCTCAGGCCCAGAAGCACCCAATATGCCTGAGACAGAGCTCTAACATGCTTGCTCGCTTTTGACCTGTTTTAATGGGAGAGACAACACACTGTATTTGGTTGAAAGCAGAGAACTAAATGCTACACAGTGCTTTCTTTTTCTGCAGTAAAACACTGTTCAGACAGTGCTGGCATTTCTCTATGGAGTTCCTATCAGAGCTTCAAACAAAGGGTTAACATGATTCCAAATTATTATGAATGAGGCAGTGAGGAAGAGACCTGGCAAAGCATCAGGACCAATAAACAAGATGAAGTCCATCCATAAGTTACGCCCTTGAAAACAGTAACAACCAAAAATTGAAGTGTAGCTTCCTGAAAGAACTGATACATTTAATGTCTTCACTTTGGTGCATAAAGTGAATTTTTTTTAAATCTCAGCACCTGCATTAAGAATGTGAAGTTGCGCCTCAAAAACACATGTGCTGCAGTCTCCAGTTAAAGGATGACCAAACATCGATTCCATCCACAGGAAATAATACTCATATCCACAGTGTAACATAATTGTGTATATACAAGTACAAGAAATTGGACGTTTATGAGTCAAATATACAATTGAGGGGGAAAATATTACCAAACTATCTATAACAAAGCTGTTCTCCCTGCTCTATAAGGTTACAAACACCCTCCCACTTGCCACATAAGATAGGGCTGTCCATGTCGGCTACCAAGAGGCCTCCATCAAATCCCTGGGCTTTTCCATCTGGTTGGATAATCCTCCATTGACAGTTGTGCTGCATCCAAAGCACTGATAGCTTTGATTAAAAAAAAAAAAATCTAAAAAAAATCCATAAAAACAAATAAGAAACATCCATGGATAAAATGTCTAACAGAGGAAAAAGAAAAGTTGCTCAGAAAGACAACAATTTTTTCTTTTAAATAAGTGTCTTCTTGTGGTCAAAATCCCATTTCCCTTTCTGTGTCCCTTGGAGAGAATTCTACTCTCCATGCAAAAAAATTATATACTCTTCTTTTGGGGAGGACTCAGTTTCCTCATGCCTCTTATCCGAGATAGCAGTTCTTTGATAAATTCCTAAGAAAGAAAAAGAAAGCAGAGAGAAGCAGTTAGTATCAAGGATGACTCCATTTCAATTAGTCTTCTGTTGATTTGTTTAAAGTAAATGGAAATGAACTGCAGTTGCCGCCAGTTTCAGACTTTGGCCCTTCAACCTGTATATTCTAAAGGGTACCCTCCAAGACCCATATAAACAAGCAACTTGGGCTTGTCAGAGAGGGAATAAGGCAGTGTGACCAAAAAATTCTTTGCATATTTTTAACCTTGATATTCCCCATTTCTTTCTTCTGACTTACTTGCTTTCTTAATCACCACTACTTCTGCACTGAGATAGAAAGGGATCCATGCTGAGTCGATGGCATATCATTTAAAAATCTTGGACTACCCTGTTTTTCTTTAATTTGCAGCATTTTCTAGGATGGGAGAATGTTGTATTTCTCCCTACTGAAGTCATTCTTGGCTTTAACTTCTCAATATTTTTTAAAGGCCCAATGTATTTATAGCTACCCACTTTATTGTTCTGTCTTAAACAATATTCTTATTCTTCACCAATGAGAGTTCCAATTTCCTTAATACATTTTGCTTTAGGAACCTATCACTGTGAGCAATGCTGATTTCAGTATGCAGGTGATGATTTTTTTTTTTATGGAAGGGGCAGAAGCACAAACCATATAATTTATCTTACTGACAACTTTAGTAACATTTCTGCATTAAGTAGACAAAGTTCTTATTTAAAAGTCACAGGCTGAAGTCACATAAATGGTAATGTTCTCTGGAGCATTACCCTTCTAGGCTTTACAGTAAGTTGGACTTCATTAATTCAGATTGTTTCAGTAAGTCAACATGGTATATATATGAGAGAAGTACAGTGTTCTGGAAAATATCATTGAAAGTCTGCCAGTTCAGATGTCAGAAGAACCAAGGTCTAGTCCCAAATCTGTCACTTATTCACTATGAGCCCTTGAGAAAGTAACTCAACCTCCTAGACCTCAGTTTCCTCACTGTATATTGAACCAGATGATCTCTGAGATTTATTCCTGCTCTAACATCTAAAGTTCTACAATTTTCATTGCATAAAAAAATTTGAAATAAGTAATATCACTTATGAACTCAGGATTCATGTTTATGGTACATAGGATAATTCCATCCTACTGTTAAAGGACCATAGGATTCAAAACTGGAAGAGATTTGTATGATATTATGATATTAAGAAAGTGGGGAAGCAAGTGTCAGAGGGGCCCTGAAAGGCATCTTGGGCTAAACAGAGGAAAAGGTTATACCCTTTGACTTTAACAGTGACACCTACTCTTCCCACCTTTGATGCTGGTGCTAAATTGTCCTTAATGACCATTTTGTCAAGCTCATTTCCTGATATGACAGTGAGTGTAGTTAAAGCCACCATGGTTTAGTTAGATGCCTTCATTTTATAGATGGGGAAACTGAGATCCAGAGGTGTTAAATAACTGATCCAGGATTACACAGAAGTGAGGTCAAGTTCAAACCCTAACCTTCTCTTCAAATCCAATGTTCTTTCATTTTTTTCATTTTGCTTATTCCTTTCTTTGTAATAATTTAAAACATGCTGCACAAAATCACTAACTCAGACTTGGCTAATTCACAAAAATTTAAGTATATATATATATATATATATATATATATATATATATATATATATATATAATGGATAAAAAAGATAGAAGTGTTATTCTGCTTGTAAAAAAAAAAACTACCTGAGAAGATTAGCACTGTTATTTTTTGTGCATAACTTTTATGCCAATTAAAAGGAATCTTTATTCATTAGAGCAGATGCTTCTAGAGATTCTCTACTTGGCAACGTTTGGCAACAGATAGTTCACTTTACTCCATGTACAAGACATGAACAAAGCAACATCTCTTCTACCACATATCCTATACATCAGATCTTTACCTTTTTCAAAATGGAGCACTCTCTCTGCCTCCTTTTCCCTCCTTCAAACAAACAATATTTGACTATATTTTCAAAAGCACATTCTACTACTAAATTGCCTGGGAGAGCTTTCCACATGCAACATGCAAACATGCCCATGCCTCCCTACTTCTTAAAAAACTTTTATTTGATCTTGTCATCCCCACAAATTATCATCCTAAATCTCTCTCTTCCCTTTCATAACCAAAATCCTAGAATGATCTACATTTTCATACTAATATTTCTATTTTCTTACCTCTCATTCATTTTTTTGCAATAAATATAGTAATTTTATTAATGGTACATAGTATAGGACTTAATTATGTTTCTCCCCATACTACAGGGGTGCGCCGGGCAGGGGTATGTGGAAGGATTATGAGATTTCCAATATAGGGAAATAGAGTTGTAGTATGGACTCCCCATGCCGTAACTCCTCTTTTTCCTGGAAATGAAGATTCATGGCTTTCTACTTTATGTTTTGAAGCCTATGTAAACCATAGGATCTACTAAACCATGATGGCTTTAACCACACTCATTGTCATACCAGGAAAACAAAATGGTCATTAAGGACAATTTCAGTACCAGAATCAAAGGCAGAAGAGTGAAGGTCACTGATAAGGCCAAAGGATGCAACCTTTGCGCGTTCAGCGCCAGATGCCCTTCAGAGCCCCTCTGACACTTGCTTCACCAGTATCTTAATATCATAATATCAGACAGTTTTCTCTAGGCAACAGGTCAAATCCATAACAGACACACTGGAAGAAGGAACATAAGAAGGTCATTCCTACAAGCTTCCCATCCAGCTCAGGAAAAACCTTTCCCACAGCTTTTGCAGCACCAGCAGAAGCAGGGATGAGGTTTTACACAGCACCATACCCATCATACCACAACTTGCCATATGAATCATTTACTGTCTTCTGGATAGCAGTAATAGCATGGATTGGGTCCTGAATCTTTCCCCAATGCCAAAATCATCATGGATGACCTTGGTCAGGGATGCTAAGCAGCTGGTAATGTAGGAAGCATTACTGAATATCTTATCTTTCTCATGGTTCATTCCTATCACAAATATAGAGGCATCAGTCAAAGAGGCATATGTGATGACATGCTTAGTTCCACCTTTGAAGGGAGCCCCAGCATTTTCCAAGGTGGCACGGACACTAATGGACTCTACATTGAGCTCCAGCATCTCTACATTTAATACTGATGGAATTGTGCTCTCAGAAGATAGCAATGCCTTTTCCATTCATCACTAACCTTCTATTCTCTGCCTTTATGATACCCTTGAACTTGCCATGGGTAGAATTATATTGAAACACACAAACATGTAGATGAGACCAATGAAGTGGTTGGTCATTGACAGCCACAACATCCATTCTGCCCTAGGCAAATTCACCCAGTTATCAGGCACCCAATACAGCCAAATCCATTGACATTGACCTTCACTCTCTTGTCTCAGAAAAACAGCTGCAGTAGCAAATCCTGGCACCAAGACTGGAAGAAGAGCTTCTTAACCTCTTGCAATCTGGCTTCTAAACTTGTCATTGGACTAAAACTTCTGTCCCTTGGACACTGATAGGTTAACTGACTTGCACAGCATTACATAGTCAGTATAGACAAATATTGCTAATAACCTTTCAATTGCTGAATTCAATAGTCTTTTCTCAGTTCCCCTCCTTTTTGACTTCTATTCTACCTTTGATACTGCTAATATCCTCCTGGAAAAGAACTCCCTTAGCTTTTTGGGACACTATTTTCTCTAGGTTCTTCTGCCTGCTCCTTCTGACTTTCCCTTATTGAGTCCCCCATAAGTAGGAATATCCTCCTCTTATCCTTCTAAAACCCATCTCTACAATTCCTACAGGTTTGATTATTACCTCTAAGCAGATAACTCTCAGATCCATATCTTCACTCTTACCTCTTCTGAGCTCTATCTTCTTTACCAAGAGTGTGATGAACATTTCTACTTGGACATGCCTCAGGAATACCAAACTTAATACATCTAGAACATAACTCATTGTCTTTCCCCCTTCTCTTCATCTAAGCTTCCCTGGTTCTGTTGAGAGCATCACCAACCTTCTGATCACTCAGCTGTGGAACCTCCAGTCACCCTCTTGTCTTCACGTTCCATCATCTATATCCAATGAATTGCCAAATCATGTACATTCAGTCTCCAAATTGTTTCTCACATCCCCATGGCATAATTTAAGTAGTGGTTACCCCTCACCCAAATAATGTCAATAGTCTCTTAATTGGCCTCCCTTTTTCCAGTCTCCTCACTCTTCACTCCATCCTCTGCACACATGCCAGTTGTGCCCATGTCACTTCACTGCTTAAAAATCATTAGTGGCAGTATAGCCTCTAGATGGAAATACAAATTCTCTCTCTGGCACTAAAAATCCATCTCAATCTGGTCCCAGCCTACCTTTACAAATTTATTTAAAACTATTCCCCTTCAACTACTCTATATTCCAGCCAGACAGGCTTATTTGTTTTGCCATATACATAGCATTCAATCTCCTAACTCTGTGCCTCTGTAGAGATCATCACCCATGCCCAGAATGTACTCATCTCATCTCTTAAACTACTTTGCTTCCTTCTCCAAAGATCTGCTCAGGTACCACTTCTATAGAAAAATTTTCCTTATTTTCTTGCTTGTTCATTTTCTCTCCTTCATATTATTTTGTATTTCTTTCTATCTGGAGAGTATATCCCCAGAGGAGGTCATAAACTCTCTGGGGAAGAAACTGGTTTTCATATTTATCTTTTATCCCAAGTATCTAGAACAGTGCCTAATACGTAGAAGGTACTTAAGAAATATTGGATGAATTATTTAGTCAGTATATGTGGTAGAAGAAAAGAGGAGAAGGGGAAGAGGGAAGAAGATTCCACATATTAAGATGAACATTTTTATAAGTACCCCAAGTTCTTTTATCTCATTAAAATGCAGAAAAACACAAACAAAATTTCTGTATTAATCTATTTATTTTTTTAAAAAAAACTATGATTCAGTGCCTTTTATGTTTGAGTCACTAACTTGAAGAGGAATAAGGCCTCATGGACCTTATAATCTAAGATGTGTCAAGGGACCTGGTTTGCTCAGCAGATGGAAACAAAGAGTGTCTAATCTGGTGCTCAGAGGCTTAGCCTAACGTCATTTTCAGTTCAATTCAAGTCAATTTATTAAATGATGTCTATGATTTAGGCACCAAGGAAAGAAAAAGAAAGTGGAAGAAATGCTGTACTCATCTTTTTGTTAAACTGGAGCTGGGATTTCACTGGCATAGTGAATGTCCCATGAAGAAATTCTCTTCCATGCAGATGAGCACCTGCTCTGCCATTAGAAGTCTTTGTGTGACAAAATACAACACCCATTCCTATTAAAAACACTGGAGAACATAGGAAGAAAGGGAACTTTCCATAATATAACAAGCAGCATCTATCTAAAACCTTCAGTAAGCATTACATGCAATGGGGATAAGCTAGATGCATTCCCAATAAGATCAGAGGTGAAACAAGGATGTCCATTATCACCACTATTATTCAATATGGTACTAGAAATGTTAGCTGTAACAATTAGACAAGATAAAGATACTGAAGAAATAAGAATAGCCAAAGAAGAAACTAAGTTATCACTCTTTGAAGATGATATGATGATTTACTTAGAGAATCCCAGAGATTCAAGTAAAAAAACTACTTGAAATAATAAACAACTTTGGCAAAGTTGCAGGTTACAAAATAAACCCACACAAATCTTCCGCATTCCTATATATTAGCAACAAAGTCCAACAGCAAGAGATAGAAAGAGAAATCCCATTTAAAGCTAGGGTAGACACTATAAAATACTTAGGAGTTTACCTGCCAAAACAAACCCAGGGATTATATGAACACAATTACAAGATACTTTTTGCACAAATAAAGTCAGATTTAAGTAAGTGGAAAAACATCAGTTGCTCATGGGTAGGCCGTGCTAATATAATAAAAATGACAATTCTACCTAAATTAATTTACTTATTTAGTGCCATACCAATTAAACTAACAGATAATTATTTTCTAGAGCTGTCTAAAATAATATCAAAATTCATTTGGAAGAACATAAGATCCAGAATATCAAAAGAACTAATGAAAAGAAATGCTTGGGAAGGTGGCCTAGTGCTACCAGATCTCAAATTGTACTATAAAGCAGCAATTATCAAAACCACTTGGTATTGGCTAAGAAAGAGAGGTAGACAAGTGGAATAGACTTGGCACTCAAGACACAGTAAGCAAGGAATATAGCAACCTCCTGTTTGATAAACCCAAGGACCCCAGCTTCTGGGATAAGAACTCACTGTTCGACAAAAATTGCTGGGAAAACTGGATAACAGTGTGGCGGAAATTAGGCATAGATCCATGCCTGACACTGGACACAAGAGTAAAGTCCAAATGGGTACATGATTTAGGTATAAAGACTAATATCATGAATAAACTGGAAAAGCAAGGAATAGTGTATTTACCAGATTTATGGAGAAGGGAAGAATTTTTTACTAAAGAAGAGATAGAAAGCATTATGAAATGAAAGATGGATCATTTTGATTACATTAAACTAAGAAGTTTTTGCACAACCAAACCCAATGCAACCAAAATTCGGAAGGATGTAGTAAATGGGGAAAGAATTTTTATGGCTAAGCTCGGGGATAAAGGCCTCATTTCTAGAATATATAGAGAACTGACTCAAATGTATAACCATACAAGTCATTCCCCAATTGATAAATGGTCAAAAGATATGAACAGGCAATTTTCAGAGGAAAAAATTAAAGATATCTATAATCATATGAAAAAATGCTCTAAATCACTTTTGATTAAAGAGATGCAAATCAAAACAACTCTGAGGTAACACATCACACCTATAAGATTGGCAAACATGACAGAACAGGAAAATGATAAATGTTGGAGAGAATGTGGGAGAGTTGGAACACTATTTCATTGTTGGTGGAGCTGTGAGCTCATCCAACCATTCTGAAGAGCTATTTGGAACTATGCCCAAAGGGCTACAAAAATGTGCATACCCTTTGACCCAGCAATATCACTACTAGGACTGTATCCCCAAGAGATCATAAAAATGGGAAAGGGTCCCACATGTACAAAAATATTTATAGCAGCACTCTTTGTAGTTGCCAAAAACTGGAAGTCAAGGGGATGCCCATCAATTGGGGAATGGCTGAATAAATTATGGTATATGAATGTAATAGAGTACTATTGTGCCATAAGAAATGATGAACAAGAAGACTTTAGAGCGGCCTGGAAGAACTTATATGATCTGATGCTGAGTAAAAGGAGCAGAACCAGGAGAACTCTGTGCACAACAACGACCACAGTGTGCGAGACTTTTTTCTGGTAGACTCGGAATTTCGTAATAACGCAAGAACTTATTAAAAAAGAAAATCCCAGTGGTAGTTTTCTAAGGCAAAATGCCTTCCACACTCAGAGAAAGAAATATGGAAGTCATTTGCAGAATGTAGCAGATTATGTTTGTGTGTGTGTGTTTTTGTGTATCATGTTTTGATTTGTTATATGATTTCTTCCATTTATTTTAGTTTGACTACATAGCATGACTATAGTGAAAATGTACTCAATAGGAAAGTATATGTAGAACCTATACAGAATTGTATGCTGTCATGGAGAGGGAGAGGGGTAATTGAGTGTAGGTGTGGGGGGATAAAATCTTAATTTTATGGCAGTGATTGTAAAACATTAAAAAATAATAATAATAAAATAAAATTTAAAAATAAAAAATAAAAAAAGAAGTCTTTGTGAAGTCTGAGAAGTTAAATGATTTGTCCAACATTATATAGTATAGATCAAAAGTACAACTTGAATTCAGGTCTTCCTGACTCTAATACCATATTTCTATCCACAATCTCACACTGCTTTTTTAATACAAAATATATACAAAATATATTTTTATATTTTTTTAATATAAAATATTTTCAGGGATGATGGCATTAACAATTGGCAGGTCATCCAATCTCAAAATGAGGAGGGGTCTTAAGAGTTATCTAGTCTATCCCTCTAATTTTACTTATGAGAAACAGAGGTGCATTTCACAAATATCCTGGTTTGTCATTATACAAATATGAAGTATTATTTATTATTATCAATTATTATTACTTTCTTAGAAGTGATTCCATGGCTAGGGACAAAACAGTGGCTGCAAAGATACTACCCTGCAGTGGTAGCACAAAGGAAAAAGTGGTAATATTAACAGCAATGCACATTAGGGAGCTCTTTGTGCTTAACAAAGTACAGAATAGACCTTATAGAGAGGTGATGGGCAACGTATGCATAATAAGACATATTAGGGCACATTGTGAACACATGAGAATTAATTTTGTTTTACTATGAATGTTTGTTGCAGGACTTTCCCCCATTTTTAGAGGGGGAAGTGAAAAGAAGAAAAACTGAATACTTGATTACTGAAAAAATAAAATTTAACTTAAAAAAATGAAGCAGGGAACAGAAAGGCTGTTAAGGCAGAAACCACAATAGACGAAAACAGGTTGACTATCGGGTTGTAGGAGAATATACTTGGGCTTGAGGAAAGGAACAAGTATGGTACCCATCTAATATGAGGGTTAATTTTAGCATCCAGTTTAGTAAACCTTAAAATTGGATTGGCCTTTCTTCTTGCCCAGCTAGAGAAGCAATAGCATCTGTATCAACTTCCTTGCCAGATTCCCTCTTTCTGGCATCTCCTTCCTTTGTTCTATTACACAGGCTGTCGCCCAAATACAATATCTGTACTTAGTTTGAGGAAGCATTAGGTCTTGTCAGATGGCTTAGTATTATTTTCCATTCCATTCTCCAAAACCAGCATTCAGGCATTGTGAGTTCCTCAAAGGAATAGTGTTATAAAGTGTCAGAACCAATGTACAGGATGTATAAAGATGCATCTATAAGAACACCTAATTCCACACTTTACTTCTGGCCTGAAAGTCATCATCAGGTTCTTTTTACATGTAAGGTAGTAGTAGTAGTAATAGTAGTAATAGTAGTAGTAGTAGTAGTAGTAGTAGTAGTAGTAGTGATAGTAGTAGTAGTAGTAGTAGTAGTAGTAGTAGTAGTAGTAGTAGTAGTACCTACGTCTGCCAATTGAACCTAAGTTCTAGAATATAAGGGAAGGATCTGTTCCCTTTTTGTGTTTGTATCCTAGGGCCAGACCAGTGCCTGGCAATTAATAGGAGCTTAATAAATTCTTGTGAGTTGCTTGAAACTAGCTAGCTGATAAATCTGGGATTTAGTCCATGCTCTGTCATTAAACTCACTGGGTCACCTTTGTAAGGCACAAAACTTTTTATACCTTAGTTTCCTTGTGTGTAAAATGAGGGAGTTAAACTAGATGATTTCTGAGGTCCCTTCTACCACTAACATTTTCTGTCTGGAAAACTGGGATAATACCTGTCATTCCTACTTTGTGAAATTGTTATCAGGCTAAAAGGAGAGAGTAGACATGAAAGTGTTTTAAAAGTTAAAATTAATATTTTTATATTTTAAATCTATACCACAAATAGGATACATAATATAACATATTATGTATTATAAAATATATTATTAAATTGCACATTAATATGCAAATATAAACACTCTTATTAGAACTTCAAAAAGAAATAGGAATATAGATATAACACTGGGAAGAATCTTTGAAACTATCTAATACAATGCCCCCATTTTACATATAAAGAAACTGAGAACCAGAGAAGTTTCAGGACTTTGTCAAAGTCACATAAGGAGCAGGGTCAGGATTTAAATCCAAGTCCTCAGATTCCAAGTACAGAGTTCTTTCCAAATGGTCTGCATTAACTTGGAACATCTGACTCAAAGAACAGTCCAATATTTGTTTCAGTTTCAATAATTAGAATGTTTTTTAAATGTTTTAAAGATTCTAAAATCATTTGTTTTCTAACCAATGAAATCCTCTTTCAGAAGGCTACCATGATTTCTGATTGGCTTCTGGTCATCATCTGCACCCATCATTTCAAAAGCAGCATCTTCTTTAGATTTACTAAGCAAGTTCTCAGAATGTCAGATGGAAATACTAGGCTAATCTTTTCAGTGATAACAGAAAAGGAAAAAAAAGCTATCTCCTGACTACATCTCAACAATTATTTATCTAGTGAGATTACTAACTGCCCCAAACTCCATTAGATCTTGATCACTGTTCGGAATGGTGAAAGGTTCACTGCAGCTCCCTGAAGGAAGCTGATTATTCTTGTTATGGGGGAGGAGGGATTTATGATCATGAGATTTGTATTGGGTGAAGGAGGGAGGAAAAGAGGACAGAATGAACACATCAGAGAAAAAGAACTTGAATTATAAAGATTCTTTGAACCAAATGCCCTGTTTAGGTGCAGAAGAGGTCATTTAATGTGAACATTCTG
This sequence comes from Notamacropus eugenii, assembly GCF_028372415.1. NCBI lineage: Eukaryota > Metazoa > Chordata > Mammalia > Diprotodontia > Macropodidae > Notamacropus > Notamacropus eugenii. The sequence goes on along the minus strand of NC_092873.1, from coordinate 242,173,926 downwards.
ACTTTTAAACTAAGGACTTAATTTCTGGGATATACTATTCAAATCAGGACCATGCTAGCCTGACTGCACTGAGACAAATGCAATCAATCCCACCTTCCCTGTGGAAAAGGTTTGATTAAGGGAGGTGAGATTGTGTTACGTGATATCCATGAAAACAGCCGGCAGCTCGGGTCAGGCTGTTATCTTGTGGACTGAGGAGCCAATGGGAGTCTCCTCAGATGAAGCAGTGAGTGGTGCCAACAACTCACATTTCCCTGACTCTGGATGTTGTCACTTCAGTCCTGTTTCAGACAACAAAAGATGTCATCTCTCTGAACACCAGGCTGGCCTTACTCCTCATTCACCAGGGTAGCTCCAGGAATTTCTACAATATTTTCCCTTTCTGGATTCTATTTGGCGTCTCTCTTTCCCTTGATCTGTTCCTTACACTATCATCAGAATCTCTCTTCCACAAAGGGACCTAGACTTTCTAACCCTCCCTCTTTAAAGCATCACCGTAGGCCTAAGCCTGTCCTTCAGATCAGACACAAAATGTTTGACAGTGGACTTAAAAGCATTCCTTTTCTGGCATTTCCTGACCACTTTACCCACAAACACACATCCCTATCAGATATTTCAGCACCATTTTCCTGACCCACACAATGAGTTCTTGCCAAGCAAACTTCTTAACTATCCCCAGCTAACCTTTCCCTCCCACTTTTGCCCTTTTCCACCCTCTAAGCCTGTGGTCATGTCAATCCTCCCAAAATCAAAATGCTTTCTTATCCTCCCCTCAACCCTAAACTATCCCTTCTTTCAAATTCAACTCAAAATTTACTCCTGCCATAACACCCTTTTCCTCCTGACCTGGGCTGCCCTCTACTAACTGCAGTATGGTCAATATCCCCTTCTCAAAGTTCTGTCCTATAGACCTCCACCTTTACCTGAGTGCTGTGTTCACTGTCCCTTTTAGACTGTCATCACTTCCAGAAGGAGGAACTATTTCTTGTCCTTGTAAAATTGCTTTCCCCACAATGCATAATAAATTGCATCACTCACAGAGAGCAATGAGTTAACATTCTGGGTGGGAAATTGTTTCATTTGGCAGATAGTTCATGCTGTTTCAGCTAACTTACATTTGTACAAACCAAAAACAAAAACAAAAACCAATCAAAGGAATTGGAATCCAATACAGCAGAGCCAAAACTGCTTCTCAAGCATTTTCAGATGGGCAGGGGAAGGTTGTGCTTGTCCACAGAAGGGCAGAGGACAGTTCCATTGAGAGGAAGGTCTCCACTGGGACAGGAGACAGTGTGATACCAAGTCAGAGGGGACAGGAGAGAACATTTGTGTAGGAAAGAGCAAGGTAGTGCCAAGAATAGCCCCACCTTGGGTGTAGTCACACATAAGGATAGGTGGTTTGTCCCCTTTAGACACTTCTGGAAGGTGGCTATGTTTCTGGCTTCCAGAGTTCCCATGAATAGGAGGTATAGAATTGTCTAGTCTTAGAGAGAATATATTCTCTCTACTCTTCTCAAAGAAGAAATGCCAACTGACATGTCAGTGGTGTGGGGAAAATCTTCCTTACCCCAAAGCTACACGCACTCTGCAAGGTAGCACTCCAAACACATCAGTGTTACTGTTTTAGAAATACCAGAGTAGAAAAGAGTGATATGTGCAGGATTACTCCCTGAGATGGGCATGGTAAAATACTCCTGCAAGCCTACAAACATTCTTTTGTTGTTTGGTCAATGTTCTTTTCTTTAGCTGAGAAAACTTTTAGAGCCTTAGGCAACCACAGCTGATCACAACCTCTTATCTCTGGGCAGATAATGTAAGGGATAAAAGGAAGGGAAAAGAAAGATCAGTCACTTTTCTGCCTCCCATTTTCATAACAGTGGCTACCTTAGATTTTTTTTTGCCAGGCCACTTAGGAAAAATGAAGGAATAAGGATGTAGGGACAAGAATCTCTGAGGGTAATTAATAAATAGATGAAAATATTTACATGAAAAACATACTAAAATTAAAATGAACAACATGCGATGGCAGGTGGCAGGGGAAGGTTAATGATTGACAAGAAGAATGACAAATATTTGGTGAGAAATGGAAGTTGGCATCTTGATTAGGAGGGAAAAGAGAGAAAATGAAGAAGTCATGGAAAATAGAGAAAGTGCTATTTCTAATGGTCTTGGAAACCATGAGTCAATAAGCATGTATTAAGGGCTTACTATGTGCCAGCCTGCAATGTGCAGTTATCATTCATAGGATCCTTCTGACTCGCTACGTAAATAAAATCAAACCACTAATCACACACACACACACACACACACACTTTATTATATTTTTCTAAGAATAATATTTCTTCAAACATACTGTTGTACATTTCCAAGAAGATCTAGCAGCAACCATGAAAGTTGAGGGTTCCTCTGGTGCCTTAGCTACACTGACTCTATCAAAGAGAAAGCCATATTTTAGCCTTCCTCTAACCTAGTACAAGTGCTCTCCTCCTGATGCCCCCATGTCCCCATCCCAATGATCTCCATGGCTCCCAACTTCCACTCTCTCATAAAACCACATGCCAGAGGTGGCAGATGAACAAGCATTTTGTAATTATCAGCAGAGTTGGACATATGCTATATTTCCTTGGGTATTCAAAAAATGCATCTGTCAAAAATGTTGATGACAACATAAGAAAGATGGGTGTTTTTGACAACCGAGAAGAGGAACAATTGTCTTATTTCAAAGCTAAAAGTCTTTCTTTTTTTAAGTGCCTAAAACATTACTGATCTTTGCATGGCTTAGCCAGCAATAGAAATTCTGTGATTAACGAATGTTCCTAAGCAGTGTACAGCATAATGGGGAATACTGGGTGATAACATTCCAAGAAGCAGTACCCTTCCCTATCACTGTGTAAGAATGGGGAAAGAAAAACACAAAACAAGGATTCTGAAAGCTATCAGATTCTGTGCTATTTCCTCTGCGGCCACATCCCCTTCTCCAATTATGGTATCTCTGGCTACAGATCCCCAGTCTTCTGCATCCTCCCTCCTTCCCCCATTTACCACTATTTACCATTTCCTAATAAGTAACCTCATCATTTTCTTGAAAATTCTGATCCACAGGAGCCATCTGCTCCTGGTCAAGTCTCTCCCAGCAAAATGAAAGCAAAGCAAAGCAGAACCGAGATTGAGAGTTTTTAAAATGTGACATTCAATAGATTACTGAAGAATTAAACAGACCAAGCAGGGGAGAAAGAAATGTTTCCAAAGATACCAAGGTTCAGGTAAGGAATGATAGAAAATGAAAGGCAACCAACTAGTCTTTAAAAGGTGATAGTGATATTTCAAAAAGATTCTAAATGGTAAAGTCAGCTCTCTCAAAGGGTCAAATAAGCTGCTCAGAAATATAACAAACTCCGTTAGTAACTGAGTGTCTAGAATACATAGACAGTAAGGCAATACAAACGGCTACTGACTGAACACTGATTCTTAACAACCCAGGCTGGGGCCACCAGCAGGCCCACTGTAAAGCAGCAACAGGGTTATGTCTCAGTACGTACACCAAAGTCAAATCCACCATCGCCTACCACTTAAATATTTAATTTTTTCTTGTTTATCTTCACAGAGGCTAGTTTTCTATGTACACAAACCAGACCTCATTCCATTTTTCATTATCTGAAAAGAGGCTTAGGAAAATGTTAAGGGGAAGATATTTTTGTCATAATGACTTCTGCCAATATAATTTCCCAGTGGTCTTATCTGCATTCTGTTTTTCCCTTTGCTAACTCAAAACCTCTGATACTATGCTACCTATTCATTTTCTTGAAGAAGAAACAAGCTACCTTTAAAAATGAATTTGCCCTACTAATGAGGAACTTCTTATTAATCTGAAACCGGACAATTTTTCTTGGAATAAGTTATTTTGTAGAAACTCTAAGTATTCTATTTGTATTCAACAGTGAATTTATGACCAATTTTAATTTGTTTATGCTCAGCTTTATTCAGCCCCTCAGGCATCCACTCACAAATGGGATCCCCACAGTCCAAACACTTATTCATGGTATAGATCAAAATTGACAAATGATCTGATGAAAGTAAATTATATTTCAGAACAGGCAGAAATGACCATCTCTGTATTTTTATGAAAGTTATTATTCTCCAAAAAAAAGTTAGAAAGAATCATCGAACCATGGCCTCTGACACTCCTTATGTGACCCTAAATAAATTATGTAATCTTCCCCAGCTTTAGTTACTTTATTTGTAAAACAAGAGGATAGGAGTAAGGTCTCTGAGATCCTATGCAGCTCTCAATCTATGATCCCATGATTCATAACTCTTTCCAAGGTTCTCATTTTTCCTCTTTACAATAAAAAACATTCTCTATAAATATCTGAATATTTTTTCTTAGCGCTCACAGAACAAATTTAAATTTTATTATCATAATCTACATTTATAGTACAAAACAATCTCAAAGTTAAAGTCATAATATCTTTAAATTATATTCAGTCTTCTTTCCACAAAAGCAATAATTTATGTTTTCATCGCTTGTGGATTTTGAAATCATGAGGCTCCCTTCAATCACAATATGATGCCTGGCTACCAAGCCTCTGCCATCTTGAATTTTTTACTACTGCAGACAGTATTTGTTGGACATAAATTATACCAAAACAAAATTCCAACAGATAGCACTGTAATCACATTTTAGATTGCATATGTTTCCTGATTTTTCTTTTACTTTGACATTAATACTGTGTCTCTTTCAGAGTGAGTGTGGAACTGAGGTCAGCAAATAAATATCTTCTGACTATATGCCAAAGGCAAGTTCAGATGATCTTTTGGTTTTCTTGATCTTTAATTTTTTCATCTTTCTTACTATTCTTATAAACTTAGCAAACATGTATAAGGGAGCTGATCACTGAAAGTCCTGGACTTTCAACGATCAGTTTCCTAAGACACGAAATAATGATTATTCCAATTCAAAGATTCCTTTAGTGTTTAAAAAAAAAAAAAAAAAGGATGCTAGGAGATTAAGTCAGAACTAAATACCTTTTTTTCACAGGTTGAGTTAATAAATTTCTTTCTCTAAATCAACTCCAATCATGCCTTTATATTTCCCTACCTAATTCCCCTAATACCCAAGGCTTACACATTCAATGAGAGCTACTGATCGTCAATATCACTACTTCACAGCTGAGTATTATTTTCAAAGTCTTTCCCTGGGGTTGATTACAGAGTCTACTTGCTATTCAACAGCATTCCTCTGTGTTTCAGATGGTAGGTAACATGTTAACCAAGCAGTCTTTTCCATTCAGCCTTTCTATAGCTCACCTCTGGTTCTCCATGCTGACTGAGATGATCTCTCTTGCAGAAGCTCAAGGAGAGAACCAGAAACAAAATTCAGAAAAAGGTATCCATTACACAGTGGCCTATGTATGGACACTGGTGTCATTATCCATCAGGCTAATGAAGTCTCTTTTTTATGTTTTCTTTAGTAGTTATAGACTAAAATCCCCACTCAGTTAAGCTAAGCTATTAAGGATTGTTGCCTTGATTTCTTTTTTTTTTAAAATTCTTATATTTATAAATAAGCTAACAGACTATAATTTCTAGTCATAATACCATATCCTTTGATATTCTCATATCTTTTGAGCACTGATGCTCTCATAATTAAGAGGGCAGTAAAGGGTAGTAGAAAGTGACTGACAGGGTGTGGAGAAAGGACATCTATATGGTAGACTCAACTGTGCTGAGCATGTGCTGGAATTTGGAACAAGTACCTGATTGCTGAATTTCATGTGGCCTAGGACTAAAGTGTCTAACAATTCCTCCTCACTACATTATTCTATGGTCACTATTAACTGGGGCCTTTTTTGGAAGCTTAACTATTCAACATAGTACACCAAGACCCAATGCTTTTGAAGTTTCCCATCACCAGCTAAAGAAACTGTTCTGAAAGACGGACTTCATAGAAAGCGACGAGATGCCAGGATGCATCTATTTATGTACAACTCTCACACGCAGAGCTCTTGTTTATAGTGTTTTAAATGTCAAGGGTATGTTTTCTTTCGTGTTGCTACTGTGCCTACCACAACAAATTATTTCATAAGTAGTTTGTATTTGGTTATATATGTACATCATCCCCCTCCCAGATATGGTATAAGTTCCTTCTTGAGTTCAGGGACTTTTTTATTTTTATTTTTGTATCATCAGTGTTTAGGCACACAGTAAGTATTCAGTGAATGTGTGTTGATACAATGATGAAATTTAGGTTGTAAGATTATTAAATACTGTTCTTACACAGAGGGTAGAAGGCTGACAATCAGTTACTGAAAAAAGTACTGATATCAAAATCTGAATGCAGTTATTGAAAGCAATTCAAAAGAAGAGACCTCTACCTGCCAGGTTCTAATTCTTCAAGATTCTAAGGCAGCCTAGCCATAAGAAGATCAGTGGAAAATATAAGAAGAGATTGCTGTAGCAATAAACTGAGAGAGAGAAAGAGACATACACAAAGAGAGATGCAGCTATAACCAAAACACAAGGGGGAGAGACCAAGAAGAAATCTTCAGAGAACATCATTATCTCTCTAGGGGAAAGCTAGAATCGGATGTACATTTCACTACAAAGGAACACGGTGACAGTACCACAGTTTGGCAGATCACTGAGACCCAGAGCCACCCACCACAGCTCCTGGCTTAGTCAACCTGCATTCAGTCAGTGACACATGCCAAATTGTAGGCTTCAATGACAAAATGATAATCACTGAAATCCCCACTAACGGACAACAAAACCGATACAAGAAAGAAATTTATGGATTGGTTTCTACAACACTGAGAGAATCACTGAATTAAAAAACCAATGACTCCCGTAATAAATCTTCTCTATCGCTAGCGAATATTTATCTGGAAAAGGAGGACAGGAGAACTGGACTCAGGTTCTGGTTACACCACTAACTACCTGTTTGACTTGAAGCAAACCATTTAAATCTACATGGCTTTAGTTTCCTCATTTATAAAATGAAGACTTGGTTAAATGACTTCCCAGAATCCCTCTAACTATGAAAAAAATTCTTTGATTCAAATTCTAGCCAAGGTAGCTACCTGAATGGAGGCAAATGGCCCTGATCCCACATACTTACATCAGCAAAAACCTAAAATTAGCATCAGAACAGATAATGATCTAGAAATTTAAAAAGAAACTAGAGCATTTGGTTTATTCCATCTCAGAACTATACAAAAAGTCAGCCAAAAGTTCACAATTCATCAAAACGTGTTGGGAGAAGAAGGCAAATGGCAAAGCCAGCACTGATGCTGGCATATGAGTCCTTAACCTCCTAGCATGACCAGGGATACATGTATTCTTCAGGGTTCTGTGTCTGAGATAGCAAAAGCATAATGCTCCCCTGAAAAAACACCAGGGCAGTCATAAAGCCCCCCAAGGTAAGGCTCTTGGAGTGCCAGGGAAGCTGCAGGGACTAATGCAGGTATGAGAGTGGTCAGACTGAGATAACCCATGCACACAAAGATTTCAAAGTCCCAGATACTCTCCTAAGATACTAGAGAGGTCCATGAGTGCTATGAACCTCAAAGATCCAGGGGCCTAACTCCAGGAAAATGAAGGCAGATTAGGAACCCAGGTTCCAGAACAAGGCCAAGCAGGCCCTACTACGTCATCCAAAAGCATAGCAGGCAATATAGTCCCGGTCCTGACACAAAGCCTCAATTCAGGCACTAAAGCTGGAGAGAGGAGTAAATCAGAGAAAACACCAATCAATATAAAAATAAGTGAAAATCTAGAGATTCCCCCAAAATAAGAACTAAATAACTCCATAAAATCTATAAGTAGGAGACAAAAGGAAACATTTTTTTTTTTTTTGCTATTTTAAGATTACCTAGAAGAATGAAGCAAAGCAGGGGATGGATGGGGGGGAGCATTATTAGTGAAATAAAAGTATTATAGGAAAGAATTGAAGAGGGAAGAAAAAGCAGTAAACCTTATCTAAGAAATGGACTCCCTGAAAAGCAGAATAGACCAAAGAGAAATCAATGACTCTATGAAACACAAGAAATACTAAAATAAAATCAAGATATTGAACAAAAAGAAGAAATGTTTTATATCTAATATCAACAACAACTGACTTGGAAAAAAGTAAAGGAGAGATAACTTAAGAATCCTTGGACTCCCTGTAAATCATGATAAAATAAAAATGATAATGATAAAGCCTGGGCACTGTATATCAAGAAATCATAAATTAAAAGTGCCCAGATCTAATAGAATCAGAGCGTAAAGACAGAAAGAACCACTGATCAAGAATCCAAAGGAACCCAAAAGGAAAAGTCCCAGCAATGTCATAACCAAACTCCAGAGCTTTCATGTCAGAAGAAAAATACTCAAAATATCCAGAAAAAAGCTGTTCAAATTATAAGAAAGTACAGTCAGGACCACATGAGAATTGGGAGCATCTACTGTAAATGAGAGGAGATCTTGGAATATAGTACTCCAAAATGATACAGGCTTACAACCAAGAATAACTTACCCTGCAAGTTGAATATTATCCTACTTGATGGCAGAGACAATCTTCTTTATCTGTGGATTCTCAGTGTCTCACACTATAATGGGTTCTTAATACATATTAACTGAATTGTACTGAATTTGAATCTTACACACTTTCTGTTGTAAAGCATTTTTCTCTTAGTATTTAAGATAACTTCAAAAAATTCATTTTGCACTATACAGTCACTCACAGTCTCATTGTGATCTCTCTGATATTGCAAATAACTCTGCAGAGGAATATTATCTTGCTTAAATTTTGCTTAACTGCTATAGTCATATATTAGACAAATTTCCTTTACAGATAGTTTTTGCACCTGGAATGAAAATATTGCAGCTTTCCATTATCTTTATTTATAGTTGCTTAGACTATTTAAATACTTTATAACTCTATATTAAATCCTGTAATCTTTCATATAAATATCCATTTGTTTTCACTTCTAAAAGCACTTGGTATATATGTATATGTATGTGTATATATATATATATATATACACATATATATATGTATATAAGCTGATTAAGTAGCCACACAAAGCTCAGAATTACACAATAATCTTCTAGGTTAGACAGGTATAATCCCTTGGCAATATATATTTTCCAAATTTGTAATTATAAAGCTTAGACTAGAGTAATTCCATTTCCTCAGCACTTCCTATAAAGTTGAGATTTGTATATAGAAAATATTCAGTGAGTGCATTTCTATTTGTTTTCAAGTTGTCCTGAACTCGGGATGTTCAGGCTTAGAAATCATCAGGTCCAGACTACTAAAACACATGCACTTATGAATACAGATTGTTAATTATCATATACCCAGTTAACTTTTAAACCAAGTCTACTTAGAGAGACATTGTTTTAACAAGAAAAAAAAACAGCATTTAAGAAAAGTGATTTGTTTACCTCTGTTGGTTTGTAGCAGTCTACAAGAGCTTCCTAGAATTAAACACACAAATAGGTCAATTTAACAATTGTAAAAAGTCATTACAGTTTTAAAAGGCATTTCATCCATTCAGTTACCATCTTAAACAAGGCAACTCAAGATCCCACATCACCTATTTAGGGCTACTCTTTTTTCCATAAGCATGGGGTTTGTGAGCCTCAAACAAGAAAAGCTTTTGTATTTAGGAATCTTGTCACCCATAGAGGAGAATCTTTCACCTCAAAGAGGACTCTATGTATCTGAAAAGAAAGAACTAGCCTTCCATTGACCTTGAAATGGATACTCTGACCTTTAACAAGGTCAATACTTTTCAAAGGAAATGGAACAGGAAAGAGATTATCTTTAGAAATAGCAAGTCATAATTCAAAATCCTATGATTTTTCCTGAGATATTAAGGTATCCATCAAAGTCCAGTGAGAACAGAGCAGCAGCTACCTCCTATCACCCTGAATGTAGCACTGCAGTGAACTGGAATAAATAGCTGACTGGTGGAACATTCTACTATTCTATCTCTTCTTGCACAGCTATACCCAATGATCCATATGATTTTTTAAGAGTTTCCACTTAATTCAGCAGATTTTTTTCACTCTTCCCTCTCCTCTCCTCTCATTTGCTTCTAATATAGAATTAGTATTAAATGTTAAAAGAAACAGAAGGGAAAATGGTAGACTGTACATCTGACCAAGTCCAAATACCTGGTTTCAAGTCCCCATTCTATTGCCAAACTTTATTTGTGATCATGGACAAATCATTTAGGCCCTCTGGGCCAAATTCCCTCACCTGTAGTGTATGGGGCTAGACAAGATAAGAGGCAGGGTGGTACAGTCAGAAAGAATTCTACATTAGGGTCAAAGGACCTGGGTTCAAGTTCTAACTCTGCTACTTACTACTTCGATGATCTTAGACAGATCATTTAACCTCTGGGCCTCATTTGACTAAAATGAGAAGTTTAAACTAGATGAGGTCTAAGAGACCTTCCAGCTTTAATCTATGATTCTAATCCTTTTTGAGGTCCCTCCCAGCTCTAAGTCTGTGCAATCTTGTTTTGCCATTAAATTCTCCACACTCTTGGTGTGTGCCCATATTAACATTTTTTCCTCAGGTTTTTTCTAGTTTAGTTCATTGGTGCACCCTTTTAGAGGCATAGTATACTTTTCTATTAATAATACTGACAAAGATTAATCATTAGTTACAAGGGGTCTTTCAAACTAGAATGTTCAACTTGGAGGTACTTCCCAACTGGAAAGACATTAGCAATTATTAGCTCAGTTGAAGCAAAACCCTGATTATCTTTAGAGATCACAAACCTTGGCTAGAAATATTTTAATGTGAGAAAGAGTGACATATCACAGAGATTCATTAACTTAAGACACTTTGGTGCAGAAAAGGTTTTCAGATACTGTCTCTAAAGAGAGAAATACTAAAGTATTTATTTTAACCTAAAGAAATACAGACCTTGCAGTTTCGATTTTCTGCCAGCATGCTACCAGAGGAGCATGTTATAATATTGAATATTTTGACAGCATCAACTAATAGAACCATTACACAAAAAAGGGCTGTGAAGATCCACCGGAGTGAGTGCTACAATACTGTTGAGGTAGCACAGACTTCTGGGCCAGGGAGATGACTTCTAGACTGGGTTACACATCTACTTATATCACCCTTAAACATACAACTTTTCTCTCTGGGTAGTACATCTTTGGAGATAAAATCCACACTTCTTCCAGGAAAACAGTGAAAATAAAAAAAAAAATGATATATGTAAGATCTATAGATCATATCTACAGAAAAAGATAACATATGATTTGAATTCTGCTAGACTCTTCTCTTTAGATAATAAACAGTTTGATCATTACATACTTTGCAATCCAGTGACACTGGTCTCCTTGCCGTTACTTGAACAAAATACTCAATCTCTCAATTTCAGACATTTTCAATGACTGGCCCCTATGTCTGGAACACAATCCCTCTTCAGCTCTGCCTCCTGGCTTTCTTCAAGAGGCAGCTAATATCCCACCTTCTATGAGAAGCCCTTACTGATTCCCCTTCCCTGTGAGATTAACCCTTATTTATCCTGATTATATCTTGTTTGTACATACTTGTTTGCATGTTATCTCCCCCATTACACTGTGAGCTCCTGGAGACCAGGGATTGTTTGTTTTTTGTCTTTCTTCGGATCCCTAGCACTTAGGACAATGCCTGACTCATAGTATCAGCCACAGCCGGACACATGTTGACCCCAGCATAGTGATGTCATTTGAGTCTTCTTGGAGTATGAAGGACAACAGCCATTAAGGTATCCATTATTTGAATATTAAACATTTTAAGAGTTACCTACCTGTAATTTGAGAGCCCTCTCCTCTTCACTGTCTGCATCAAGAAGATCATCAATGTCGATTTCTACATCTGGCATTTCTTCTTCCTTTAAAAAAGGAAAAGCATTTTATTTGGTTAAGAGTTCAAATGAACTGTGCTATTACTATGAAACATAAAAAAACAGCAACTTAGTTTATATTTATGGGGGGCCAGGAGAGGGGGAGCGATGATGCCATCAGCCAGAAATAAGCAAAAATATTTCAGAATAACTGTATAGTCTTAAGCAAAAGATTGTATGTCCATAAAGAGAAGGGAGGAAAAGAGAGCTGGTGGAGAAAACAAGCATGTTGCATTTCTTGTGGGGTTAGCTCCAAAAGAAGGCCTAGAGAATATGATCAAGTTACTACCATTTTTTTTTAAATTCACTAAATACACAATTCCATTTATTCAGTTTCCAATACTCTGCAACTCCCGCTAATTCCAAAAGCAGGTCCAGCATACAAGTTTACCATCCCCAGTCACTTTCAGGACCATACTTCAAATTACTATAAGAAAATAGCAGAAATCTCTCTTTCTTCCTCCTATCTCAAGGGTCTTCTTGTGTAGGCTAACCGTTCCACCTGCGCCACTGATCCCATCCCAGGATTTCACTCCATCTATCAAGTCTTCTTTTCTGTATCTTCCAATGCTCTATCTCCACTGCAGCCTTTTACCCAGTTTTCTTATTTCCAACACACACACACACACACACACACACACACACACGCATGCACGCACGCACACACACACTCCTCTTCCACAAACTAAACCATTCCTTCAAGCTATTGTCCCACCTACCTTCTCTCCTTTACTGACAAACTTTTCAGAGAGAGTGATCCATCACTCCTTCTCAACTAATCACTCCTTAACTCCTTGTAATCAGCTTCCATTCCCATCACTCCAGGAATAATTAATGGCCTTTTAATGTCAATTATCTTCAAAGCCAATGGTTTTTTCTTAGTTCTTATTTCCCTGGCCTCCTTCTGCAGCCCCTGAAGCTCTTGAATGCACATTCCTTCATGGTGCTTTCTTGTATATTTATACAATGTTAAAGCACGAAGGAGGGACCCACGAGGTAATCTAGCACTATGAGCACTATGCCTCATTTATATTTTATATTATATATTATATACATATAAGGTTATATGTTATAACCTTATATTCAAGGTTCTGACTTGGGTTTTCTTCTACCTTCTATTTATGCTCTCTCTTCTGATAACATCACATTTTTATAGATCCAGTTTCAACTTTAACATCCTAAATATAGAGATATCAGATACCACTGATATGCGTGCGTATACACACACACAAACATATACATATATATGGGCAGCCAGGTGATGCAACAGATACAGTTTGAAATGAGGAAGACTCATCTTCCTGGATTCAAATCCAGATTCAGACACTTACTAGCTGTGTGGCCCTGGGCAAGTCACTTGACTGTTTATCCGTAAAATGAGCTGGAGAAGGACAAGGCAAACCACTCTAGCATCTTTGCCAAGAAAACCCAAATGGAGTCATGAAGAGTTGGACATAACTGAAATGAGTAAGCATTCATACATAGAGATATACACATATATAGTAAATACATATACATATACATATACATACACATTTCCAATTGTGTGTTATGTCCTGATACCTTTAACCTGTTCAAAAACAAACTGATCTTTACTCTCCAAAATCTGCTTCTCTTCATAACTTCCCTATTTTTGCAAATAACACTACCATTTTCCCAGTCACTCATGCTTGCAACTACCTTATTTTTTTAACTTTCATGATATTTAGCCTGGAGTAGAAGAGACTAAGAGAGAATGGTAGCTATCAAAGCTGACTTCACTACTTTCTACCTACATGAGATTTTACCTCTTGTCACTCCAGGCCTCAGTTTCCTTGTTTAGAAAATTAGAAGACTAAAAGATTATCTCTCAAGTATCTTCCAATTTTAATTCCTATGGTCTCAAATATTTGAAGTGCTGTCATGTGAAAGAGAGATTAGATTTGCTTCACAGGGCCCCAGGGGACAGAATTAAGGATTAATGGGTAGTAGATGCAGAGAAAGTCAGATCTGGACTTAATGAAAAGAAAAAAAATCTTACAAGTTTAATTGTTCAAAAGTGATGAGATCCTGCTCATGAGATTATAAATCTCCCATCACTAGAAGTCTGTAAAGAGAGTCTGGATAACTGTCTGATATAAAAGAAATTACTATTCAAATAGATAGATAAGATTAGATATGAAGATACATTCCAATTCTGAGATTCTAGGACAGCTCTCTACCTCATCAATCAGTCCTCAAATCCAACCAATGGTTTCCATGCAAGATCTTTTTACATCTGTCTTTCTGTTCCTACTGTCACAATATTCATTATCTCTTATTATATTGCTATAATAACTTCAACTGGTTTCCCTGCACCCAATCTCTTCCCATTTCAATCCATCCTACATACTGCTGGTAGATTAATCTTCTCTAAAGGACAATTCTGACCACTTCACTCCTCAGTTCAAAAATCTCCAGTAGTGACCTATTTGATGCCAATAAAGTACAAACTCTCACCTAGCTCATAAGACCTTCCAATCTGGTTCCACCTCACTTTACTTTCTTTCTTTTATACTTGTTGTACAGTCACTCAATCATTCATTTGTCCAGCTCTTCATGACCTCGTGGACTTTAATCTACAAGATTGTCTTGGCAAAGATATTACAGCGATTTGCCATTTCCTTCTCCATTTTACAGATGAGGAACTGAGGCAAAGAGGGTTTAAGTGACATGCCCATGGTCATACAGCTAGTAAGTGTCCAAGACCTGATTTGAACTCAGATCTTCCTGACTCTAGATCCAGAGCTCTATGCTGCACCACCTTACTGCCCTTCTTTTATACAACTTTCTTTCCTATATTCCATATTCACTATGTCCAACTGGACTTCTCAACATTTTCCAAATTCATCCCACCTTTTCTTATTTCTATGCTTCTGTTCATATTATCTCATACAAATAGAAAGCACTTGTCCCCTTCCCTTCTCAGTTCCTATTCACATCTCTATCAGTTGAAATTTTTCTCATCCTTCAAAAGCAAGCTCAGATACAACCAATAAGTGAATAACATATAGCCCTGAACCTGGAGTGAGGAAGAACTGAGTTCAAATCCTGCTTCAAATACTTACTAGCTATGTGACCCTGGAGAAGTCATTCAATTTCCCTCAGTCTCAGTTTCCTCATCTATAAAATGGAAATAATAATGGCCCCTACTTCATGGGGTTGTGAGCATCAAATGAGGTAACTTCTAATCCACTTTGCAAACCTTAAAGCACCATATGAAGGCTAGCCATTATTAGTGTTATTACCCTCAGATCAAAGTCCTAATTCCCATCTCAGATCAATAAAGTAGCAAGCACTTGTTAAGCACCTACTGTGTGCCAGCTTACATTACTCAAGGAATTTTGTTTGTCTATACATTTATATTCTAATTCGATTCATAATGATTTGTGTACATGTCCAGTATCTCTTACTGGACTGAAATTTCCTTAAGATCAAGGACAATGCCTCATGCCCTCTCAAAGCCTAGGACATAAATATTTGTGCTCTATAAATATTGAATTGAATTGACGTACCTGAAAGGGCCAATTTGGATTTCTTTCAAGTTAGAAAATTGCTGCTGGGATGCTGAAATTGTGTGTTTCAGTCTACTAGTAGTACTGCCAAAGCACAGTGGGCATTGAAATTTACCCAAAATGACCAAAAAGCACTATTAAATAGTGACAAACCAATGTGGGTTATTAGAGCATTAACTCCCTTGAAAGTGACTCATTCCAATATCTGGATCATTTCCATAATACGGACTGAAGTTAAAGGTTGACCTAAAAAAGAGAATTAATTCTCCCATGGCTGAATAGCTTGCTCACAGATTTAGCTGAATTTTGAGTAGCCCCATATTACTAATTAAAAATATTTAGCACTCATATGAACATAATACTGTAGTAGGTGCTGGAATTTTTAAATAATTTTTGGGCAAGATGAGGTCTCTACCCTTATAAAAGACAGTCAGATAGGATGCCTGCTGCCAAATTCTTCATATCCTTTTTACATGCATGGAATATCTATTCAGGCATTAACAGTGTTCAGAGTATATTAGTCACATGTCTCCAGTGAGTGCAAGTGCTTGAATAATTTGAAACATCATCATGTCTTAAAGGTATTAGAGCAGTCATAAATATTAGGGCCTTGAAAGACTTTTTCAACTTTCTCTTATTTCATCAATATCTGAGGTGTATGAGTGAGTAGATATATTTGGTTACAAGTCAGACCCTCCCCCCAACAGTCTTAACCTAGTAATGAGAGTAAAGGGGAGGAGGATGAATACTATTCAGCAAATACAGAGAAATGTCATGGTTCATTCATAGGAAAACAGTGACTACAACAACATAAATGGAAACGACAACAAAATGAAACTGAACTCTGTGTGATTATAATGACCAGAGAATAACCGAGAAAATGTAAAGCCCTCCCCATCATCAAGTGCTCATCGCTAACAAACACTTAATTACGTGCCAGGCACTGTCCTAAGTGCTAAGCATAAGAACAAGGTACTTGCCCTCAAGAAGCTTTTATTCTCATGAGGGAGACAACATGCAAACAACCACACACACACACACACACACACACACACACACACGTGTGTGTGTACATATATCAAATATATATGAATATGAATGCATTCGTTGAATATACATGAATATAGAATGTATATTGAATGAATATATTGAATATATATTGAATATATGAATGTATTCACTGAATATATGTGAATATGAATATATATTCAATATATATCTAGGAAATGAAGGACAAACAACATATATATAAGTAGAAGTGGAAGGTGTTGTTGTTTGCCCTTCATTTTCAAAAAGGACCAATGACATCATGGAGGAATGTCTGTACTTAAATGGGAGTTGGAT
This sequence comes from Notamacropus eugenii, assembly GCF_028372415.1. NCBI lineage: Eukaryota > Metazoa > Chordata > Mammalia > Diprotodontia > Macropodidae > Notamacropus > Notamacropus eugenii. The sequence goes on along the minus strand of NC_092873.1, from coordinate 242,157,146 downwards.
ATAAGTCAGGCAGAACTAACTGCACAAAGTCAGTGGCCTCATTTTCTCTTCCAGTTCTCTTCAAAGTTCAGATTCAGTGAGCAGGCTGCACTTGGGGGCCTAGAGTATGGTGTGCTATGGAAGTCCAGTGGCAAGACCAAAATCAAGGTGACTGGTCATGGCCCAGGATGAAATGGATGACTGAGCTCCAAGTGCTCTATGTTGCCTGCTTCAGCTGCTGCCTTAATGGCCATTGGAATATATGATGCTCCTTCCATTCCTCTGGGGCACACTTTCACATGCTTGGGGTAGGCATTCCCTCTAACTCTCAGACAGGTCTGAGGCCTGTTGGTTATGCTCAACCTGGTTTAGCCTGTCTGCCAAGATGGCTTTCCTGGGATATGGCTGCTGCACATGCTATAGCGTCTTGGAGTCACAGGTGAGAGCTGGGTGAAAAGTCAACACCAAGGGTGGATAAACAACCCAGAAGAGGGCTCAGCAAGTCCTCACCCCAGAGAAGCTAGCCCTCCCTGAACACCCCAGAGACTCTAATGTAATGGGAGGCAATCTCAAACAGAATGTACTGAATAACAGGTGGAAGGGCACAGGAACAGCTTCCTGCAGAAGATGATTTTTGAGCAGAGTCTTAAAAGAATCCAAAGAAGCTGGCGAAAAGTGAAGGACAGCATTCCAAGCTTAGGGGACAGCCAGGGAAAAGGCATTGAGTTAGGAGATGGAGTAACCCGTGCAAGAAATAGCAAAGACCTCATTGCTGATGGATCATAGAGTTCATGGAAGAGGAGAAAAGTTTACAAAGCATGGAAAGATAGGAAGGGCTTTAAATGCCAAGAAGAAGATTTTATAATTGATACCAGAGGTAATAGGGAGACACTGCAGAATAGGGATAAGGGGATAACAGGGTCAGACTTATACTTGAGGAAAATCACTTTGGCAGAATGTAAGGAATTATGGGTGTGAAAAGCTGCATAAAGACACATCAGTTCATTGCTGTAAACCCTGCTACTGGGAAGGATGAGGTTAATGGATCACTTAAGCTCAGGAGTTCTTATCTGGAGTGAGCTAGGTCAATTAGGTACCCTCACTAGGTTTTTACCAAGTAGTGAGGCCCTGAGAGCAGGGCAAGGAGCCCACCAAGCTGCTTAAGAGAGGAGAATCAATCCGAGTTGGAAACAGAAAAGGTTCAAGCTTTCAATGCCAATCACTTGTGTGATCTAGCCTATGAATGGCAACTGTACTTTCAGCCTGCATGAGTTAAGGAGAACTAGTCTCAAAAAAACAAAAAAAAGAAAGAGAAAAGAAAAGAAAAACTGCATAAATTATAAGATGTGGTTAGTTATATCAAACTGGTTTTTTTCTTTTCTTTTTCTTTTACCTTATTTTTTTTAAGAATTGTTATGAGAAAAGGCTTACCAGGTAGGGCAGGGAAAAGGAATACATTCAGAAATAAATGTGATGTTAAAAACAAAACAAATCATCAATTTTTTATCTAAAAAAAAGAATAAAAGATTCAGTAGAATAAAAATGTCTCCCACAAAATTTTGATATTTTAAAAAGAAAAATACTAACATCCATTAAAAATCCTTTCTTAAATAACTCATAATGGCATAAATGAGCCCAGTCTCTCCAAAGCCATGCCAACAAAGCACAAACCAGATTTGGCAGGTTTTTCCAAGGTGAAAAGACTTAAAGTGCCAGCCTGACAACAGATTGTCTGTTGGCTGAGTACCAGTCCAGGAGGGTCATCAACAAAAGCTTGGCTACTGAGTGATTTTTTCCCTCAGTCCTGATAAATAACAAAGGCTATCTATTAAAGTATTGGAGCTGTATTCTGCATCAGGAGAGGGAGTTGGCACACCAATTAAATCATGAGCTATTAAAGAGAATAATAAAGACTGAAACTGCTCTATTCTAATCAATCCAACTAATAAAGCAATTACTTATTGAGTGTATACTGTTAAGTACCTACAGCCTACCAGTCAGAGAATATTGGGGTGTGGTGGGTATCACACTCAGGTACCATGGAGTCTCTTACTCATATACATCTAGTTTTTCTGGTTAAAAAAAGCTTCCTTTGAGAAAAAGAAGTGGCAAAATTATGCTTTTCTCCCTAGCGGCTAGACTACAATGCTGCAGAAAGGATAAATTACAGGGATTGAATAGGAAAGCCAGATGTAGATATAACGAGGTAAAGAATTATGCACACCTACTGTAATGTGATGCAGGAAATATCCCAATTTAACAAATTTGATAAGGCATTAATATTGCCTAAGGTTAAATAATAGTTAAATAGAAACTTATAACTGTTAACATTCTTCAATGTAGGGTTGGGGTGGGCAACAGGGATAGGGTAAAAAAGATTTCAGTACTTGTTTTCTTTTTTTCTTTTGTAAGGGGAAAGGGACTGGCTAATGATCCCATTTCTCGTAATAATATACAACATGTTCTGTTAATATGACCCCCACGAGGATTTCAAAGCCTGTGAAGTCTGTTTGCCAAGTGAAGAAGACCTTTTGGTTGGCTGATGATCTGAAACTAAGAATGCTACCAAAGAGTTTTTTTTCTTTTCTGCTTGCCTGAATTCAAGTGAGTGATAAGCTTCTGGGTCCTGAGGAAGCCCTTAGCATTTATATGTCTAATCAGTCCTCCCTCACTCAAAATAAAAGGCAAGTGCAAGTCATGTCATTATTTCTCTGATGGCATGGTCTTCTTCGGCAACAAAGGACAAACATTCACAATATGTCTAATACTATGTGGCCCATGGGCACATGAACCTACTACTGTTTCTGTCTCTGTTGTGTCTACTCTTATCTGTACTTAAGTGAAGGCTGTGACTTATGAGATTTGAAAGATCAGGAGAGAGAGCCACCAATAGCCCCAAGGAGTGGCCAGGACCTGCCCAGCAGTCAAGATAGGAGGTAAGAAGAAGGGATTCATACGTTGACTGTGACACCTTCGGAAATGAATTAATGGGACAAGAGCTTTGTAGAAACTACTTTAAGCTGAAGTTCTCTCTCCACAGGAATCAAGGTAGTATATTGGGGAAAATAATTTGTAATGTTTGTTCTTGCTCTTTCTTCTTGGTAAATATCATTTTGTATTAGTTTTTACAAAAAGCTAATTGGTGTTAATTCGTTAAATGAGAATAAGGTGCTAATTGCTGAGTCAATCAATGATATAAATGAGATACCAACTATAACTGGTGATTGATATTTGGGAGAACACACTACAGTGGGGGATCAAGCCAATAAAATTATAGAAAGACATGACCCCCAATTTTTGAGAAGTACTCTTTGAACCCTGAGGGCTCAAAGACAAAGCCTTGCTCTAGAAAGCCTGACTCATCAGTGTGGGTGTGAATTGGGATAAGGATCCTCATGGGTTTAGAGGTGTTGTATATTATAGAAAGCAATTCCCACATTCCATCTTCTCACCTGTAAAAATAAGGACATTGGACTAGATAACCATTAATGTTCCTTCAACTCTTATCTATCATCCTGTGATCCATTTCTGAACAAACTCTAGGTATTCCACAGATACTCAAGCAGATACTGTACATTTTCAGCAAAAAGCATAACCACCACACCAAAACCAACCATATTTTCATCAGAAATTCTACTCACAGAGACCTATGAGCACACATCTACTCTATAAGAGTTTAGGTTTCATAGAATTAATTAAAACTAGAACTCAAAGCACCATACCCACGGGGACTTTAAATGCCATTGGTTTCAGATATTACTGTAACTTCATAGAAATATATATATGTATATATAATTCATTAATTTACACAGGTTTGAGTAATTTTAAATGTTTCTCTGCAGCTAGATTTCACTATTAGTATTTCAATAATTCCATGGTTTAAGCAAGTACTGGATTTTGGATTTGATCCCAGGTCTCCCTTTTCTCCAAACCCAAGACTCCACAGTATTTACACCATGATGCATGGTTTCCTCTAAAGTCTTGATGAAAAATGAAGACAAGGTTAAGTGGGAGGGCACTCTATCACTTGTGTAGACACTAAATTCACTTAATAAAAAGAGTAATCCTTTAAAAAATAATCCCATGGCTCAATGGTCTTATCTAAGAAGGGTACCTCCTCCAAAAGTGCAGATGACAGCTCATCCACACTTTCTCACTCTATGAGATTCATGTCTATGTCTTCTCATAATTCCATTAAAGGCCTTCCTTTAAGTCATTTTGACAACCTGTGGGTCCCAGATTAGCACCCAGGCAGTCCATCTGTTCTCATTTGCTCAGTGACTAGCCCATTTCCTTGATTAATCGTTCCCCAGATAACATCCCTCAGGTCACTTCTTTTGGGAAAGCCATCATGGGCAATTTGCTGCAATTAGATATGTCTGTCATGTGTATCTCTACTGCCCTTTGAATCACTGCTTTTGGAGTTGAGAGAACTGCTATATTCTGATTTATGGCCATATAATGGCTTTAAAATATGTGTTAAAAAGATGGGGTTATGTCAAGAAGAAGGCTTGAGATCATTGAAAGTACTGAGTACTGGATTAGCTTCATGAACCACCCATACAATTACTGGAAAATAAGCATTCTTCTCCATTTGGTTTTCCAAATTCATCAACAAACATCTATTAAACCTTTACTATGTACCATATATTTTGCTAAGCACTTGGCATATAAGGAGTTCACATTCCAATGTGGGGAACAAATATTTAATAACTAGACACACGAAATCCATGTACAGAGTAAATGGAAAGTAATCTCAGCAGGGAAAGAACTAGTAATAGAGGAAGGAGACGAACATGACAGGCTTCCTGCAGAAGGTGACATTTGAATTGAGTCTCGAAGGATGCCAGAGAAATCAAGATGTGAAGGAGAGCATTCCAGGCATGGGTGACAGCCAGTACAAAAGCAAGGAAATGAAAGATGGAATGGGGGAGGAACAGCAAATATGATCATGTGGCTGGATAGAGGGTGTGCAGGGGAGTAAATAAGAAGACTGGAAAGATAGAGCCCAGGTTGTAAAGTCTAAATGAGAAACAAAGGATTTTACACTTGATTCTTGAGATAACAAGGTGCCATTGTAGCTTATTGAGAATTGGGGTCAGGGGTAACCTCGGCAGACTAATTATGTTTTATGAAAATCCTTTTGGCAGCTGAGTGTGCGGTAGATTGGAGTAAGGAGTGACTTGAGGCAGGGAGACCAAGGCAATTGCAAAAGTCCAGGAGTGAGATGACAAAGGCCTGACCTAAAACAGTAGCTATATATTACAGTTGAGAGTAACACTGTACAACTAGTCACCCAGGCAATCAAAGTAGGTATCATTGTAGAGTCAGTTGTTAAACATTTACCAGCACACCATTTGTTAAATGATGGTTGTGCAAATTTTAAGTGTCCAAACTAATATTACTTCAAAATATAATGCTTTCTTCACCATACCACTGGGACCAAAGATCTTATATACAAAATTTGCTATATTTAGCACATACACACAAGTGAAATTTGTGGAAGTCAGGAGATTTTTGTGTAGAGGACATCTGGAAGTAAGGATGAATCAGAGTCAGTAGAAGTGGAAGCAAAGTTAGAGAAAAAAAAGAATGATAAACACCCAAGAGGTGAGTCCAGGGCTAAGAAACACATTTCTATAACTTCCACTTTATTTCTACCTCTGGGACCATAACTCTGGGCAAAGTGTCTCTTGAGAACAAATCCTTTTTTGTTACTCAAGTTATACATTACCACTTAACTACTTACCTGCGCTAGGGAAAGTTTAAAAGAAGTCAACCCTTTTATCTAATCTAAGAACTGATTTGCTGGAAAGAGCTGAAAAGGAGTTAGGATGGGAGAATTAGGCAACCGGTGCAGTAATAACCATGTCCGAACTTCCTGGTATAGCACTTTTCTTATTTGAAGTGCTCTTTTGGAACCTTCAAATGTCAAAACGTATTGAGAAAGCAAATATAATTTTATAATGTATTATTTTGGAGTATATATGCTACTACCATTATCATTATGGTTATGTTGGTATCTTATTCCCCTAATACACTTTAAGCTACTTGTGAAATGCAAATGTTGTATTTCTACAAGACTAGCACAAGGCTCCGCACAAACAAGTGGTTACCAAGTTTTTGTTGTACTGCAGTTTTAATTTTATCTATAATTTGCATCTGTAACTTTTCTCAATTGATCCAGTAGTTTTCTGTTCACATAATCAGGTATAAGAGACTTCCAATGGCCGATGGAGGCCAACCCAACTCTGAAAAAGAATCCCAAAGACAATCTACCCAACAAGTAATCACTCATACTCTGCTTCAAGACTTTTGATGAAGGAGAACTCCCTACCTCCCAAGGCAGCCCATTCTACTTGAGAAGATCTTTACTTATTACTATTATTTTTCCTGTAACTGTGACTCAATTTGCCTCTTTATGAAAATTTTTAAATATTTGTGTGTCTCCATTTATGAATAGTTTCATCTCCTGTCCCTTACATAACAACTTGATTTCTATTTAAAAAATTTTTAATATGCATATATTGGTATTCTCTAGTTTAAATCTTTAATTGTTCTTCTGTAAGGATTTGCTATGCATAAAGTCATTTATATTTTTTAAATACAGGGTTTATTGAAAGAACAGAGACTCTTTCACCAAAAATGAATGGTATTATAGTAAAGTGAAAAAAAAAGCCCTGGATTTGGAGTAAAAAAACAACTTTGCATCACTTAAACTCTCTGGGCCTCAGTTTCTTACTTGTAAAATAGGAAGATTGGATTATATGACCTCTTCTAAGACCTGTTTTAGGTCAAAAAGTATGATTCTACTCTAATACCTCACTGTGACATGGAAGTGACTCTGGGATCTCAAAGGCTATAGCAGTGGAACACGATGGTGGCAGGACCTACTACCAAATTAGAAAGGCTTTTTGAGTGAGAACATAGTGACAGCTGTCTGGGAAACAGCCTAGCTAAGTTTAGAGAGGTTCTCTATCAGGCCAGCCTTGAGGTAATGAATTTTTCAGCTATAGAAACTATGATAACTATTATGGTTATTACAGACCAGGACTCCTTCTTTTGACTAGACTGCAAGTACTGCTGCAACTCATGGACTCAATCCCAATCCTGAAAGGCACAGAAGCATTAACTTGGTCCATTTTTCCGACCTAGACTGGTTCACCCTCCTTAGGCAGCCTGGTTGCCCTCCTTTCCCAAGGGATCACCATATTGGGCCCAGACTTAGTACAGATACCTGATCAGCTTTAGTCCTGAGATAGCTCAGAACCCATGAACTCAAGCAACCCACCACCCTCAGCCTTCTCTAGTAGCAGAGTACAGTCATATATTACCATCCTAAGTCACTATAATAACTCTCAAAGATCATTTATTAAGTCATAGGAGCACTAATACAGCAAAATCACAAATTCTTGATTATTAAAGTTGTATTAAAAGAAAATACACATAAAAATGGGCCCATTTTTATGGAACACCTTCTACTCTATCTCCGGTATTCAACATAAATTGGGGCAATTGAATGTGAAGAATAAGGAACACGAATGAGGCAAGTTGACTTTGATGTTTCAAGCACCAAGAGAATGGTGATAGTATTCACCAAAATAGCAACTTAAAGAGGAAGAGCAGATGTGGGAGGAATTCATAGCCAGGAAAATTAATTCCCTCATGTGAATAGAAAGTAGGATCCCTCCCACAGGTCCAGGACCTGTCCAATTACTGCATACCATCAGCAAAAACCATTCATTGCAGACTTACTATAGGTAAGCCATTCCATTAGGCACTGTAAAAAACAAAAAGAGAATAAGATTCAATGTTCATGTAGCTTATAGTCTAATTTTACAATGGACAGGAACACATGAAAAGTAATTCTAGAACAAGAAATGATAAATAACTGAATAGATGAGGGACATCATAGTAGAAGAGATAGAGAGTCAGACTTGGAGTCAGGATTCAGTTAACTAGCATTTACGATGTGTCTGTTATGTGTCAGGCACTGTGATAAGTGATGGAGATACAAAGAAAGGCAAAATAAAGCTAGTTCCCTCTCAGGGAGCTTACAGTCCAATGGGGGTAATACAAAAGCAGCATTCATTAAACACCTACTATGTACCAGGCACTATGCTAAACACTAGATATGCAAAGAAAGACAGCTCTGTTCTCAAGAAACTCACAGTCTTACGGGACAGACAATACACAAACAGCTATGTACAAACAAGATACAGACTGGATAAATTGGGGACAATCAAAAGATGAAACATGCTAAGATTAACAAAGGCCTAGGTTTAGGTCCCACTTCTGCTAACCTGTGTAACCCAGCATAGTTGCTCATTTGCAGGGCTAAAAAAATTTCCTCACCAGGGAATTCCCTTATGCTGATATAGATGCCAATGTCCCAATCATAGATCCACCCATCTACTCCACCCCATCCTCCAAAAAAAGACTGAGGCAGACAATGACTGCTAAAGGAGATCAGAGGCAAGGGAGAGGATTTATTGAGGAGGTAGAATTTGAGTTGAGCCTTGAAAGTAGATAGGATTTTGATAGGCACAAAAGCAGAAGAAGGATATTCTAAGCAGCTCAAAGTTAGAAAAAAGTAAGTCATGCTCATGGTACAGTTTGGTTAGAGTGGAACATTCAGTAAAACCACCAAAGAAAATGAGAGTAGGAAGGTAAATAAGGGGCAGCATGTAATAAAAAGCCTTACAAACCAGGCTAAGTCAATAGTCAAGCTAATAGTCAACGAAGATGATTTTTAAGCAAATAAATTGAAAACATGGCAAGAGCAATATTTCTGAAATATCAATCTGTTTCTGGTACACACAATGGGTTAAAGACTAGAGAGAGGAAGACGAGTTAGCAGGTTTCTTTTCTAGTACAGAGGAGAGATCAAAAACGAGGTAGTGACAACTGTTGGAAAATGAAACAAAAGGGTTGATGCAAGAAATACTGCAAAGAAGAATCATAAGCAGTTGATAACTGACTGAATGAAGAAAGAAGATAAGAAGAATGGAGAAAGGAGATAAAAGTCAAATATAACTGAGAATGTTCATGATTGAATAACTGGGGGAAATGGTGACAAGTCCAGTCTGATCGACATCAAAAAGTTACATCACCCAGACCCAGTCCAAATTCTAACTAGGGAACACTTGGAGGAAGGAAGGAAAGATAAGACTCATTATGGGCAACTCCCAATACATTACAATTTGCTCTTGGAGTTCTCCAGGGTTTCTCAATGTAATTTAGATCCCAGGGAATAACATGAAATCTATGAGAATGCTTAAGGAAGCTGGGAAGGTCTACATTTTACTTCAGTAGGTAATTCTCTGGACATTTCTACTCATTAGGGAGGAACACGTCAAGGATAGGTTTGATGGTAGTTTTCATCAGCTGCCATACATTGTTTTGACAGCCCTCTAAAAATGGTAATAACTAACAATCCCACTCACAGAAGGCATCATCTCAAAAATTACCAAAAAGTATCACAAGCTTAAAGCATCCTGAAAAGTCTAATTGCTTACAGAGAAACTAAATGGATAAATATCGGTCACTGTTCTGAGAATCTTAGGATTCATAAGGCGTAGACCTAGGAATAAGTGGTAAGCAAAAAACTTCTGACATCATATTCATGAATCTATTCACTCAATAAATATTTATTGAATGGCTATTATGTACAAAGTGCTGGACTAAGTGCTCCTCTTTTTACAGGCCTGGGAAAAAATGGAACAAGTTTTTTTTAAATTAAAATGATCAGATCTTAGAGTTGAAAGAGGTCTCTAGGGTCAATTAATCTAACTCATACCTAAAACAGAACTCCCACATAAAATTTACCCAGCCTCCTCTTGAAGATCTCCAGGGAGGAGGAGCCAAATACTGATAACATATTCATTGAAGCTGTTCTAGCATTTTAAGGTTTACAGATAGATTTCCTTACAGCAGTCCAGTGAGGTAGATAATGAAAGTCTTCTCATTCCCATTTTATAGGTGAGGGAACTGAGTATCAAAAGGCTGCCTAGCCCACATTCACATCCCTGATAAATAAATAAAGACATTATTAGGTTTGTTCCAATGTTCCACCACTTCAAGAAAAATGCCAGCAGCTCAGTGGGACATCTGAGATGTGTGTGCCTTAATAACTGAATCCACCCAAGGCTAGTATTATTGAATTTGCTATTCAAAGTTAGAACTTGTGGAACTATAATTATTCTAGTCTGAATCCAGTTATGATCATCAAGAAATGCTACTGAGCTAATAATCCGTAATGCCAGTAACCCTATGGGGTTGATATCTATGAACTACAGGTAGAATTCTCATGGGGAATGCTGAGAGAATGACTCTTGCCATGGGTTGAGGTGGGATTTAACCCATTTGACCTCTTAAAAGAGAAAAGGGGGAAAAAAAGACGAAGGAAATGTAGGGTAGTCTGGCTTGACCTTAATCACTTCTTCCATTTCTAGAGGTTGTCAAGATTATTAAACTAGCATGATGAGGGAAATACCATGGATATAGTAGACCTAGATTTTAGCAAAGCTTTAGATAAAGTATCTCATACTATCCTTTTGAAAAATGTGTGGATATTTGGATTAGAAAATAATACAATCACATTAATTCAGAACTGTATGGATAATTGGACTCAGAGTAGTTGTGAATAGTTCAGTGTTAACATGGCAGAAAGTTTCCAGGGGAGGAGCCCCAGGGATCCTTACTTGGCCCTGTGCTATTTAACATTTTTATCAATACTTGGATAAACACATACAAAGTATGCTTATAAAATTTGCAGATGAGACGAAGCTGGGAGGATAGATAAGGAACTAGTTTAGAGAGTCAGGATCCAAAAGGGTCTTTACAAGCCAGCGTATCGGTCTGAATATAATAAGATGAAATTCAATAGAGATAAATGCAGTCTTGCACTTGGGTTCAAAAATTAAATCCATAAACATAAGATGGGAAAGAAGGGAGAGAAAACAGTTGTTCTGGGAAGAATCTGAAGTTTGAGAGGACTGCAGCTAAACATGATTGCTGTGTGATGTGACAGCCAAAAAAGCCAAGGCAATCTTGGGCTATATTAGGACAGGCATAGCTTTTAGGAGCTGGGAGTTGATTAGCCCAGTATATTCTGCCCTTGACAGGCTTTATATGTAGTATTGCAATCAGCTCTGGGCACCAGATTTTACAAAGAACATTGATAAGCTGAAAAGTGTCCAAAGAAAGGCAATCAGGATGGTGAAGGGTTTTGGGTTTGTGATATATGAGGATCAAATGAAAGAACTTGGCTTGTTTAGCCTGGAAAGAAAAAGACTCAGGGGAATGGGATAGCATGCTCACATGTTGGAAGGGTTGTCATTTAAAGGTGGTATTGATTTGTTCTCTTTAGTCACAAAGGGCAGAACCCCAGGAGCAAAGGTATGAAGTGGCAAAGACGCTAACTTAAGCTTTATGTTGAGAAAATTTTCCTAAAAATTAAATCTGCTCAAAGATAGATTTGCTGGCCTCCAGAGGTAATGGACTCCCCCCGCCCCCTTGGAGGTCTTTACAGAGAAACTGAATGACCTCTTTGGGGTTTTGGTTCAGTGGGGATTCCTTTGAGTATAGATTGGATTGGACATACTTGATATTTCTTCCAACTTTCAAATTCTGTGATTCTATGTTCACTAAACAGGAATCAAAGTCAAGTTCATTAGCCTATAGATGACAAACACTATTCCTTTTTCTTTCTTTCTTTTGTTTCTTCTTTCTTTATTTTTTCTCTTTTTTTTTTACAAATCAGAATATTTGCCCTTCTAAGTACTGGAGCACCTCTCTTGCTAACAATTTTTCAGAGATCATGGGCAGCAGCTTAGCAGCCATATCTCTCAGTATCTTTGAAAGCTGTTTGCCCAGGCCTGGAGACAAACACGTTGAGGGTAAATAGGGCCTCTGTTACTATCTCCTCATTTATCTTGGGTTTCACCACCTTGTTCACCTTTTTCTTTTCAGTCCTTCCAAGTTAGAAGATTTGCTCTTCTTGGTAGAGAAATATGTCAAGGATTAATGATTTTGTGAGTGCTGTTAATCCCTCCTTTAACTTAGATCACAGCCCCGTTAATCACTAAGCAGATAGCATCTTTAGGGTTGCTGTTCTCAAAACTTCATCACAATGTGTGCAAGTAGGTGAGGAGCCTTCCTAAACTTAGCTAGGCTGGTCCAAGGATAGCAAACATTCCATCTGCTACAAGACCCAGACTAGAACCTTCTCATCATTAGGAGTTGCCAGAAATGCATTCTGTTTTCAAGAACCCAGGCCACATATGGTTTGGTACCAGAATAGATCTTGAATAGATCTGGCCACTCATTCTAGCTCATCAAGGACCTCTTGGAAAAGAAACCAGAACCAAAATAAATGCAACAGTTCTGCCCTCTCTCTGATATCAATCATCATGATCCCTTCCCCAAGCAGTGGTCCTAGCCCTTCTGTAGTTTTGCTATTGCCCTGCAATGTTGCTCTTTTTAAAAAGTATTTTAGTAAACCTTTCACTTATTTATTTTTAATTTCTAGAATAAAACAAACATTTCTATAATATAGTATAATAAAAAAGATGATTGTACATGAAACCACAAATCTATTATATATAACTTGCTATTCTTTTTAAATACATGAAAAAGTTATCGGGTAATTTTCTTTCTTTTTTTTACCTTCTTTTCTTTCATCATCAACCTTGGCTTATTTTGAGCTTTAGCACCACTGACACTATTCTCTTGAAGGACTATACTGCTTTGAGGCATTTCCCTCTTTCTTCTTCATTGGAATAATTTATGTTTGTATTGCCAGAATTTCATTCTTGAAGATATACCATCCATTTTGAGTCAACTTCCCCTCTAGAATTTTAGGCCATGGTATAATACTTATATTTCTCTGAACTCTGAAAAAACATCCAAAATCTAGGGTAGGCATTACACTATGCCTGATTTTCTCCTCATTGATCAAGAACTCAAAAATACAGTGCACTTTGTTCTAAAGTTTCCATTAATTATATCTTGGCAACCTCCTTAATAGAAGCAAGTCCAGAAGAGTTGAGACAGTGTGGTGATAGAAAAAGAAAATTGGCTTTGGAGTCAATCCAGGCTCTCTTACTTACCGACTATACATCCTTGAACAAAATTACTTAACTTCTCTGGGCTTGTTTATATTTTTACAGCATCAGAGTGTTGGATTAAATGGTCTCTGAGGTTCTTTCTAGCTCTAAATCTAGGATCGTACTCCTTGGTCACTTACTCTACCTCATGAAGGATGAAATTACTACCAAGGTCAATCAAGAATATGGTCAGCTCCTCTAAAAGAAGACTTGTAGATGATTTTCTGCCTTTGGCACTTTGTGAGCCATTCAAATAATTGAAATTCCCCAGCATTACTATATTTTGACTCTTTGTCAGGTTTATGATCTGTTACCTAACTCATCACTCATTTTTTCCCACTGTCCAGATCAGTATACTTCCAAGGCAATGTCATTTGTTAATTGATGACTAATTCTTATGTAAATGTTATCTTTCCATGATCTCTCTGCCCTTTTTCCTACATCAGGAACTTCTTCACATAAATAGATCTTGAAATACAGTGCTTCTCAGAAATAGGAGAAAATTTATACCATAACACTGTAGGAAAGACAAACCATTTGAAAAGAATTAAGAACCCTAACCAATTTAATGGCCAACCAAGATTCTAGAGGACCGATGATAAAGCATACTACTAACCTCTTGACAGAGAAGTGATAATCAAGAAAAATAATGAACATACATTTTTAAACATAGGTAATGTGGAAATTTGTTTTCCTTGACTGCATATTTATTACAAGGGTTTTCTTTTCCCTTCTTTTTATACTGGGAGAGATAGCAGGAAGACAAAATAAATGTTCATTGAAAAATTAAATTAAACTTTAAATTATAATTCTACTCCACCATCTGCTTTATTTAATTTGTTCCTTTTGAATAAGTTATATCCTTCTATAGCCAAATTTCATGAGCGACATCTCACAATGTCTCAGTAATGCCTAAAATTAACTAATCTTGATAAGAAAGACAACCAATTTTAAATGATAAACACAGAATGATAGTCTAAGAAGACTGCTGGGTTCCTAGTTGTGTCTGGTCTGATTATTGCAATTAGTTAGAGTATGATACATGGGGCAGCCAAGGTCAGGAATTCAACACCCACTCAAACTAAAATACGTGGGAAAAACAAATCCGTAGTCATATATTATGTATAAAATGATTAATGACTAAAATACATGGGAAAAACAAATCCATAGTCATGTATTACATGTAAAATGACTCATGACAAAGCAAGCTAGATAATCAAGGCTTTGACTCTCTTAGAGGTAACTTGATATATCACCAAAAACATTTCTCTATCTTAGATTTATTTTTCAGTTTGTCCTTAAATAATTAAGCAACTCTCCAAGATTAAGGTTCTTCCTCATATACTCAGTTAAATTTTGAGTTCCTTAAATCAGTGTATGCATGTGATAGGAGTAATGTGACATAATGGATAGAATGTGGGCTTGTAATCAGGAAGATGTAGGTTCAAATCCCACCATGCCTAGCATATAGTAAGCCCTTAATAAATGCTTATTGACTAATTGTGTGATTCTGGGCAAGTTATGTAACCTCTATGTGCTTTAAATAAAACAATTTCTTAAGAGTCACCTATTAAATTAAATTAGGTTGCATTTTGCCTTGGTAGAGGGATTTCCCCACAGTGATGAAATCAAAGACTTAACATATCCACCCATGTATATGATACATGGGAGGTGTTAAATTGAAGAAGAATGGAAAAGATGCAGTCTCTCTCCTTTATAAATCAACTAGGTACAACTATCTGTGGGCATGATTCTTAAATATATCATTGCTGGCTATATTGAGTTATCCTAAAACAAGAAACACCTATCTAAGAATTAGAAAACCTGAAAAATAGATACTCTGTTCCTACAGAAAAAGCCCTTATCAAGTCAAAGCCTCTTTGGTTCTAAAATTAAAATCTGACATGCATGAATTTTCACTGAAAAAAAGTTGGCAAATTATTATAAACCATTTTGCAGGATGATGGAAAATGAGGGTATACTTGTTACACAGGAATAGCGAGTCAATGCAAATAATGGCTGTATAGATGGCAAGTGAGAAGATGTATTGCAGAAAAGTGGTTACGTGGCTCAAGAAAGAAATCAAAGACATTTTAAATAATGTGTCAATCTCTGACCAACCAAAGGTGGAGCTGCTCAGAAAAGGGCAACATGAAGCAAGACAGAGCTTTCCTCTATCAGAAACCTATGTCTTATTTTCTCCTGGTCATTAAGTTGTTTCCTTTTCTGCAGGGCCAGTGTCAGACATAAATTTGTCTACATAATGTAAGGGGAGAAATGTATTTTACAGTTTTTAAAAAAAATTTTAAATCTTTTTTTATTTTTATTCTTTTTTAATTTTAAATTTAAATTTTTTATAAAAAATTATCTTTATTCTATTTTAAATCTATCATTAGTGATTCACTTCTTTGTGGCAAACATTTCCCTCTACAGGCATCTTCTTTTAAATACTCCAGGGAAGAGTGAAACACTGACAGGTACAATGAAAAGAAGATCAAACTGGCAGGCAAGAGGACTTTTTTCTAGTCCTAACTCTGCCACCAGTTATCTGACTTAAGTCTCTTAACCTCTAAGGGCTTCAGTTTTCTTTTCTCTGAAGTAAGGGCATTAGACGAAATCTGTTAAGTCTTGTTCCAGTCCTATGATTATTTGATATTATCTACCTTACTGAAAATTCTATCCATTGTTCCTAATTCTGCCCTTCAGATGTGAGCAAACATATAAGTTTTTTTCCACATAATAGCTTTTAAAACACCAGAAGACTGCTATCATGCTCCTCATATGTCTTCTCCAGTTTGAACATCCCATTTCCTTCAGCCAATCCTTATATGACAAAATCTTTAGTCTCTTTACTAACGCAATCATTCTTCTTGGGATTCACTTCAACTTGTCCATTTAGTTTGTGAAGTAAGTTCTAGAACATTGCCAAGAATCAAAGTCAAGTTCGCTGAGATATAATTTGAAGACTTTACCTTCTTTCTTTGTCTTGAATATCAAGGCAGTGTTTGCCTACCATCCATCCTGTGGTATCTTCTCCATTGGATTTTCTCCAAGATCGAAAGCAGTGCAGTAATCATATCCCTAAGTATTTTCAGTACCATGGGATATAGTCGGTCCTAGCTGGATGATTAACTGCTTAAAGAACATTAGGTACTCTATTAACATGACCTTATTTTAGGGTTCAATTCCCTGAAAATTATTTTTGTTCTAACGGTCCCACCTTGAAAATCTCTTTTCTCTACTAAGGATGAAATAAACAGAAACTAACCCTGTCTTCTTTCTCTCATTGCATTATCTTCTTCCTAACCTTATCAAGCAAGGGTCTTATCTCTTCATTCCTCTTTCTATTGCCACCAACAAAGTTTAGAAAAATTTTGTTGCCTTTAGCATTTTTGCAAGGCTTGGATCATAATAAATATTAGCATTCTTCTATTCTTTAAAAACCTTATTGCATTTTTTGTTTTTCTTTTTTAAATTAAAATTTTTCAAGCAAAAAAAATTCTGTCTTTTCTCCCTCTCACCTCCTGAGAAATTTTTTTTTAAATCTCATTACAAAAACATACAAATAGAACAAATTCCAACATTTTTCATGTCCAAAAAATGTCTAGATAAAAAGATATAGATACAGATATATACCTATCTGAGTTAGTTTACCTGAGTTAGTTATCAGGACTCTATTTGAAGTGTGTATGATATTTCATTATCAGTTCTGTTATTGTTTAAATTGTTCTACTAGTTCTGCTCACTTCATTCTGCTTCCATTCATCCAAATCCTTCTGGGTTTCTCTGAAACCATCCCCTTCATTATTTCTTACCAAACAATGGTTATTCCATCATCTTTATATACCATAACTTTTTAAGCCATTTTTCAATTGATGGGCAACCCCTCAGTTTCCAATTCTTTTCCATTGTAAAAAGAACTTTAATAAATACTTTTGTACCTATGAGTACCCTTTTTTCTCTCTTTAATCTCTCTGGCATATAGACCTAATAGTGGTATCACTTAGTCAAAGGAAATGCACAGTTTAATAGTTTTGTGAACGTGATTTCAAATTGGTTTCCATAATAGCTACACCAGTTCACAGGTATACCAATAATTAATTAATGTTGTACCTGCTTTCCAACAGCCCCTCCAGTACTTGCCATTTTTTTTGTCAATCTGATGGGTGTGAGGTAGAACGTCAGAGTAGTTTTAATTTTTATATTTGTAACTGTTAGTGCTTTAAAGCACTTTTATAGGGCTACTGATCAGCTTCTGATACATACCTTGACCAATTATCAATTGAGAGATTGTTTTTATTCTTATAAATTTGAATCAGTTCCTCGAATAGAAGTGAAGACCTTTATCAGAGAAACTTTTTTCCAATATTTTTCCTATTTGCTTGATTCTTTTCTAATGTATTGGTGCCTGTCGCTCTTTTGTATTCATCCTTAATTGCATGGCCTTGCTTCCAGCTAATACAAATGTACTTTAAAAATCTGAGCTCATTCATGAGTAATCGGTCAATACACATTTTTTTTCCTCTTTAGACACATCCCATTCTCCCTCCTTATCAAAATTAATCGTACTTAAGTCACCAGAGTTTTGCTTTTGATAATCTCCCATCCTCTTTTGAACCACCTTCCCTTTAAAAGTCTTAGTTATACGACATTACTTAGGGTAGAGTTATCACTAAATTTTCTGAGAATTGCTCTCCTAAAGTACACACATAACAATATATAACATTACTTTTTTATCGCGAATTCTAGGAAGAAACAGTCATTGCCTCTCCAATTTCCCATCAGTTCCTCTTCACTAACCAGTTCCTCTTTTTTAGGTAGAATCAGGTTCAGAAGAGTAATTCTCATCACCTCCTCTACTTTTGAAAAGATGAAATTGTCAGTAATGATCTTTAAAATATAACAAAAGGGCATTGAAATGAGAAAAAAAGGATAAAGGAGTGGATTAAAAAACAAAAATATCAATTATTTACCTATTTTGCCAAAGGATGAGCCAACCCTTCTCAATATAACATGGATCTATGATTTCATCAGTAAACTTTAGTCAATTAATCACTAAACGTTTCTTAAGATCCTACTATGAGCTAGGCATTGGGAATGCAAATTTTGTAAAAAGACTATGCTCAAAGAGCTACAAAAATGTGCATACCCTTTGACCCAGTAACATTGCTTCTGGACTCTATCCCAAAGAGATCATAGAAATGGGAAAGGGCCCCACATGCGCAAAAATACTTTTAGCAGCTCTCTTTGTGGTGGCCAAAAGCTGGAAATCAAGGGGATGCCCATTAATTGGGGAATGGATGAACAAGTTGTGGTATATGAATGTAATGGAATACTATTGTGCTATAAGAAATGATGAACAGGAAGACTTCAGAGAGGCCTGGCAGGACTTATAGGAACTGATGCTGAGTGAAAGGAGTAGAACCAGAAGAATTTTGTACATAGCAACAACCACAGCGTGGCAGGAATTTTTCTGGTAGACTTAGTATTTCATTGAAATGCATGGACTTAAAAAATTTCCAGTGGACTCTTGAGGCAAAATGCCTTCCACATCCAGAGAAAGAACTATGGAACTGGATCGCAGATAGAAACAGACCATCTTCTTTTGTATTATGTTTTGTTTTGTTTTATGATTTTTCCCATCCATTTTAATTCTTTTTTGCCACATGCATTTAATAGGAATGTACGTATAGAACCTATATAAGACTCTATACCATCTCAGGAAGAGAGAGGGGAGAGAGGGAGGAGTGAGGGGAAGGGAGTGGAAAAAAATCTAAGATATATGGGAGTGATTCCAGTGTCGAACACTGGAAACAAATAAAATAATTCAATTAAAATTTTTTAAAAAGACAATCCCTGTCTTTGAAGAGCTTACAGTCTAATGGGGGAGAGGGACAACACACCAAAGAAATTTTAAAAGGAGTTGGGAGAGGAGAAGGTACCCAATGTGGGAATGTGCCAGAGTCCAAGAAGTCCCAAAGGAGGGCAGCCAGGTGAGAAATGATGAGATGTCTGAGCTGAACTCTGTCTTTAAACTTCCTCCACCAATTCAGATCAGAAACTTCTCTGAAATGTATAGTCTTGGAAAGTTGGTTGGAGGCACCAAGAGGATATGTGATTTCTCAATGGTCACATAATTATTCTATATCAGAAGCAGGACTTCAGTTTAGTTTTCTTTTTACCAACCTACACTGTCTCTACAGCTGAGGAGCAGGCTGGGATCAGATTAAAATGTTACTGGGAAATAGTTAATAAATAAATAGTTAATAAATAATTAATAAATAAATATATAGTTAATAAATAAAATTACAATAGAACATAGAGAATGTTAAGATATTGGTTTTATAGGTCAATATGCTGCCAGTGATATCCTTACATTCAGTAGTGGCACCTGTTTCTAGTTGAGTTTGACACCAATGAAGACAATATTTCCTTACCTCAAGTATATATAATTTTTTCAGTAAGATAATAGATCAGAGAAGCAGCTTCCTAGCAAAGTAAGACAGGATTTCTTGGTCTCCTCTGACATGTCCATTTGAGGACGGTAATTTGAGAAAGTATTACCAAGGATTCCTGATGGCATCACTTTTTCAGAATGATACAAACACAAAAGAATACTATTTCATTTGGTACCCTATCCACTTCTGATTTTCAGGTTGGTCAAAAGAAGTTGACCAGAAAATCAGTGAATTCTATGCATTCAGTATTTAGATTGTAAGTTCCTTGAGAAAAAAGACTGGTTTATTTGTTTGCCTTTCTGTGTATCCCCCAGTGCTTAGCATGGTACCTGGAATATAGTAGGCATTTGATAAACCCTACTTGATCCACTGACATTGTGATAAGTGTTGGAAAAGATACGAAGTTTTTAAAAGACATTACAGCCTAGTAGAAGTTTAAAAAGAGAATACTGAGTAATTATAACAGAGAAGGATGAGCATTTGACAATGTGACACTAGAGACCTAAGCTAATCATGGAAGCATATCCTACAGTGCCTCAGAATTAAAAACCAGAAGAGCAATACACTACCCTTTCCAGAAAAATAGCCATCAAAAACCTGAGTTTTTCTACTGGAACAACTCCCGATGGTACTTGTTCCTGGGTCCTTTTATTCAATTGGCATCTCAGAGTATACAGACTCCATAAAGTTGTTGTGGTCCCAGATTTCCAACCTTCTAGTATCCATTCATCTGAGCTTTGAGTCACATATTCCATGTCTATCTTCCTTGTCAGAATAGAGTTATCCTGACTGTATTTCCACAATACTCAAATTGTTTCTTTCTAGCTGTTTGCAATATTTTCTCCTTGACATGGGAACTCTGGAATTTGGCTACACTATTCCTAAGAGTTTCTCTTTTTGGATCTCTTTCAGGAGGTGATCTGTGGATTCTTTCAATATTTATTTTGCCCTGTGGTTCTAGAATATCAGAGTAGTTTTCCTTAATAATTTCATGAAAGGTGATGTCTAGGCTCTTTTTCTGACCATGGCTTTCAGGCAGTCCCATAATTTTTAAATTGTCTCTCCTGGATTTTCCAGGTCAGTTGTTTTTCCAATGAGATATTTCACATTATCTTCCATTTTTTTATTCTTTTGGTTTTGTTTTGTAATTTCTTGGTTTCTCATAAAGTCATTAGCTTCCATTTGTCCCATTCTAATTATTAAAGAACTATTTTCTTCAGTGAGCTTTTGAACCTCCTTTTCCATTTGGCTAGTTCTGCTTTTTAAAGCATTCTCATTGGCTTTCTCATTGGCTTTTTGAGCCTCTTTTGTCAATTAAGTTAGCAGCTTCTACATTAAAGGATTGAAGGGCTTGGAATATGATATTCCAGAAGTCAAAGGAACTAGGATTAAAACCAAGAATCACCTACCTAGAAAAAAATGAGTAAAATATTTCAGGGGAAAAAATGGTCATTCAATGAACTAGAGGACTTTCAAGCACTCTTGATGAAAAGACCAGAGCTGAAAAGAAAATTTGACTTTAAAACACAAGAATCAAGAGAAGCATGAAAAGGTAAACATGAAAGAGAAATCACAAGGGACTTACTAAAGTTGACCTGTTTACATTCCTACATGGAAACATAATATTTGTAACTCTTGAAACTTTTCTCAGTATCTGGGTAGTTGGAGGGATTACACACACACACACACACACACACACACACACACACACACACACACACACATACACAGAAAGAAAAAGAGAGAGACAGAGAGCACAGAGTGAGTTGAATAGGAAGAGATCATATCTAAAAAGTAAAATTTAGGGGTGAGAGAGGAATATATTGGGAGGAGAAAGGGAGAAATGAAATAGGGCAAATTATCTCTCATAGAAGAGGCAAGAAAAAGCTTTTCCAATGGAAGGGAAAAGGGGGGAGGTGAGAGGGAAAAAGTGAAGCTTACTCTCACCACATTTGGCTCAAAGAAGTAATAACATGCACACTCAATTTGGTATGAAAATCTATCTTACACTACAGGAAAGTAGGGGAGAAGGGGAGAAGCAGGGTGGGGGGAATGATGGAAGGGAGGACAAATGAAAAGAGGAAGAAATTAGAAGTAAACACTCTTGGGGAGGGACAAGGTGAAAAGAGAGAACAGAAGAAATGGGGTCAGGATAGCATAGAGGGAAATATAGTTTGTCTTACACAACATGACTATTATGGAAGTCATTTGCAAAACTACACATATATAGCCTATATTGAATTGCTTGCCTTCTCAGTGGGGATGGGTGGGGAGGGAGGAAGGAAAAGAAGTTGGAACTCAGAGTTTTAGGAACCGATGTTGAGAATTGGTTTTGCAAATAAGAAAGACAGGTAATGGGGTATAGAAATTTATCTTGCCCTACAGGACAAGAGAAAAGACGGGGATAAGGGAAGGGAGGCATGTTTGAAGGGAGGGCACATTGGTGGAAAGGAAAATCAGAATGCATGGAGTTTTGGGGGGTAGGGAAGAGATGGGGAGAAAATTTGAAACTCAAAATTTTGTGGAAATGAATGTTGTAAATTTAAAATTAATTAATTAATTAATTTGAAAAATAACAGAAAAAAAAGAAAAGATCCTCAACCTTTTTGTATATAACTCCTCTCTAGTTTCACATTGATTGTTGAAAAAGATGGGCAAACAGAGGAAAACATGCTACAAATCACAGGTTTTTAAATATCTACTGTAGACTTCCACAAATATCCCTTTAACTGCAGGAGCTCTTAATATGAGTTACTGCTCCAATACAGTAAGTTGATCCTCTAGAGCAGAAACTGAATGACCATTCATTTACAGCAACAATGTCACTGTAAATTAAACCATAAAATATAAAGTAGTGGCACCTCAATGAAAAGATGGCTCACAGGTTCTTCTTGGAGAGGTGAGGAAGAGCTGGTTGTACCATGTACTTCAAGACAACAACAAACATTATTTCATCTCATGACCCACAAGATAATCTCATTTTATAGTAATTATGATAAATATGAACAAAAGAACCAATATGAATATGATTGTAGATTATATACAATATAACAACTGTAGTAAAGAATAAGATATCTAATAAGTTTGATAACAAACCTGACAAATTCCTCCAAATTACGTTAACCTATACATTGATAATTAGTGTCTTTCAATGCAAAAGCAAGAAAGGACTCCAAAAAATATTGAAACATATGGCTCCAGATTATGAAATTAAAGGGAACAAAGACCTATAACTTGTTCAGAAAGCTCCTGCTTACATAAATAATTTAAGAGATTCAGGAGGCATTGGAAAAAGCAAGCACTGAATCTCACCAAAAATAAAATTAACTGTATCTTAATAGACAGAAAAAGATTGGTAACTGGGGTGAATAACCTATCTCTATGCAAGCAGATCAATATAGCAGTATTGAAATCAACATGAAAGTAGAAGAAACGATGTAAATAACAAGAAAAGTTTGAAATTACAACAGCTTCAAAATGCCCTATTTAAAGAAAGTATTGATAAAGAAATTAAAGAAATTTAGCTAATGTAAAATAGTTGTCACCACAAGGAAGCAAAAAATAAAACACGTTTTGATGAAAACATGAGAAGGAAACCAAAAGACTTTTGCAGAAAAAAATTTGCAGAAAAATCTTTAGAGTCACAAATTTGATTGAAAGTTGTAAGGAAGAGAAGATGCTATTGTGTTTGCTGGTTGGTCTGTTAATAATCATGGATCTTATTGAAGAGACCTTAGAGTGTCTGAAGCAGTGCAATCAGCGTAGTGTCACTCACAAGCTAGACATTCTGATGAATCTTCCTGAAGGGAATCCCTCTTCAATTTGAACTTTGTTCAGTGTTGCTAAGCATTGTTTGGTGAGCATTTGTCTCCTTGTTCTAAGCCTCACTTGATGTTGATTCTCAGAAAATCACTGAACAAAGTTGTCTCTCTTTGCATTTATCGAGGAATCCTATATACTTTAACATATGCAAGGGAGATACTGGCTTGAGGT
Source organism: Notamacropus eugenii (assembly GCF_028372415.1). Taxonomy (NCBI): domain Eukaryota; kingdom Metazoa; phylum Chordata; class Mammalia; order Diprotodontia; family Macropodidae; genus Notamacropus; species Notamacropus eugenii. The sequence continues at coordinate 242,133,607 of NC_092873.1, read as the reverse complement.
GAGCCCCTGTGCCTATGCTTTATTCTATCAAGCCCAAATACCTTACATATTTAATGATCCAAAATTGTTACCTGCTACAAAAGACATTTTTTTAAAAAAATACCAATGTTATTCCAGTGATGCCTTTGGTTGTGAGTTTAGGAATATCATAGCATATGAAAAATTGTAAATGACCAAGGGAAAATAGGAAGACATAAGGCATAAGGAGTCTGCAGTATCCTGCCCATGAAAACCTCCAGGCAAACAAACCTACCTGCTGCTCCCATCCTTTCCATTTCCCATCGCTGTGCCTTTGTACAAATTGTCCCCAATGCCTCACATACACCCCCTTTTCTCTACCTCATAAGCTTCTTTCAAAGCTTAGCTCAAGCACCACCTGTGATAGGTCTATACTGATCCTCATAGTTGCTACTATCCCCTCAAAATTAATTTGTATGTACTTTGTATATATTTTGTATTAACTGCTCTGTGGACTGATCATTTCTCACACACCAATAGAATTTAAGCTCCTTGAGGTCAAGGACTGGTTATTCTGTCTTTCTATCACCAAAACTCAGTGTAGTGCCTGAAACATACTAAGTGTAATAAATGCTTATTCAGAGAATGACCTGTGCACCACAAACATGTCTGAAAGGAAAAGGAAGTAGGCCAATCAAGTAATAGAAATGGAGATAACAGAAAGATGCCCCAAGTGTTGTCCACAAAATGCTAAAAGAACCAAAAGAAAACCCCCAGAGTATTGGGTAGAATCTCTGTGGAGGAGATATTGAAAAACATGGATGAGAATACCTCAAGAGAAGGTACGAATGGGTTGTGTTCTGCCATTGTTAGAATGGGTAATGATATCACAGTGAAGGAGCTTGAGATGAGTGTGTTTAGTTAATTACTCTTCCTTTATCACAGAAATCTGTGGGGTATGATATTTCAGACACAGGATGGGAGGGGAATACACTGTTATCATTTGTCTAGATCTCTGACCTTCTAGGAATAAGAACAAGCTTGTTCATACTAGAGATGACCCCTTTTTGAAAAGGACAGAAGAAACCTTCACAATGCACCACACTTGTGAATTACAAATAACCATGTAATGTCATAATCTCTCCCTTCTGCTTGATTCTCACCATTTCAATGTCATTGTTCACTGTCTCATCCCAGGGGCCCTGGAATATATAGAGCTGCTAAAATTATTGTAATGATGCTGTGGTCCAGCCCCAAAGGAGCCCCCTTTCCAAAGAGAGCCAAGCAAGCTGCATACAATAAGCTGTGGGATTCTATAAAAATTTAAGACACATGGGAAGAAAAAAAATTAGGAAAACATGAAAGAAATAGGATATTTTCCTTCATCCTGGACATAGTCTCTGCTCTTTTCTCCACTCCATAGCCAAACAATTGACAAATCTTGTCAATTCTATCTCCACATCTCTCATATCCATCTTTTCTCCCCTGATGGTCATCGTCCTACCTCAATCCCTAACCACCTCCCACCTTAACTACTGCTACAGCTTCCTACTTAGATTTCCTGCCCCAAGTCTCTCCCCTCTCAAATGTACCCTCTGTCAAATTCCCAAAGCACACAAGTCTGACCATGTCATTCATCTGCTCAAAAAGATCCAATGGCTCCCAATTAATTGCATTTAAGATAAAATGCAAAGTTCTTCCATTTACAATCAAAACCCCTTCATGATCTGGCATCAGCCTCTCTTGTTACATTTACTGTCTGTTAATTCCCTTCATGCATTCTAAGTTCCAGGCAAATGAACCTACTTGTTCTACCATGCATATAGCATTTCTTCATCTATCTACAGGCTTCTTTCCCTCCTCACCTCTGCCTCATCAAGTCCCTCATTTTTTTCAAGGTTTAGTACAAGCATTTATTCCTACATGAGGTGTATCCTGAATCTTCCCAACTGCTAGTGACTGACTGACTGAGAAAGCATTCATTGCTGTGTGCAAAACCCGAGGATACAATTAGAAAAACAAGACAGTCACTGCCCTCAAAGAACTCATATTCTAGAGGGAAAACAACAAAGTAGAAATTTCAGCTGTGAATCAAAGGGAAAGGTCCCATGATTCTCAGGGTACGGTGACAAGACAGATAATAACAGATCCTTTAATGCTATTTTCACTAATGAAATCACATCCATTTCTGATGTTAAATCAACTGACAGGACAATGGGCTTTGGTAGCAAGAACTTTCTTTTCCAATCTTCAGGAATTGTGGCTTTTGAGGAGACAAGAGATGCAGTATTTGCAGAAGCAGTTGCCAGGTTGCCTTTCCATAAGGTTTCATGTCCTGGATAATGGCTATAGGGCCTGGGTTTGCAGTAAGACTGCTGGGTTGGGAGTTGGGAACTGGACACTTGCAATCTCAGAACTCTTAGAGTAGAATCCTGGAGCTGTCACCACTTGGGTTTGAGGAGAGATGGTGGTCAAGGTGATGGCACTGGTTTGACTTGCTTAACACCTCTCTCTCTCTCTCTCTCTCTCTCTCTCTCTCTCTCTCTCTCTCTCTCTCTCTCTCTCTCCCCTTATCTCTCTCTTCCTTCCTTCATCTCTCCCTCCCTATCCCCTATCTCTCCCTCCCTCTCTATTCCCCCTTCCCTTTTCTCTGTATCTCACTCTATCTTTTTCTTTCTATCGCTGTCTCTCTTTCTCTCTTTCTTCCACTCTCTATTTCTCTATTTCTTTATGTCTCTCTCTGTCTCTCTCACTTTCTCTGTCCCCTTTTGTCTCTGTCTCTCTGTCTCTCTGTCTCTGTCTCTCTGTCTCTCTGTCTCTCTGTCTCTCTCTCTCTCTCTCTCTCTCTCTGTCTCTCTGTCTCTCTCTCTCTCTCTCTTTCTCTCTCCATCTCAATCCCTCTTTCTTTTGACTTCAGTTACACTAGCTTGTCTGCCCTGTCAGTAGTACTCTCTTCCCCTACCTGGAAACCACTTACTATAAACTTTCTATATATTTTAAATTTTATTTCTACTACATACATATCTACTACATATATATTTCTTTCAATATTAACTCTTTGAGAGCAGGCTTTGTTTCATTGAATCATCAATGCTTTAGAACAATGCTTGGCACAAAAACAGATGCCTTACAAATACTTAACGAATGAGTAAATGCTGTATATCTTCTAGGCTCATTCCTACTTCCATTACCAGGAAGCTTCCTAACAGATAAACCATGCTATTTCCTATTTACATACAAGGCAGTTCTACTTTAGGTCCATCCATTGGGACCTAATAGTGAAAGAATAAGAAAGACCTTGTCAGAGGACAGCTGTCAGCAAAATTCTCACTAAGATATAATAACTAGAAACAAACTGAAGTCCTTTCAGGAATATAAACTTTTCAAACAGGGCTCCAAGGGTGGGTGGGACTGCAGCAAAGAAATGGCACTGAAGTCCAGAAAACAACGTTTCTAGAACTGCTGATTGGCAAATTTTCAGGGTTCTAAGGCTGATAGGAATACAGGATCTCCTCATATAGCTACAAAGAGGAATAGTCTTAGATCAGGTCTTTCCCTCCAAGTGCCTTCTCTTTTAAAAAAAAATCCTTTTATTCCTTTACCCTACTCCACTTTCGGCTGAGAGGTTAGAGAATGAGTCTAGAAATGCAAGAATACTACTACGACCATCTTGTATTTGCATGACACTTTAAAGTATACAAAGAATGTTCTTCACAAAAGCCCTGTGAGGTAGGTAGTGCAAATATTTTCCCAGTTTCACCTATGAGTAACTGAGTCTGAGAGAAATAAAATGACTTGCCCACTGTCACACAGATATTACATGTCTGAGATAGGATTAAAACCCAGGTATACTGGCTCCAAGTTCAAACATAGCAGGCTTCCTCTTTACTCTCTCTAACTACAGTTTGACCAAGGTCCAAGTCTGTGTGCCAGTGAGATAAAAGGATAAAGTGAGGCTGCAGTCGCAGAACTCCAGGCAACACTCAGGCACATGGGAGAGAATTGGGGTGGAAGGGGATTCAGTGGGAAAGCTATCGGGCCTTCCTGAAGCTACTGAAACTCTACACCCCTTCCTTCTGCATATAAAGTTAGTTGTAGATTTGACAATTTTGCCATTTAAAATGACTCCATAGCATAGACTCCTGAACAATGGTCTATACTGTAGTAAAGCTTCAGTGTAACTGTCATTCCTTCAGGCAGTCTTCTCAGTAGGCTTATTATTCCTATGTGGCCTTAAAATAGTTTCAGCTATTAATGCTGCAAGTTATTATTTCCACTACATCTGCTGCTTCAGTTATGAGAGCAGTCATCCAGGCTACTTTAGAAGCAGTGGCAGGTGGAAAACGAACAGGGGGCAGGGATGGTGTATCTGTTAACTGTTTCCCCCCTTGAAAAATAAATATGTATTTCATCCAATTCATTTAAAAAAAAAATGCCTTCAAAGCCTAAAGGGATAAGGATTCATCCCATTTTAAGTGATTCTATTCACAAAAAGAGGTGAAAACTCAGATAGCTTTCTCTAAATCTTAAGTTATTTCTTCTGATATAGGTGTTGTTCAAGTCTTTTTCAGTTGTATCTGATCCTTTGTGACCCTATTTGGGATTTTCTTGGTAGAAAACTGGAGTAGTTTGCTATTTCCTTCTCCAGCTCATTTTACAGATGAGGAAACTGAGGCAAACAGGGGTAAGTGACTTACTGAGATTCACACAGCTAGGAAGTGTCTGAGGTCAGATTTGAACTCATGAAGATGAGTCTTCCTGACTCTAGGTCCAATACTCTTTCGATTGAGCCACTTATCTGAATAAATGATTAGTTTCAAAAAAACCAAAACAAATTTTAAAAAACTAAAAGCCTGCTCATATGCTTCCATTAATGTCCAGTAATAAGCTGGAGTCATCTTGAACCAGCTCACAACTCCAAATATTAAATTTTTAATATGAGTTTAATTTAATTTAATTTAATTAATTTAATATTTTCATCTTAGAAATTTTCAAACACTACAAATCAGTTTATTGTTTTGTTGAGTGTCTACACTTAAGAAAGTGATGGAGAAATATTAATAATGCAGATTAAACTTAAAAATGTGTCATATGTACTTTTTTCTGGAGAGCTGATTGTTGAATATTTACTAGTACACCCCCTGGCTACACTAATATCCCACTATGGTACAGTAGTGAACCAGAATCTTCCACAGAGTCACACAACTATGTCAGCAGAGCACAAGCTCTAGGCAAGTCCCGCACCAACCTTAAAGGCCTTTAAGTATCTATCAGTCAATAATCATTTATTAATCACCTACTCTATTCCAGAAGCTACCTTGGATACACATTTTTAAAATGAAACAATACAGAAATAAACTATTTGCCTGTCATAATAGGAGCAGCCCACCTAAACAGAGAGAGACTCTTAGTGAAAAAGTTGTGCACTAGGTAATTAATTTTTTTGCTACATCAACTCAGAAAGATTGTCTAGCAGGGATTCTTAACCTTTTTGGTGTCGCAGACCCTTTTGGGCAGTCTGGTAAAATTTATGGACCCTCTCTCAGAACAATGTTTTTAAATACATAAAATAAAATACATAGGATTACAAAGGAAACCAATTGTATTTAAATAGGTATCCAAAAGGTTTTTTTTAACTACTTGTTCATGTACTCCAGGACTACAAAGAATCCTTGGTCTAAGAAATGACGGATTTGCACTTTGTGTCTGTGGTCAGAGTATCCACAGATGTTTCACAGTTTAAGTACTAGCTTTGCAGGATTTAAGAGAGGGGGAAAAGGGCCCATAGACATATTAAATACGCCTAACAATTTAACCTTTCCCCCCCCCCCTTTCTCCTTACACCTTCCCAATTCCTGCCAAGAATTTCCAACAAAACATAACAAATGGCTAACAGAGAGGGACAGACAGACAAATCAGTCTTTGTTAGACAAATGAGTAAATGGATAAATGAGTATTTACTTTGGCCAATACGCTCACTTACCGGCAAACAGGGCTCAAGATTTACAGTTACCAGGGGTTGCCTCAGAAGACGATAAATCTCAATCTGGCAACCTCATGCTACAAATAAATCTAAATTCCTCCATCTAACAGAAATCACGACAATGCAGTTTAGATTCTGATCTGAACACCTTCTCAGGGCTCCACCCTAATGGACAAGACACATGATTTCAGATCAGAAGGTCAAAAGTTCAAATTTCTTTGGCATGATCACTTTGGAAATACGGCATAATGGCAAGAACACTAAACTCCACATTAAAAATTTTGGATTTGAGTCCTAGTTCCAACATTTATAATTAGCATCACAAGACCAAAAACTGAAAAGGGAATTCATCTAATCATCTTACTCTCTGTGTGACCTTGAGAAAATCACTGTATCTGTCTAATCCTCTGTTTCTACATCTGTGAAATATCAGGAAGGCTTTTAAAAATAATTTTGCATGATAATGCCTTCTTGACAGAATGGAGAGTTATGACCTGTGGGGGTAGAATAGTTAGATTCAGGATCCAAGGTGTTGTTTAATAGGCCAGTAGTAACCTGGAGAGAAATCTTTATTGTAGAGTGCCACAAGGCAGTCCGTGTCTTTCTTCAATATATTTGTTGATAACATGTATGCCATACTTAGCAAACTTTTAGATGACACAAAATAGTAAAAGAATAGCAACATGTTCGATGGTTCATCTCATGACCACAGAGCACATTTGTTCCACAAGGCTCTGGCTTGGGTCCTCTTTTCTAAACTTTCTCTCAACAATCACATATCAGGAATCATTTCAGCTCTCATCTCTTAGACAAATGACTTCCAAATCTAGATATATTGCCCTAATTTCTCTCATGAATTCTAGTATTGAATTCCCACATCTGCAGAATATCTCCTCCTGGATATACCATCAGCATCTCAAAACTCAACATGTCTAAAATGGAACTTACTTTCCTCCTCCTCTAACCTCATCCATCCTCCCAAATTCCCTGTTTCAGTTGAGTACACCACCATCCTTCCAGTCACCCTGGGAATCACCTTTGACTCTTCCTCCAGACATTTTCTCCCATCTAATCAGCTTAAAAGGCTCATCAATTCTATCTCTTTTCTACTTTTTTTCACATCAGTCCCCTTTTCTTGACTCACAGGACAACAACCCTGATTCAGGTGCTTATCACCTCTGGCCTAGATGATTGCAATAGCCTCCTAGTTTATCTTCCTGCTTCTGGTGTCTTCCCTCTCCAATCTATGCCCCACAGAGCAGCCAAAATCATAGTCTTCAGGCACAGTATGACAATGTAAATTCCCCTACTCAGATACTGTCAGTGGCTCCCTATTGCCCCAAGAATAAGATACAAACTTCAGCCTGGCATTTAAAGTCCTCCAAAATCTAGCTCCAACCAGCCTTTTCCTCCTTGTTTCATATTATTTCCCTTCTTTAAAATGACAACAATAAAAAGAAAAGTGCCAAGAAAAATGCCAAAGCCCCAAAATACTGTCAAATGAGAAGGCTGGAATAGAAAATGTCTAAGACTCTTTCCAACTCTAACATTTTATGATTCTGCACCATAAAACAGAGATTTTTTAAAATAGGCAGTAACCTCTAAAATAGTGTGAGTGTTTAATTTTAGTTTGAACCTAACTTTGGAATTAGTGAAGATTGAATTGGAAGCTCTATAAATAATAACTCTCCTGCCAAAACCTCTGCATATAGGTGTAGTCCAAAACTGGAATAAACATATATTATTTTTATAACTGTAGTCATCATTGATTGGAACAACCCAGACTGAGAGATTCTTGGATCAGTGGTTATCATTATGAATTGACTCAATTTTACCTTTAAATCCCCAGTCAATAAATTTGTTAAAAACCACTTACATACTTAAACAAGCAGACGTCTTCCCACATTGTTTGAAATATGTCAGAATAAATAATACAAAATAACTTGCCTGAACAACAACAACAAAAAGAAATCTAATCCACGAAATATTTTACATTTTTCTGTCAGGGACTTTTTGTCATTTCAAAAACAGTACAAGTCACCAAGGTACTGGAGGAAGAAGAATGGGGAAACTGAGGAAACAGGTCCAGGGCCAACTACAAAACAAAAGTTCGATAATCTGACTGAATTGGAAAGGATAGGGAGGGAAGCCTGTGTAATTCAGAAAAAGACTGAATTTTAAACAATTTTGAAGAAATGCAGTAGTTTTTTCTTAACCACTTTTAAGTATGAATCAAACTAAGATACAGTTTTATGTAGTAAAGAACTTGAGGAGACATGTCAACGATTACATTAAAATGATTTGTAATATGTATCTAAATTGTTAAAGTGCAAACAGATCTCCAATTTTTCTAAGTGCTTTGTTTTTGGAACATATGATGCTATGTCTCTCTTTTGAAAACTGTTTTAAATGTATTAATACATATTTCTTTCAAATAGCTATTTTCTTCTTGTTGTGTCATTTCAATCTTGTCTAACTCTTTCTGACCCTATTTTGGGGCTTTCTTGGCAAAGAGAGGTTTACCATTTCCTTTTCCCACCCATTTTACAGATGAGGAACTGAGGCAAACAGGCTTAAGTTGACCTGTCCAGTGTCACTTACACTGTGACAGTATCAGAGTAAGTGTCTGAGGCCAGATTTGAACTCATGAAGATGAGTCTTCCTGATTCCAAGCCCAGTGCTCTATTTGCTGCGCCACCTCAAAAGCTAGTAACTGTGAACAGAAAGGAAGTATATCCTTTAAATTTGACACTAAAAGTGAGCCCAGAATCTCATCAAAATTTTATTGCTTCTCAAAGGTGATTTCATTTACACTGTTGTAGTTAGAAAATATAATTATCACATGTGTACAATTATTATATTCATAATAATTCTATGTGTAAAACATAGAACTCTATGACTCTAAAACTGTTTTAAGTGTATTAATACATTTTTTTCCACACTTGTTGTTGTGGCTCAGCTTTCTTCATCCTGTATCACTTCAAACAAGTCTTCAAAGTAATTAAATAAGCGCTTATCAAGTACCTATTATGTGCCTCGCACTATACTAGGTTCTGGGGATAGAAAGTCCAAAAACAAAGCAAAACAAAGAATTTTCATCCCAATATAGGAGAACAATATATGCACAGATAATCAAATATATCCAAAAGAAACAGAAAGAGAGAGAGAGAGGTGAGTGGATGGATGGATGGATGGATGGATGGATGGATGGATGGATGGATGGATGGATAGCAAGAGAGGCATTCACAGCTAGCAGGGATTAAGACAAATCTCGTTAAAGAGGTGGAAGAGGAAAAGGCCAGATTCTAAAATATGAAGGGGAAGAGGAAGTGAAAAAGGCACACAGATATGAGATGAAATGAGGGAAAGTAAGTATGCAGTTTGGCCAGAACAGGGTGAGGAAGAGACCACGTACGTAACCTGCAAAGATAGACTAGAAACAACATGTTAAGGGCTTTAAATAACCAAGAGAAGTTATGTCTTTTATCCTGGAGGGAAAGGCAATTGGCCACTGGGGATTTTGGAGGACAGAACTGAGATGATCAGACTTGTGCTTTATAATGACATTTTGGTAGCTTTGTAGAAGACAACTTCTCTGAATTCTTCTTTATGGTGTAATTATATTCCTTATGATCCATTAAACTAATATGCCATTATTTGTTCAGAGTCCCCAAATGTGGGGCACATTTTGTTCATAGCTTTTTACTACTACAAATAATGCTACTATGAATAGTTTTGTAAATATGAGTTTTTTTCTTAATGATAATAACCTCCTTGAGGTATGTCACCTCATGTTCAGTATCACACTTCTCTTGGATGATATTAGAATATTTTCCAGGATGGATATCTCAATTCACAGTTCGCCAACAGTGAATTTATGTCCTTATGTTCAACAAAAAATGAGCTTTTACACTTTTATCAGTCCTTTCTAGTCAGTTAATCTATAAGCTTTTATTAAATACCTACAGTAAGTTATGCATTGTGCTAAATACTGGGGGCACACACACACAGCAAAAAAACAAAACAAAGCAAAAAAAAATCCTGTCCCTGATCTCAAAGAGCTCACAGTATAATAGGGAAGACAACATGCAACATATACACTATATACAAACAAGATGTAGAGAGGATAGATTGGAAATAATCTTTGATGAAAAGCATTAGCACAAAGCAGGACTTCTAGAAGATAGGATTTTATCTGGAACCTGAAGGAATATAGGTATAACCCTATCTACAAGCATGCTAGCATGATTGGTGTGAGAGCTCAAGGTTGTTATAGTTTGAACTTCTTTGATTATTGGTGATTTAAAACATTTTCCTCCTGGTTACTGTTTTTTTAACCTCTACTTTTGAGAATATCTCAAGTCATTACAATATAAATTGATCTTTTAAATTGTTGTTGAAAAAGTAAATCCTTTTTAACACATGTACCCATTATCTTAAAACTTTGTTTACAACATTAATTTGTACTGTCAGAAAAAAAATTGCTAATAAATACTCCTGATTACTGTTCAAATTTTTACAGTCGGAATTGGTGGATATGGAAATTTAAGGTGATCTGTAACTGTATTATCTGGAATGTGTCATGATAGACTTCAACCTACATGACTTTCTCTTGTGATAGACTGGCAAGTCCTTCAATGAGAAAATACAAAAAAGAATACAAGTAGGTAAGGAAAAAAAAAACTTCTTCAAGTTCCCAGAACAATCTTTTGCTCACACTAGGTGCCTAAAAATGTTTACTGAAATTTTTTTGGATTGCTATCCAATTTAATGAGTTTCTCAAGTACCTATCTCTTCTGTTTAAAAGCTTATTTGATCGATAGCTTGGCTATTTCATTATCTGCCATCGTTAGCTATACTATGAAAGATCCGTACTATTGGATTATTACAGTAGCCTTTTAATTAGTCTCACTGCCTTAAGTCTGTCTTCATTCCAATTCATCTTCCACTCTGCTGCCAAAGTGATTTTCCTAAATAAGTTTAGTCCAGTAGCTCCTGATTACCTATAGGATCAACTATAAAGTCATTTAGCATTTAAAGCTCTTCACAACCTGACTTCTTTCCTACTTCCCAGTCTTTTTGTACTTTACTTTCTTCCATGCACTCTAAGACCCAATCATACTGGCATACATATTGTTCCTTCTACATGCTCCATCTCTCCTCTCTGTAACTTTCCACTGACTGTTCCCCATACCTACAATGGTCTCCCTTATTACCATTGCCTATCAGAATCCCTGGCTTCCTTCAAGACAGCTTGAACACCATATCTGCAGAAGGCTTTTCTTCATTCCCCTAGATACCAGAGCCTTCTTCTCTAAAGCTACCTTCCATTTACTCTGTATGTAATTTGTATGTTACCTACCTACATACATGTTGTCTTCCCCATTAAAATGTAAGTTAATGTTTTCTGTTTTTCTTTCTTTGTGTTCTCAACATTAAACACAGTGCCTGGCACATAATCAATGCTTAATTAGTGTTTGTTGATTGATTGTACATTTTATAGAATATTAGGCAAGAGGAGACACAGTTGATGTCATCGTTGATACGGTACTACCCAGGAAAGTCTAAAGAGGCCCCACCTAGAACCTCTCTGTTTAACAAAGCTCAAATTGTACATCATTATAATCAACACTGACTTAACGACTTTCTCAATGTTCCTACCATAACAATGTTTTCTGGGAAAACATGTGCCTATGCTTTCTGTTCAAATAGCAGGAAGCCAGGGCACCAAAAGAAAAAATGGAACAGCGTATTGTCTGAGATATCCTCAGAGGCAGTATCTTGAGAAAGGTGCTATCCAATTACAAATGTACATTTTTTATCCTTGTATCACCCTCCTAATACTAATGGTGCTTCTCAGAGCTCAGGAAAGGCATTTGTACACTGTAAGCTAGGCTGAAAAAAATCTGTCTCTCTGCCTCTCTGTCTGTCCATCACACACGCACACGCACACACACGCACACGCACACACACACACACACACAAAACTATGTCTTTGAAAATCATTTTCCCTGTATGTTACTGAAAATTCTTCAAGACTTTAAACCTTCACTGAAAATGTTTAATAAATGTTTGTTGAAACATTTTGTTGAGGTTCCTACAATAACAACAGTATTATTAAAAACATACACACAATTCCGAAAAACTTAAACAGTCTGATCAACACAATGACCAACAATGATTCCAAAGGTCTCATGATGGAACAAGCTATGCACCACATGACAGAGATGATGGAGCCAAGGGATAAATAGATAGATAGACAAACAGACAGATAGACAGATAGATAGACAGATAGACAGATAGACAGATAGACAGATAGACAGATAGATAGATAGATAGATAGATAGATAGATAGATAGATAGATAGATAGACAGACAGACATGTACGTATGTGTGTATATATAGTATGTGTGTGTATATATATGTATATATGTATATAGGACATGACCAAAGAAGGAATTTGTTTTGCTTAACCATACATATTTATTACAAGGGTTTTATTTTTCTTTCTTTTTCAATTGGAGGGGTAAGTAAGAGGGGGGAAGGTGAATTTTGGTTCACTGAAAAAAAATTAATTTAAGAGGAATGTTTTTAAAGGAAATATTTTGTTGAATTGAATCAACTATCCAGTTGGATTAGGGGTTTCCCAAGTACCTAAGTCCTTTGTTTAAAAGCATTTGCCAATGGAAAATAAATGTCTATGTTCTGTGAAAAATAAAATGTTTGAAATTAAACATCGCAAAACACTCAATAACCTCTCCATTGGTGTAATCAAATTTTGCTTGAATCTGACCTTGGATTAAGGGGGGGCGGGGCTCCACATAGAATAAATTGAAATCTTTATAAATAATCATTGTTATCTTCCCCCCGCACCCCCCCCCACCAAACAACAATAACCTCTGAGTGTAGAAGGAGGTGTGTAAGAGTTGATCTTATAGAAAGTAACACTAAAAAGTACCCCCCCCAGGTACTTTTCACATCCTAGGCTTTTGATTGCTTTGCCCATCCCTTGTCACAGTTGTAGCAGCCTAGCTCCTCCACACTGTCTTAATTTCACAATAATTCAATCTAGGGAAATAGTTGTCAGAGGCCATACACAACGCCAGGTTCTTTATTCAGATTCTTTGGGTTATCTGGAGATTCTCTGAGACAGCCTTATTCTTACAGAGTTAGAAATGCATTTCAATGGTATTTCAGAGTTTCCAATGGGCTACTGAACACCATCTCCATGACAGCTTAGGCAGCTTCCAAGTGCATATTCACCAAAGAACCTCCCAAATCCTTGGAACCCAAACTAGTTTATTTAGTGATGATTAAAGGAAGCAAACAATACTAAAAAAAAAACAACTTGCTGAGTTATAAAAGAAACAGTGGCTCTGAAGAAGGCAAGGACAGAAGTTTTAAAAGAGGTGATGAATTTTATGCCATTTCAGGGTCACTATTTTGCTCAACAGTCAATAATGACTAGCATTTATATAGCACTTTGTTTTACAAAGTGCTTTAAATATATAATATATATTTTAATTTGATCCTTACAAAAAAACTCCTTAGTGGCCTAATGTCCTTCCTAAAATATAGTACCTAGAATGAAATTCAATACTTCAGACCTGGATCTAACTAAAGAAGGGAACTCTGGGGCTATCAGTTCCTTAAACTGAGATGATGAATTTCTATTAATGTAACCTAAGATCACATTAACTGTTTTGGCTGCCCTATCATACTATTCCTTGTTTTATGTGGGGCTTGAAATCCACAAAATCATCCCGATCCTTCTCACATAAATGCTGATCTAGACATATCTTTTCCTTCCTGTGCTCAACAGTCAATTTTTTTGGACTTAAGTGCTGTACTTCCCATGAATCACTATTAAATTTGATCTTGTTAGATTCATTCTATCACTGCAACCTGTTGAAGTCATTTAGGAATTTAATCTGCCTTCTAACATATTAGCTATTCCTGTCAGCATTATGTCATTCTTAAGTTTGATAAACATACTCTGCCTACAGCCAAATTGTTGATTTTCTAAAATGTTGAACAGAATAGGACCAAGGGTAGAGATAGAATTCTACAGCACTACACTAAAGGTTTTCCTATATTATACCTAGAGGCAACTAGACAGCTCAGTGAATAAAACACTAGACCTGGAGTCAAAAAGACCTGAGTTCAAATCCAGCTTCAGACACTTGGTTGCTAGCTGTGTGACTCTTAGGAGTCACTTAACCTCTGTTTCCCTTAATCCACAGGAGAAGAAAATGGCAAACCACTCTAGCATCTTTGCCAAGAAAACCTCATATAGGACCATGAAGAGTCAGACACGATTGAACACTGAACAGCAACAAATATTGTCCAAGAATCTCATACTATTGGTGCAGATGAAATAAAAATGTAAACATGCATGTATACATAGGTATATATTCATACATATACATACATGTATATATATATAATACATTGTGTATATGTATGTAACTCAGGATTCCCTTGCATAATACTCTCCTCACTGGGACAGAGAATGATGACTTGATACTGTATCCCTGTGTGAGGCAGAGTTAGCAGACAACTAAGGAAAGGAGAATCTTACAGATTCAACAGAATGGTTCCAAATTCTTTTCAGGAACAGATCCAAAGAAAAAGGGAACAGACACATAGGGGAAAGAGGCTCCTAAACATATCCCTGATTTCCAGTTTGCTACATTAGAGACTTTGGGGAATTTTTCTTGGTTGATATTGAGAAGGGAAAGAGAGAGAGAGAGAGAGAGAGAGCTATTTACTGCTTTATGTTTGCTATCCACTTGAGTTAATGGATTTATTCAACAGATACTATTTATGAAGGTCTTTTATATAACTAGCATTGGTAGAAAAGGGCTCAAGACTTTGGATACCAGCTTGGAGCACCTCTTCTTTAAGGAATAGCAACCAGGAAAGAAACTTGAACTTAGAAAATCATTCCCCAGACCTGTAATATTTAGGGGAGCAGATAGCTACAATTATAGTTCAGTACCCCTTTATCTCAGAGCAGAACATAGTAGCCATCCTAGTGGCTCCTTCTCCTCTTCCTCGCCAGGCAGGAATCAAAATCTCCCTTGGAGAGGGATGATTAAGATTTCAGAGATATCTGTTTATGCTTCGTGAGAGCAACATTTAGACAACTCATACAGACATACATAATCATCATGTACAATATCCATACCCTAATGTCTAGTGCTTTTAGACACTGACATTCAAAATATTACATCAGGATCTGGTACCCTGCTGTCTTTATTGGTGACTGTTTCTTAGATATCTGTACTCCCCATTCTCTGGATTCCCCTTCCACAGCCTTGCCCACCTGTTCCTATACCCTTCTCTAGGCACCTGTCCCCCCAGTTTTGAAATCATTATCCATTAACCATGATCAATTCAACAGCTTTATGCTCCTGGTTGAAGTGTGTCAAGCTTCTCTCCTTTGATCTTTTTCATCATCTCTGTAATTTCCCACACCAAAGTCTCCCTCCCTGGCCACCCCTCCTGTATGTTTGTAGTCTCCATCATTAGAATGTAAGCTCATTGGGAATCAAATCGTCTTTGCTTTGTATTTGTATTTAAGCATTTAGCACAGCTCTTGGCACAAAATAATGATTTAATAAATATTTTTTCATTCATTCATCTATGCTCAGCCTGGCAGTTATGGTACTCCACCCAAAGAAGTAAGTGCTGAATAGCCACTAAACAAATTCTATGGTCTCTGCGTGTCTCTGGAGAGGCATACTGATCACAGTAAATAACATTGCTCTGTGGAAAGGCAGAAAGAGCAAACAAGGCAATAGATCTGATGCCATTTTACCACTGGTAACATGATCGCAATAAGCAACAAATTGCCCAAAAAAAGTTCCAAATAATAAACACCTCTTTATTTGCTGACACCATGACAAAAGCTGTTCACATGAGCAGCAAAAAAAAGTGTTTCCTTGGGTTGAAGTCAGAGGATCCTACTGTCTAAAATGTTAAGTAAAACAGTTATAATATGAGAATTATAATGTTAGATTCTCAGACCCTTGAGATCTTTTGAAGCATTATCATGTAAAATGTATATAACTTAATTGATCAAAATAATATGAAAGGTTACATATTTATATTTAGGACTATAAATGTATGATTATCCAAACAATTTTTATTATAGAAACTAAATAAATTCTGAATTTATCTACAGAGTTGAGGTTTTTATTTTTCTCTTTAAAGCAGAAATCTAACAAGGATTCATAAAGATAAAATTCTGCTCAGTGTAAGAATCATGTAATTTTAGAGATAGAAAGAGTCATCTAATGTAGTGCCCTCGATTTACAGCTGAAGAAACTAAAGCTCAGAGAGGTAAGTGACTTACCTGCCCAAAAAAAGTTAGTTGTCCATACGTACTTGTTTGCATTGTGTTTCCTCTACTAGAAGGTGAGCTGCTTAAGGGCAGAGACTCTAATTTTCTATTTCTCTGCATCCCCAGAATGTAGTACAGTAAATGGCAGGTAGTAAACCCTTAACAAGTACTTGCTATTTGATTGATTCTGAGGAGGAGGACATCTCTAAGCTTCACCAGATTGCCAAAAGGATCCAAGATACACACACAAAATTTAGAAGTGACTTTGCTAGGTCTAGTTTATCTTTATGAATGTCTAACCTCTTAATTTTTTAAAAAATTTTGCCTGAAAAAGATTTACAGTTATATATAGGGACAGATCCTTGAAGTAAAGGTTCAGACAAATCAATGAACATCATCAAAAAGAATGTTCAACCAGTAGGGACCAGGTCAAGGTAGCCAGGACATGAACCAAGGCTCCAACACTAAGTGAAATTAAGACAACAGATGAGTTGATTGTGGGCTGTGTAGGACTATAATAACAATGTTATAAGAGTAGTATAACAAGGGCAGGACAGGGATCAAAGATTGAGAATCATTTACTGAAGCAACACCCATAGGTGTCATGGGGAGGGGAGTGGAAAGGTGTGTGTCTTTCTATTAAGTCCCACAGTCTTGAGGAAAGGCAAACAGACTATGCGTATACAGCAAGCCCATTAGACAAGGTTTACCCAAAGCCCTAATGATTCTATAAACTACTTGGATCAATCCACATTTCTTCTACATTATCCTGCTATCCTGAAAGACTGTGATAGAGAAAGAGTTGGGGAATAACAATGTGCTTACATCAGTTTCTGCTAAGGTTTATGTTCAATACTGCTCTGCCATGTGGCAAACCAGCCTGAACAGATGGTAAATGAGCTCTGCTAGCATGCAAGACCAAAGAGTAGACATATATGTAGCAATGGTTTTCTTCCTAAAACAATCCCAGACCACAGACCTATCAACTCAGATGTTATCAGTACCTCTGCAGGAGGGAAAAAAATCCAGTAACATGTTTAAAGTCCCTACTCCTGAAAGAAGTAATGATAAATTAAAAAGCATATTGAATATGAATACACTATTAAAATTTAAGAGGTAAAAGGGGCCAATATCTATATAATTATATTTGGTTACCATATTTGCCCAGCTAAGGAAAAACATGTGATTTTCATGCCTTCTTTCACCAAATGTATCAATCAAACAAATTTTTATCAACTATGTGCCCAACACCATGCTACGTGCTAGGGAGACAGTGAAAAATATCCCTTCCCTCAAGGAGTCTACATTCCAACAGAATGTATGTCAAGTGAGTAATGTAAAAGGAAAATAATTCTGGTATAGACGTGCCAAAGTAAAAAATAAAATAATATGCCTGTTCAATAAAAGGTAGAGGAACTTTCCAAAAACAGAGGTAGATCCAATCCTTTTATAGCTGGTGAAGACCTCAAGAGAAATCCACAATAACTCCTTTGAAGGAGAACCTGAAGGCACAGCTAAAGAAGGGTAGAGATGGCCTTGACCCATCCCTCAGGCCAGGATTGGCTCTCTCATGCCAGGGGTGTATCTTAGGTAATGAGAAAAGGCAGCTGGAAGGAATGGATCTCAATAATTATCATCCTGTTCACTCACAGAGGATGACGGTTGGAGAATCTATCCTTATACATATTATTAATTGTAGCAGCCTGAACTTTCAGTGACCCAGACAAGTCTTCAAAGTCTAAAAACTGCAGAAGAGTTTAGACTTGCATTAGTGGAGGGAGATTCCACATTGGGATTTCTCTACACTGATGAAATTACAAGTCCAGACCAAAGGAAAACAAACTCCTAACTCATATTCATATAGTGCTTTAAGGTTTGCAAAGTACCTCCTATATGTTATCTCACATAAGCCTCATGACAACCCTATGAGATAAGTGCTGTTATCTCTTTTACAGATTAGCAAACTGAGGCTCCAAGAGTTGAAGGCACTAGCTATAGAGTCAAGAGTTAGAGTTCAAATCCTACCTACCTCTGACAATAGGGCCATTAGGTGGTGCAGTGGATAGAGTGATTAGGAAGACCTGAATTCAAATATGACCTCAGATACTTACTAGCTGTGTGACCCCGGGCAAGTCATTTAATCCTCTTTGCCTCAGTTTCTTCATCTGTAAAATGAGTTGGAGGAGGAAATGGAAAATCACTCCAGCATCTCTGCCAAGAAAAACCCAAATGAGGCAAAGCAGAGTCAAAGACAACTGAACAACAAACAAACAAGATACTGACTATATGACACTGAGCAGGTTATTTGACATCTCTGGGTCTTAGCCTTCTCATTTATAACATGAGAGAGCTGAACTAGGTCTATGATCCTATGACTCTGCCCAGAGTCAAACAGCTACCTTCCGATTGAGGCAGAAGACCCTGGTCTTCCTAACTCAAAATCTAGCGTTCACAGGATCATACACCTGGAGCCAAAAGGAACCTCAAAAGCCATCTAACCCAACATCTTTATTTTTACAAGGAGGAAATTGAGACCCACAAAGGTTAAGTGACATGCCTTTGGGTGCAGAGTCAGCAAACCTCAGGGGCAGGAGCTGACCCCAGGTCCTCTGACTCCTAAGACAATATTCTTTCCACCTCACCTCCCACTTCAAGGTAAGTGCTATTTCTGTTCCAAAATGCCATAGGCCAAATTCTTAGCCTCTCCTCCATCAAGAACTCCCAACAACAACATACATTATCCATTGCTTGCTTTGCTTAGTTGAATACAATGACATAGAATACCTGGCTTCAGTGGACCACAAGTACATTGTTATACCCATAAATGAGTCACCACAAAGTTATTGAATAACCATTCACTTATTATCCTCTGTGTTTATGTGTGAGAAAACAAGCAAAGCACACATTTGAAGGTACAATTTTTGCATGTCTTGTTTCTCTATGTCTCCACTTCAAAAGTCACAAAAGGGTGATCAGAAAAATTCATATTAGAAAGACAACTTTGAACCAAGAACAGCAGTTACAAAACAAAAGTCATTTGATTGCCCCGAAAAACTGAAAATAATACAAAATTAAATTCAAAACCACATATCTTTAAAAGGCTGAGCAATCACAAGCTTTTACCTAAATCATTGAGGCTTCTATATTTAACTTGCCTATAATAAACAGTAAACAACATCTAAGTTCGGTAATGTCCATTAATGACCACGTTGTACAGAAAGATACAGGTTTTGATATAACTATGTGCCTAAAACTTTTAAGAGAATAACTTTTCTTGCACTCAGTTTTTACAATAAAAGAGAATAAAATCTATTTATATTTCACTTCTACTGCTATTTTCTTTTTATTCTGTTCTCATTTTCTCTTGCTTAACACAAATCTATACTAACCCTTGTTCTACTAAACCTCTGATTTTGACTAAGTTACATATTTAGATATCCAAAACTGAAATCATCATTTCCAAAAAAAAACCTCTTCATCATTCTTCTGACTTAATAATTTTTGTTAGCCATTCTTCCAGTTACCCAGACTCAAAACCTTTGGATCTTCTTTTCTTCTCCCTCTCCTTACTCTCATTTTCATATTCACTTTGTCATCAAATCCAGTCACCTAAAGATCACCAGTCTCTACCTGTGCTTTCCCTCCTTTTCATTCTGATAATCATTACTGTCCTCATTCAGTCCTTCATCAACTGTCATCTGGCTCAGTCTAATAACTACCTCATTGAACTGTCTGCATCCATCGTCTCCCCTCACCAAAACATCCTACACGCAGTTGCCAGGGCTCACTTCTCTTCATCATTAAAAAACCTCCAACGGCTAAACATCTTGACCAAATAAAATATAAATTCCATAGTCTGGGATCTAAAGTTCTTCTCAATCTGCTTGTTACCTATTTTTTCAGCATTAACTCACCTTTCTGGTCTTTATACCTGAGCTGCATTTTTTCCTATTCTTGCCTTTCCTGTGTCTTTTCTTTGACCTGTAAGGTTCCTTCCCCATCCCTGTTTGTTGAAATCCTAGCAGTCCTTCAAAGGCCAGAGCAAATGCCACACTTCCTCCAGAAAAGGTTTCTCTGACCACCATCCACCAAGCTGAAAATGATTGCCTTTCCAAAAAATCCACAACACATCACAGTGTGCTAATAAATACCTATTATGTGATAATTTTATATAATATATGCTTATTATTTATTTCTATTATGGTTTTTTGTATGCATTTCTTACCTATTCTACTAAAACATAGGCTCTTTTAAGGAAAAGAAAGGGTTTTAGTCATCCCTATTTCAGTAAGAGATATTGTGGTGTGGTGAATAGAGAACTCTCCTTGAAGCCAGAAAGACATAGATTCCAGTCTTGCCTCTGATAGATACTGGCCCTTAGACCCTGGACAAATTACTTAACCTCTCTGCTCTAGGACCGAGGTGTCAAACTCTCCATATTAAAAAGCAGCTCCCAAAACCTCAACAGGAATCAGATTAAAATGTCATTGGGAAATATTTAACAAAATAAATAAAAATATAATAGGACATCATTCACCTTAATTTGTGGCATTCTAAGTAAATATCATTTCTATTTGAGTTTGAAATGATGCTCTAGGCAACTCTCTAAGACAGCGCCAACTGGCATTGTTGGAAAAATTCCCTTCACCTTATAACAATGAAATCACAGGACCAGTCTCCATCTCTATCCCTAAATCTCTCAACATCTACATAGCATCTGATATGAAAGAGGCTCCAAAGTTTGTTGTGATTGAAATAATTATGGAGACAATTATCAACTACAGGTTATGTCTCCATTTCCATGAGGGGGAGGGGGGCAGGCAAATTTCATGAACCATGAAAAAAATATATACTTATACAAAATCCCCCTTTTGAAGTGTAAACAGTTTAGTTTGCCAAACTGATCACAAAAGGCACCGTGCAATCACAAAACTTTATTCCCAAGAAGTTCATTCCATTTCTCTTTAAAGCTATCCCTGTCCCCTCCTTCTAAAGTCACTATTTATGTCTGTAGCATTATCATTCATCCAGTTCCCTATGTTCATAACACTGAGGTCTCCATACCTTTGCTTAGGCTAGTCTATGTCCTTCCTACCCTCACCAATTAAAAACCTACCTATCCTTCAAAGCCCAGCTCAGATACCATCTCCTCCAGTAAGCCTTCCTTGATCCCCTGGTTGGCAATGACTGATTCCCCCACAAATTTCACAGAGAACTTTGGGTTGAAACCATCTAACCCCATTATCATGAAATATTGTTTATCATAGCTTGCCCTTAGTATCTTCTTCTTCTACTGTATTCAAACTCAATATGGTCCAAATGTGATCTTAAGTTTTTAGCTCTTAGGTCTGTATCCCAAAAGAGATTTAAAAAATAAAAATATAGCAACTCTTTCAGCAATGACAAAGAATTGAAAATTGAGGGTATGCCTACCAATTGGGGAATGATTGAACAAATTGTGGTATGTGATTATGATAGAATACTAGTGTCCTATAAGAAATGATGAGCAGGATGCTCTCAGAAAAACCTGGAAAGACTTACATGAGCTGATGCAAAGTGAAATGTACTGTGTACAAAGTAACTGCAATATTATAAGATGATCAGCTGCAATTGACCTAGTTATTCTCAGCAACATAAGCCAAGACAACTCCGAAGGATTTAAGATGAAAAATGCTCTCCATCCCCAGAGAAAGAACTGATGGTATCTGAATACAGATTGAAGTATATTTTTTTTACTTTATTTTTCTTGAGGCAGTTTTGGTCTGTTTTCTTTTACAACATGACTGTTATGGAAATGTTTTGCATGACTACATATGTATAACCTATATCAAATTGCTTGCCTTCTCAATGAGAGAATTTGGAACTCAAAAGTTTTAAAAACAAATGTTAAAAATTGTTTTTACATGTAACTGGGAAAAAAATAAATACTAAATAAATGTTAGAAAAAAAGAAAGAAAGTTTGTAATGCTTTTAGCATATAACACAATGTTCTGAACATAGTCAGCACTTAATAAATATTTCTTAATGACACTGACTTTAAATGAGTGTCTATGGTTTTACATTGATCACTGTGCATTGGTCTTCGTATTAAATACTTGCATATTGCTAAAATTGGGCTATAATTTCTAGGTCAAACAACTAACTGTGGGAAAAGTGGTTGAATCCGGTTGTGTCCAATTTGAGGTGTTTCTATTTCAAAAGAGTTGGTTAAGTAAATGCATATTTCTATATGCAGGAGTCCCGAACTCAAGACTAACGTTTTTTCTGTTCAACTCCAAAAGCATAAAAGGAAGTAGGGTAGTGGAGAACTCTGCATTTGGAGTCAGATTTGTTGTTCAGTTGATTAGTCATGTCTGACTCTTTATGACCCTATTATGGAATTATCTTGGCAAAGATACTAGAGAGGTTTGTCATTTCCTTCTCCAGTTCATTTTACAGATAAGAAAACTAAGGAAAACAGAGTGAAGTGACTTGCCCAGAGTCACATAGCTCGTAATAAGTGAGGCTGGATATGAACTCAGGTCTTTCTAACTTCTCTCACTCTATCCACTGAGCCACCTAATTATCTCTGAAGTCGGATTACCTAGATTCAGTTTCTGACTGAAGCTTTTGGCAAGTCTCTTAATCTTTCTGTGCCTCAATTTCCTTCCTGTAAAAGTAGCAGGATTGATTTCAATGATCTTAAATAATTACATTTGGGTTCTCAATCCTAGAGGAATACAAATATGTATATAACAGGAGAACTAGCAAGACTTCATATGGATTACCCTGAAATATATATTATTTTATTTCAATTAGATTTAAGGGAAATATCAGGAAAGTAAATTTTCTAGAACCAAAAAAAAAAAATCAAAAAAACAAAAAAAAAGTGAGTTAAACATCTCTTCTAATATGTGTTTAAATAATGCCTCAAGAAATGACCAGGAAAAAAAAGTAGCAATACCATGAACATCATGAGCTGTGTTTCTGACACGTGTATAGCATAATTTCCTGAAAGGTAACCTCAGCATACACTAGCAGTGTGTACTAATGTGTACTTGGTGTACTAGCCAGAAGTACAGCAAGAATCAGAATCAAAGATGAATCATTTTTCAGTTCTTTTAAAAAAAAAAATAAGAAAACCAGACGATCAACTGTGTGAATTAGAGCAAGGCACTCCTTTCTCTAGATTTTGAGTTCCTTCCTCATTTGGAAAAGTTGGGGTTGAACTAAATGATTTCCAAGATCAATCCTATGTTGCAAACTCTGATTCCATATACGACACTTTTTATTATCAAGATGACAGAGACAACCAAGATATACAACATATCTTTTCTGAGATCCCTACATAGGAAATGGAGGAAATAGAGTGGGGGGGGGGGGGGTAGTAGAAAGAGAAAAGTAAATCTTAAAATATCCATTAAATATTGGACACTTAGAACTTTTAAAATACATTTAACATGCTTCCAAAAGCTCTTTCATATCTCCCCACCTGAGAGGAGTTTTAAGTAATACCACTCAAATAAGTTTAATTTGTGATTCTCTCCTCTGAGGGAAATCTACATTCCAAAGCGGAAATAGACTGGAAAATCACCACCACCATCACCACCATCACCACCATCCTTAATGAAGCACATCCTCTTAGATAATAAAGGTCAGAGAGCAGATTTAGCTACGGAAATGGAATTAGTTGTCCTCGCAGGACCATAGAATTTAAAGCTATAAGGGACCCTAGAGATCATTTTGCCCTATAATCTTATTTTAGAGAGGAAGAACTTAAAGCGTGGAAAGAGCACTCAACATAGTTTAGTAAAGTGCCAGGGTATAATAGCTCAAACTAATGAGCTAGATGTTGTTATGTGGGTCAGCCACTGGACTTTGGAGGAGAAGCGAGGTACCTTAATCTGGAAGGATTCTTAGCCTTAGGCAGAAATGTAGAAGAAAGTTGGGCTTTCCCCTCAGTAATTGGGCCAGTCAGCTTGTTGCTGCTGACAATGCAATCTGATTCCCAGGTTTCCTGTAACAGTGACCCTCTGCCTTTACACAACCCATGACCTCATAAAATGAGCTGCAAGCAATTTATTTTCCTATTCCCCAAGTATGAATTCTGAGAGACAACCTTTGTTGGGCCCACAGTCTATTGAATTCAAAGTGTATAGAAGCAATATGGGTAGTAAAGAGAATGTTGGATTACATCAGAAAGTTTGACTCTGAATATCAACTCCACTCCTTCTTGTGAAATCTTGGATGCGTGAGTTCCACCTTCCATTTCTGTCCTTCAGTTTTTTCATCTATAAAGTGAAGGTGTTAGATTAAATATCTCTAAGGTTCCTTTCAGCTCTAAATCCTGTGGTCCTGTGATAACTACTTCCATTTCCAAAAACAGTTATTCCTAATTTTTTTTTTGCAAGATAAATCCCTACTGAATTCAAGTGTGATGCCTTAAAAAATATTTATTTCCTAAAGAGAGCTCAGAGAGTTTCTACATTTTCCTGTGTTCCCTGCGGTTAGCAGAGAGATGATACTTCAGACCCACCATAATTAGGATGCATAGATTGAGTTGGTTTTCAAGGAGGAATATTAAGTTTTCATTGCATCATCCACACTTTTTTTTCTGGTTCTCTTTTGTGACATAATAGTTTGATTTTACGAGATGAATTGCAAGGAATAAGAAATACATTCCTAACAATCAGTACCCAATTATCTGAAAACAAGATGATGTATGAGAATGATTCCTTAATATCCAATAAATGTTAAATCATAGAGATATATTTAAAAGTATTTGCCACTGTTATTGGAGGAAGTCTAACAGATTACAAGTGAAAGAGAGATTTCCCAGAGATGATGAGGTTCTCCAGACACACAGATTAGTGGACGAGATTGTGCTTATTTTATCAAGCAGGTACATAGTTCTTCAAAATCATTCTACTTAACTGTCTACATAGTTTAAAAAACTAAAAAACTCAGTGGATGAAGAGTATCTATTATCCAGATTATTCTATATAGTTGAATGGACAACCATATAAAACATATGTAAGTTTATGTATTTATACACACATATGTGTATATATGTATAAGTGTGTGTGTGTGTGTGTGTGTGTGTGTGTGTGTGTGTAGTATCAGTGATAGACAGAGAGATAGCTATAAAGACCTATCTGTGTATGTTTTATATAGCTTTGGGACTGACACTGTAAATGACATTGATTGAGAAGTGAACAAGGAGATTGGGAAAAGGGAGATTTGGGAAACTGCATAATCCTTTTAATGACTCCAGGCTTATTTCTAAAATGAAGGTCCATCTTTTTAATCCCAGTTCTCTTTCAGTGATGTCGTTTGGTTTCAATTCACTAAAGATTCAATACCTACTATGTGTCCAATACTGTGGTAAGCCCTGAGGACACAGAGAAAGGCAAAAGAAGGTCCCTGCCCAGGAGGAGTTCACAATCTAATAGAACTAAAGCGAAGAGCAATGGATAAGGGCATGGGAGCTATAAGTAGCATGTAATACATTACAGACAAGGAATTACACAGGAGAAAATGGGCATTCACAGAGATATTTATGACTAGAAAAATGGGCCAATAAGACTACAGGTGAAAAACAATCATTCACCCTCAGCATCCACTCAGGGTTAAAAGACCGCAAGGGAAAACTCCACAGGAACAGTGAAAGGGCCCCCATAATTTAGAGGAGGATATGAATGTGTGTGTGTTCATCCTTCGTTGCTAAAGAAGACCATGCCATCAGAGAAATGATGACATGACTTGCACTTGACTTAGTTTTGAGTGAGGGAGGGCTGTGCAGGTCACCAGCCTCATTTCTCCTCCAGAGTCATCTGAATCCAGTGACAAGATATTCATCAGGATGACCCTGGAGATGACCCAGGATGAAGCAACTGGGGTTAAGTGACTTGCCCAAGGTCACACAGCTAGTGAGTGTCAAGTGTCTGAGGAGAGATTTGAACTCAGGTCCTCCTGACTCCTGCACTGCTGCTCTATCCACTGCACCACCTAGCTGCCCCAGGATATGAATGAGGGTTGCACAGTGTTATGATCTATATCAATGGAGGGAATGCCTTGATAATGATGAATATCACAAAACTATTGGAGACATATATATATATGGTCTCCTAATCCACTGAAGAGACACATACATATATTTCCTAAGAGTTCAGCAATAGGAGAAATTAATATGAATTTCCAGGTCATTGTGTGTAAGTGACTCAAGGACATGGATATGTGTGTGCATTTGTGTGTGTGTGTGTGTGTGTACACACAAATGACTTAACTCTATAGGGCTGTTGGTATAGATTAATAAGATAGAGATATACAGATGTGGATACAAATGATTTAGATATAAAAATATCAGTAGAGATAGATAATATATAGATGAAGGTAGAGGTATAGATGAAAGTGAAGATGAAGGTGTAGGTATAGATATGGAGACATAGATATATAGATCGTATACTCTTTTGAGTGATTATAGATCTGCTTCGGGCAATCAACAAAATATCCTCCACTAAACTGGGTGTTGATATATCATCTCTATAGCAAATCTGGGAATCTCTCTTCCATTTGGACTCTGTTAGGTATACGTTATTAATGGTAGCAAATATCACTATTATGTAGTGGTATCTGAACATATATGTGTGTGTATATACACATATATACACATATAAATATATATATACATATATGCACGTGCATATATATGGATATAATATATAGAAAAATCACATTAATCTCACTTATCTCCAAACTCTTGGGGAATTTATCCAAACCATAAAATGGGATATTTGAAACATTTGAATGAGGACTGGGTATCTTAAGTCATCTACTGATTAAAAAGCGCTTATTATGTTCAAAGCAGTATACTAAACACTGGGGCTGCAAATAGAAAAGTAAGCAAGTCCTTGCTCTCAAGGAGTTCAGATTCTAACAGAGGAGACAAGAAATACCAACGACAGTTTCAAAACGATTCCAAATGAAAGGCCCCAGGGTCCTTAGCAGCAAAGTAGATAGCCAGGCATCTTCTCTGATCCCCGTACTTCCACTGATAAGGCCATAGCTTTTTCTAGTGTTGAACCATTTGACAGTACCACAGAGTTACTTACTACATAGTTACAAAGTCAGTGTTACTCCTGTCTCCCAAATACAGCTGTAAGATTCTTGAGAGAACTTACATTTCAGAATATTCATCTATCTCATCTATCTCCACACAAGCACTAGCACAGTGCTGGACATATAACATATACTAATTTCCTGAAATCTTTTCCTCTTTAACTGTTTCAGAAAAGTTTTGGACTCTTAAAAAAAAACTTTAATAGTAAAAAAAAGACAAAATTTCAAACCAAAGGTGAACACGAACATGATGCATATTTGGCAGGATGCTAGAGACTTGCACCTGGTAACAAGATAGGAATTAACTAATGTCTCTCTTCTGAGCCCCTACAGGACTTATTTTCCCCCCATTTTCTAAGAAAAGAAGAAAAGAAGAGGAAGGCTTTCTAGAAGCAACAATTTCAAAAGGCATGAGAGAGGACAAGGTGTGAGGAAGGCCACGCTGCCACTAATGCCTACTGCGTCCATAGCCCTACATGCCTACACTGCTGCCACCACCCAACACACTCCAGGCCACTGCCAATGTAAATGGAGAAAGACATAAATGAGGGCCTCCACTTAACTGGAAAGTGGGCACTGGGCCTCAGCAACAGCCTCAGTGGAGACTAAACAGAGGAACAAGAGAGCAAGACCAGTAGAAAGTGCAGAGAGCAGCTATAATGGAAGCAAGAACAGAGTTGCAGATACAAGACAGTAACTACATTTCTTTAACTACCCTTTCTCCTCTCCCTTCCCAGGAGAGTACATGTTCATTCCCAATCTTTTCTCTGCTTTTTAAAAAAAATTTTATTTTACATTTTTATTTATCTGCTACCTAAAAAACCAGTACTGTAACAAAATAGGTGAACCAGTATACTGCTGTACCTGCTCAAAGGCAACTGAGTGAGTAACTATGATTGGTCAGGGGCAATAGGAGAAGCAGATTTTCCTAAGTGGTGGGATATTTCCAGCATGGTGGCTCTGAGCTAGACAGAAAAGAAATTTTATTAATTCATAATCATTATAAGCTTCCCAAAGGCAGAGAAAGAACAAGTGAATCCAAAACTTAGATCAATACAGTGCAAGAGAGGTGAAGTAGCACCTAAGATAGCATTTTCTCCTTTTCCATTATATTTTCTTACAGTAAGTGTAAAAGAAAGTCCATTTGTAGAGTACTGCCTTAAACCCATTTGAATATTGCTTAAAGAGAAAGCCATAGCCATAAAGAAGCAAATAATACAGCCCCCAAGAAGGTAGGGGCCAGCCAAGAAGGAGTAACTAGTTCTGTCCATTAACCTTTCACACTCTACCCACACACTCCTGGAAGTTTACCATCATTGTCAGTCATTTTTATGCATGTGCTTATATGAAGATAGATTGGGTTAAGTAGTCTTCAGGAAACCGCTACACTTTTGAAGGTACCAAGCCCCATGCTATCACAAAAGCCCACCTGGGTAAAACCAACACTTCGTTGTTGTTATATAAGTGCAAATCACAGTCTCATAATGACAAATGACTCAACAGAAAGTTATATGGTAAATGTGAATAGACTGCAGCAGATAATCAACCATCAAGATATTATCAATGACATTTAAGACTGGAAACAGAAATGGACTAGTCATCTAACCAAGGTAAAGGATAAGAGATTGATAAATAGCTGTTATACTATATCTGCAAGATATTAAATTAAAAAAAACCAACGAAGACCTCCAGCATATTGTGTAGAATTTATTATGGAGGATTTTTGAAAAGACATGGAAAAAAATCACATAGGATAAGAAGCTATGGATTGTAATGCAGTGTACAAGGGAAAGGAATATCCACATGAGTGAAATCATGTGTCTACTGAAGCAGGGAAGTAGATTAATGGTTGTATAGCTCTCTCCATCACACACACACACACACACACATACACACACACATCTCTCTCAACTTTTACACAACCACATTAAATTCCACCCGTGAAAAGAAAAAAATGGGCATTTGCTAGATTGTAAGCAAGACAAATATTTAACATCAAAAGCATGCATGACTGATTTACTGTCACCAAAGTTGAAATAAAAGCTTTTTTACCCAAAGACAATGACACAATGTGTGTGGTTTTAGGTTTCAGGAAAGGTCAAATTTATGGCGGTTGCTTCCAGGAAAAAGAAACGTGTCAGGACCAGTCCTGAAGTTTCTAGTTACCTTATCATAACTCAATCTTTGAAGTTCAAGGTCCCCTACTTGGAAGGGAGTCCCCTGCCAAATTCCCTGAGCCACAGCCTCTTTTCTTTCTTTCTCCCTTGGTCTCTCTCAAATTGGCACTAATCTTGAGGAAGGCAGACTATTCGTGCTTCCCTTCCTACAGAAGGGAAGTGGGTTGGTAAGATGTTGTTAGAAGCTGAGCAAAGCTTTGAACATGCCTTTCACTGTCCTCCTATGAGAACTAGACTAGAAATCCAAAAATTAAATCCATCTCTCTTTTTCTAGTGAGGATACTTATTATCACCAGCACCCAACCTATAAGTTCACTTCCCAGAAGGCCAAGATTTGTTCTTTCAGTTACTCATTAAATCAGTCACCTCTGAGATTTGAAAAACTAACTTCCTACCTCAGTTAAGTACTACTAGAAGCCCTTAAGTCTTCCCAAACCTCCTCAAGAAATCCCATGACCTTAAATGCCATTTCCAGGGAAAATACCAAGATTGACTTCATGAAAATCCACTCTTAAGTATTTCAAATGTCATGTTTAAAAGCAAAGTATCCTGGCAAAATACCAAAACTTGTCTTATCTTTATCTAATCATCACAAAGGAATGAGGAGATTAGCAAATATATAGTATGATATCTGGATCTGAGAAAAGAAGCATTAATTTGGTTAAGATACTTATAGTAGTACTATAAGTCAATAGTATTCACTGAAGGATTAAAGAACTGGCTTTCAGGATCAGGCACCCAGAGTTATTTCCTAACTACCGCAGAGCTAGAACTCATCTTCACCACAGCCTTCCAGAATATCTCTTTCCACTGAACTACGAAACTTTTATATTTCTATGAAGCTCTCACTGGAGTCACTTGTCAAGGTCATACCATAGAGACAGAGAATTCAGTCTTCAGGAGGTCACTGTTACAAAGCACATATTCCCTGAAGCACAGAAGTTTCCTCTAGCCTTTTCCCTGATCTTGGATTAGTTTATCAGATTAGCTGGTTATTATCCTGCAAAATGTCCAGAGAAGTCCAGCTTTTATCAGATAAGGGAAATGTTAGCTAACTTCTATGGGCCTAGGGTGAAGGAACACAGCATGTAGCACCAACTAATATTGTCAGACAAGGAAACCAAGGTTCATGAATGAGATAAGAGACCAGGGAAGAACCTTTTCTAAGTCACAATGTTTTCTGATTTACTCAATCAGCACATAATTGTGTTGGGGGTAGCTTTTGGTAGGGAAAGGATGGGGGTAAGAGGAATAAGGAAAGAATGAGGAAGTGTTTAGGCAACATAAACTCCCCTATGTTGGTGAATGCAGAATGTAATTTGAGCAGATACAAAGCCCTAAAGCATCGTCAGGGATAAAAAGTATTTTTAAGCGTCTCACTTGGTATGACATGCTTTATTGGTTATTGACCAAGGAGACAGACACAATGACAGTTCTCTGAAAGCTTACACTCTTCAGTTGTGCTAATGTGAAAAAAAAACATACTAATCCCACATAGCCAGGTTTTAAGAGAAAAGGGATCGCTGGATCACAGCACTAAAGCCAGAAGGGATCTTAGAGGAACCATGTGTTCAAACTTTCTCATTTTATAGATGAGAAATTAGGATCTAAGGTGTTTAAATCATTTGCCCAATATCACACAGGAAGTAAGCTTCAGAGGCAGAGTTTGAACTCAGGTCTTCTGGCCTTAGTTCAGAGGCAGCCAGGTGGCACAGTGAGGAGAGTACTGAACCCAGAGTCACTGAATTCAACTCAGGCCTTAGACACCTCCTAACTGTGTGACCTCAAAAAACCTGCTTCATATCAGCCTGCCTGAGTTGCCACAACTGTAAAATGGGGATAATAATAGCACCTCCTTCCTGGAGTTGTGATCATCAGATGAGATTGATTATATTTGTAAAGCGCTTTTTGCTTAAAGTGGTTTTTTTATTGTTTTTCAGTTGTTTCAGTTGTGTCCACTGCTTGATGACCCCTTTTGGGCTTTTCTGGCAAAGATACTAGAATGGTTTTTCATTTCCTTCTCCAGTTAATTTCATAGATGAGGAAATGAAAGCAAACAAGATTAAATGACTTACCCAGGGTCACACAGCTAGTTAAGTGTCTGAGGTCACAATTTAACTCAGGTATTCCTGACTCCAGCTCTCGCACTCTATCCACTGCATCACCTAGTTGCCTATAAGTGCTTTCAATTTTGCTTAAAATTTGCTTAGCACAATTCCTGGTACATGGTAGGGATTTAATAAATGCTTGTTTCCTTCCTCTGATTCCAGAGCCAATTTTCCCAGTAGAAGCATGAAGCTTCCTTGATTAAATATTAATCTACCACACCTTGCCTTGCGACTACCATGCTTTGTAGAATTATAGAATATTAAAGTTTGAAGGGAACAGAATAGTCATCTAAATCAACACTAACCCAAGGATACTCAGTAAGGAGTAAGAAAAGGTATACTAAAAGAAAAGAAACAGTATTGATACTGTATGTGCTGACAGTTCTATGATAGCCAGATAAAATACACACTGCAAAGGACCTTCTTCCCCATTATTCCCCATGCGCCTTTTCCCTCTCATCCCCCTCTTACCTTGTGAAGCCTCAGGGATTGGGCCAGACTCTGAAGATCTGCTCTCTATTACAGTAGGTCTTAGGGGACTACTCTGGAGTAACCTAGCAGAGACAACCTGGAGGGCCCCTGGAGAACCAGCTCAACTCACCAGGAAAGAGATTCTGGTTGTTTTTAAACTGAGTCTGGGTTGGTAACAATAAATAAAACACATCCTTTCCTTATTCCTCCTAAACCTGCAAGCCAGACCTTCATAAACTGATCTCAAGTTTCTAAAAAAAAAAAAAAAAAAAAAAAAAGACCTAGACCAAAATGGTCAAGGGAAGGAGAAAAGAATTAAACAAATTTACTTTGATATTTTTGTTCTCTTACTCAAATGATTTTAGGATAATAAAAAGTGGTATGAATGCAAATAAGAGAAATGAGTGATACCACTAAATGTGGGGTAGGACCCAGTCAAACTTGGAATATTAAATAAAATTTGAGGACCATTTTTGAAGATGAGGTGGTTACAAATGAATTACTATGAGGCATGGCCAGTTCTCTGCATGCTTCACCAAGACAGGCTACCTGAACCAATTTGTCATTTTAAAGGACCCTGCCAATCCTATTCTATTTAGCTGGGACCCCAGAAGGGCGCTTATCCAATAGTTTTTTTAATTGATATTGATGTATATGCCAAGAGGCAGCATGAAATAGTAGCTAGGGACCCAGCCCAGGAGTCAGGAAGACCTACGTTCAATTTCTACCCTTGACACATATTAGTTGTGACCACCAGCAAGTCATTTAATGTCTCAATACTTCAGGCAATCCTCTATATGTTGTAGATAAGGTGCCAGCCTGAATTAGGAGAGGGAGTTTTCTCGCTGAACATCTCCTATACTAATTGAATCAGAGTTTAGGTCCCCCCAAAATTCTGAGAGGAGTTGCTGACCTGCATTTTCAGAGAGAGAGTTCTATATGGAGATGAATTGCAGATCCAGAGCCCAAACATTTGTGCCCCAGAGTGCTAGGTACAAATAATACTTATACACACACATATACATACATACATGCACACAAATATTTATATACACATAGATACATGTGTGTGAATATATACATATATAATATAAAGAGTGAAATGAGGTGTTAAGATAAAGAGATCTAGACAGAGGAAAGGTTGGGAACACATTAAGGAAAAAGACAAAAGATCTCTGTGATGTGAAAGAAGAAAACAGAAAATGAAGTCATGAAGATGGGAAAATGTACTCACCAAGTAACAAAAAGTCAAATTTGCACGAAAGAGAAGGTTGAAGAAGCTGAAAAAGGCTGCATTTGATGGCATAAAAATGGTGCAAATCTGACCCTGTCTTACAGGTTAAATCTTGACCATCCCACTTCTCCTACAGTCCCATAGGGACTTTATATACAACTACACATCGCTCTTCTTTTTTACTTTATTTTTTTCACAACAGCCACATCCCTTTGCTTGTTTGTTTCAAACTTCCTATTCACATCAATTCCATTCCAGCCAGACCCGGGCATCCTTGGAGATGACAAAGGCACATCCATGGCTCCTTCTGCCAAGAATAAAACGTTGGAAGTAAAAATAGCTCCCCTGATTTAGAGTCCATTAAACAATAGTGAGTCTTATCCCTTGGACACATTGTAGGTCCCCCAAATGGTAAAAATACCTTGTGCCTCCTAAGGTATCTGTTTAAGAATGGGAATCTAGAAACCTCTGAAAGAATCATCTAAAACAGAAGCAAACTCCCTTCATGTGACACTGCCCTATGGGGTGAGGGAAAGGAATTTCAAGTGTGTTTTTTAAAGTAAGTTTGAGGTATATATACATATATATAGTTATAGTTATTATTGTTATTTGTACTGAGAGGCAGCTAGACATAATGGATTGAGAGCCTTCCAGGAAGTCAGGACAACCTGATTTCAAATCCCATCTCTGACGCATGTAATTCTGGGTGAGTCACAACCTCTATAAGGCATTCATCTCTCTAACCAACTCCCTAAGACCATAAATGCAAACAGTTGCCAACTTGGATTAATAGAGGGAGTCTCCTCAAAGGGGAATTCCTGACAGGTCCCAACCAAAAAAAAAAAAAGCTTCATCATAATGAACACTGATACCTTTTTAAATTGGTTTGTTTGTTTTAAAGGCATTTTAAACATAGATATCATTTTTTTCTTCCCTATGAGCTGCAATCAAGGAAAAAGTTTCTTGAAGAGTGTACACTCAGGAAGTATGTGTTACCCATCAAAAGGGCAGTGGTCGAAGCTGGGTACAAGGACCAATTACTTAGCTTCTAGCAAGAAAAATTACAAGGAAGAGACAATGTGGCATAGTAGAGGCAGTCAGCCTCAGAGACGGGAAAAATTGATTTCAGAATTGTTGTGAGATAATATTTGTAAAAAGGCACTTAGCACGGTGCCTGCTGCATAGTTGGCATTATGTAAATGCTTATTCCCATGCCTCTCCCTTTTTTTTCTTCCCATTATCCAAACTAGGGCAGAAGCATAACATCTAGGTTTTATTTCACTATCTAGCAGAAAGTCAGCCTTCAACTATACACATTTAGAAAGAAACACTATTGTATAATTACCACCCAAACACATTGTTAGACTATAAAATGAGCCGGAAGCTAAGGAGAGAAAGCACATGCCACAAAGCTTCTAATGACTTACCTAAGCCCCCACATCCTGAAATTCTAAAAACACCACACACCAAAATGTCAAAACAATCTCCCTGAAATGCCTAGCGACACCTGCTTAGGAGTATCTCACCGATTGGTACATTTCTATCATAGGCTACAGAAATCTTTCAAGGGCAAAATTACTAAGCTTAGAGAAGAATCTGATCTTGAAAAAGCTTTAAGTTTAGATTTTTTCAAAGATTCAAAATTCTATCCAAATCATATCCTGCTTAAGAGATTTCCCATGAGTCATATATCCAGTTTATCATAGTCTAACCCCAATGTTAGGCAGCTCAGGGGTGCAGAGAATAAAGCACCAGACTTAGAGTCAGGAAGAGCTGAATTCAAGTCCAGCCTAAAATGCTTACTGTGTGACCCTGGGCAAGTCACTTAGCCTCGTCTGCCCCAGTTTCCCATCTGTAAAGTGAGCTGAAGAAGGAAATGGCTCCAGTATCTTTGTTAAATGGGGTCACAGAGAAGCAGATACAATTGAAAAATGACTGAATAACAAAAGTCTCAACTTTTAACATGAGAAGGTTGGACCAGGTGGCCTCTGGTCCCTCCAATTCCAAATATTCAATTCTATAATTCTTAGCAAAGCCCTGTGCCATTAGAAAAGGAGATTCATTACCAGTTGCCACCCAGATTATCAAAATATACTGTGATCTGTGGATACAAATTCAGAAACCTAAACCAACATACTCAGTGGCAAAATTAGTATGTCAATAATTAATTTTGCCATTTGTAAAATATTTAGCACACTGCCTGGCACATAATAGGCACTACATGAGTATTTATTCCCTTGTCCCTTCCCTGAAAATCACAACATATTGGGATAATCAGGTTGCACAAATAACTACAATTCAAAGTTGTGTATGATAGGTAGCATATAAAAGGTACAGGGATCCAAACCCTATGATTCTGAGATAATAAGTGTTATCACATTGTAGGTGGGGGGAAAAGGAGAGAAGGAAGGAGGTGGGGAGAGAGGGAAAGAAAGAGAAGAAAGAGGGCAGAGAGAGAGAACGAGAGAGACAGACAGAGAGACAGAAAGAGACAGAGAGAAAGAGAGAGAGAGAGAGAAAGAGAAAGAGAGAGAGAGAGAGAGAGAGAGAGAACGCACTTTCAAGCTGGAGGATCAGGGAGAATCTCATGAGGGAGGGATTTGAAGAATAATAACCATGGAAGTAGAAATGGAAAGGACTGGGAACAGGAAGGGAAGAGCATGAGCAAGGGCCTAAAGGAGGTTGATACCATATTGTGGAGGGTCTTGAAAGTCAAGGTTAAGAAATCTGGACCTTATTTCTATAAGCAGTAGAAAACCATTCGAAGTTTTTGAGCAGGAGGAGGCAACATCAGTAAAGTGGCATTTTAGGAAAATTAATTCACTGCTGAGAGGTGGGGTAATTAACAGACTAAAGGCAACAAGAGTATTGTAATTCCATGAGATAATGAAGGGTCTGCACAAGGCTAGAATCAGTGGTTACAGAAAGGAAGGGGCAGTAGGGAAATACCTTGTAAAGGAAGAATCAAGAGAATTCTGTGACTAATTAGGTTTGTGGGGACTGAGTGTTACTTCAGTTGGGACAACAATTTACATCCATATAGCAACACTTCACTTACCTAGAGATCACATATCCTCTAGTCTCATAATCTGGAGCACAGCTGAGAACCCAGAAGGAATTAAGGAAGTCATCTGAACAGCCAAAATAGATATCCCCAAATTCATGAGCTTGATTCATTGGACAACCTCTTGCAGAGGCTCACTCAGAGTCTACTGACTCTAAATGTAGATACAGGTCTAACAAGCTTGGCTAGCTGTTTTCCCATCTCATAGTAGATCAGAAGCAACAAATAAGGAGATGAGGCTTCTAGAAGAATACCCAGTGAA
This sequence comes from Notamacropus eugenii, assembly GCF_028372415.1. Lineage (NCBI taxonomy): Eukaryota > Metazoa > Chordata > Mammalia > Diprotodontia > Macropodidae > Notamacropus > Notamacropus eugenii. The sequence continues at coordinate 242,096,905 of NC_092873.1, read as the reverse complement.
AACAACTAGACATGATAGTCAACAGATTGACAACAAAGGAGACAGAAAAACTACAAAAAGCAGATAGAACTCTAAAACCACAACAGTCTGAGGCCACTTGCAGTAGGGCAAACAGCTCTACCCATTTTCAGCAATTCCTAAAAACAGGCAAGAGAGACCAAAGCATTGTCCAAAGGCACGTTCAACATCATCATACTATCTGTTGTTTAACCATCTAGGTCTCCCCCTTAAAGCAATAGAAATCATCACTGCATGGTGGAAAGAGTTCTAACTGTGGAGTCAGAGGTCCTGGGTTCAAAATCTGCAAGACAAGTTACTACTTGCATAACCCTGGGTGAGTCACTCCCTGAGCCTCAGTTTCCTCATATGTAAAAATGGGTGTTGACAAGAAAAGTTCTCAAATCTCTTCTTCTCTGGATCAGATGTTCTTAACCTTTTTGGTGTCACAGTCCCTTTGGCAGTCTGGTAAAGCCTTATAAAACCCTTCTCAGAATAATGTTCTCACATGCTTAAAATAAAATACATTTGATTATAAAGGAAACCAATTATACTAAATATGGTGTTTAGCACATACTAAACCATATGTTAAATATGGTTATCAAAAAATGTTTTTAAATATTTCATGGAGCCTAGATTAGGAACTTCTGCTCTAGCTTTATGATTTGGAACATGGTATCTAGATATTAAATGGTGAGCTATTCTATTAGACTACGAACTCCTTAAGAGCAGGAACTGTCTTTCACCTTTCTTTTTATCCCTAGCTCTTAGCACTGTGCCTGGCACACAGTAGGCACTTATTAAATGCTTACTGACTGACTGCTGACTGATTGGCAGTGCCATGCCAATATCTTCCTACAAAGGAAAAAGACCTGTGAACAGGTAACTTCCAAGACAATAGAATAAGGCCAGAAAGCAGGTATAGCAACCAGCAATAACTACCACCCCTTTCAACCACTTCTAGGACTGGTTATGGCCCAAGTCATATACCACTCTCTATTCACATTTGTATAAAGCAACAGGTAGCAGGAAGTCCCTACTCAGCAGAGGGCTCCCTGGCTCCCATGAGGCAATAGGCATACTTTCCACACAGGAGGAACTTAATAAATGTTTGTAGTTGTGGGCATTTGGTCTAGTTGCACCTGTCCTGTCTCCTGTTTTCTCTAAATTAAAGTAGATAATGGCACTTCTAGAAAGACAAGGTGATGAGATGCTGGTAAGAGGCACATCTACAACAATGAATATGAAGGAGGAGGAAAAGGGAGGAGGAGGAGAAAGAAGAGGAAGAGGAAGAAAGAGGAGGAGAGAAGGAAGGAAGGAGCAGAATCAAGAACAAGAAGTCTTTCTTTTCTATGTGCCCCAAAATAAAAGTTACCTCTGAGTACATCCTTGGGATAGCACTGAATCTGAGACATGAAAGTTCTTAAATGAATAAATGCTTATTGAACTGAGTGAATGAAATACTGTGTTACTGAAATGTTTCTTGTTTTCCTTCCCTTCACAGAGTTCTGTTTATATTTTTAAATACTTGGGTGGCAACAGAAGAGCCTCTAATTCTTAGTAATTGCTTCTTTATCAAGGGTGTTACACAGAAACATTTAGATAATGTGGCAGTGTAAAAGAGCTCTTACAGAAATAGAAGAAACTCCCAAAATTATCATCCTCACACATTAGATGTTTACCACATAAATGAAGCAAGAAGAAAATATCTTTGTATATTTTCAGTGATAGAGTAATAAGATGTATTAAAATGATTAGTGAGGGTAAGTAAATTCTGTTGACCAGTGGGATGGTGAATTCATTGTCCCATGGATATTCTTAAAGTCAGCTCATTTTCAGCTGGATACCATTTATTTTGGTCAAAATCATTTCAGGGCTCCTCTAGCATTTGAAACTTCATGGTGCCTTACTGCACTGCCTGTCTTTGGGATTAAAAGCTCTCATTCTGTTCAGAGATCATTTTTCCTTACAGGAAGGGGTATGTGTGGATTGGCTTTGTTGCTCTGAGGATGAGAATTAGATGGTAAAACGGAGGCAGGGCAACATAATGCTGGTGAATGTTACATTTCTTACCATTTTTTAACCTCCTTCAACCTGTTTAGTAAAATGTATTTTGGCAAAGTATAAAGAATGGGAGAGAAAAGGGTTGTTTTGGTTGAGTGAACAGTTTATACATACTACTACCACTAGAGGGTCTGGACTAGCCCTGGGGCATGTCCCATCTCGAGGATTTGTAGAAGGCTGAGTACGGCCAAGGATTAATTGCCAAGGATTTAGGTTTTCTAGCCTAGTTTGGTCCAAGGTGCCTTGAGATCACTGAAGATCCAAAGATGAGAAATTCCCTTGCCAAGAGTTATCTGGACTAGGAATGACCAGAGGTCAATATTGGCACCACCAACATCACTGCTGAAAGGAATAGAAATTCCTAAACCAGACTGATCCAAACCCAAGAAAGATGGTAGCCCAGAACTGAACCAGACTCAGGAACTTTCCAAATTAGAACAATAATTTTACTTGTTATGATATACCTGAGCATTCCTGACTCAACCAGACCAGAAGAGAGTACCTGTTTCAGAAGTTTTAATGTAATTCAATATTTGATTTGCTAATTTCTTATTTGCTGTCTCTGAATAAATTCTTCCTACCAGAGAGAAAAATTGAGGTTATATTATCTGTGATGTCATTTCTCTCTGACCAAAAAGATAAAAAATCAGCCTACTGATTTTTGCTTATATATGTCTTTTCTTTGAAGATATAAAAGCAAGTACTTTATTGGGTTTTTTATTTAATTTACAAGAAAAAAACAAAATGGTCTCCTTCACAACTAAAATATACATACCAACTGGCATTAAATTGTCATTAAATACCTAATAAGTTTGGGAAGGGGAATTCAGGAAAGAAGCACACTCTTTTCTGTTAGAGAGACAATTAATACAATTTTTAAAGAATAAGAAAACTTTTTAAATTTTCCCCTAGGTAATGAGAATTCATTTATACCCACATATATGCATGTGTGTATATTTCACTTTAAATTTTTTCTTTCTTATTGATACAGGATAATATTGCCTGTTACTAGTATTATCAAATTTTAAAAAACCATTAATATTGAAAAGTAATCTCAGATAAGATGATTTTACTATCCTATGCTTACAAAAATCTAAGAAACAAAACTAATTTTCCAGCTGCCAAACAAAAAGCATGCTCCCAATTTTCATTTTTAAAATTAGGTTAACATATTTAGTTGAATAATAAGCACACAAATCATGGCCTCAATCTGAACGTCAGCAGTAATGGATCAAAAAGATAACTTTTATGTCAAAGAGTAGAAAATTTCACTATTGATAAATTAAGTACATATTAAGTATATTGTGCTTTTCATAAGGCATTTTAATCTTTAATCTTAAAGGATCATTAATCTCCAGATTATCCCCTCCTTAAGATCCAAGAATACCTTATTAAGCAAGAATGATCATGCTCACATGCAGAAGGAAAAGCTATAGCACACCAAGGGTCAGTCACAATGCATAGTCTTAACATAAATTAAAAGAAGAAAATGAAATAGATCCCAAATTTCTGAGTCCTTTCAAGTCAATAAGTATTTATCAATTGCTTACTATGGGTCAGGCAGTATACTGAGCTCTGGAGATAAAAAGAAAGGCCAGTTCTTGCCCTTGAAGTCTTCACGTCCAATAGAAAACAATCTCAAAATATTAACAGTTGGTAACTTTGCACGATTTATGCACAGTCATGATGCTCCTCAAGAATCTTCTTTGGCTCCCTATTAATCTTTATCATCATCATCATCATCATGTCTCCTTCTTTGCTGTCATTTATATAGCCTCTTTAAGGCTTACAAAGTGCTTTATATACACAATTTCATTTGATCCTCACAACAGCCCTGTAAGGGAGGGGTTATTATTATTCCCATTCTACAGACGAGAAAGCAGGGACTCAGAAAAATCTGAATGATTTGAGCAGGATCACACAGTCGGTAAATGAAATAAGATTTGAATCAAAGCTTTTCTTGTCCTCTTGTACTTGTTCTTTATCCAGTATACTACGTCACTTCCTTGTCTACTAAATAAAATCCAATTTCCTTTATCTTATGTTCAACTTTATCTCACATTATACCCCTCCAGCCCCCCTATATTCTAATCAAACTGGACCACTCTATGTTACCCATTAATCTAAGCATTATCAAGTGCATACTATGTACCAGACTCTAGGGCTACCAAGGTAAAAAATGAGACAAGCCCCGCCTCAAGAAACATTCTATTGGTGAAACACACCTTGTCATTTCTCGTCTTCATGCCTTTGTATACACCATTTCCTCAACTTAGAATATTCTGTCTCTCCCTCTTCCCTGCTGAATCCTCTGAAACCCATTTCAAACCTTTGTTGCCATAGTGTTACAGCATTCATCTTGTAAAATAGGAATTCCAGCTTTGCTGTAAATTCAATTACATTCAACAAACATTGTGTCTAATGTATTCTAGTCCCTGGGAGCAATAGATACAAAGGTTAGATAATACACCATAACTGATAGCATAGATCCTAGAATCTAGTATTATTAGACACTGATAATAATGGATAATAATATACAATATTTCTAAACCTTAAAATGCTATGCAAATGAGATATTATTATTTAAATGATAAATGGTTCATTCAACAGAAAAGCACAAAGCTAAATGATCTGTGAGGTCCAAGGGAATAGGCTTTATAGTGAAGGAATCAGATGAATTGGACTTTAAGGAGGGAGGAAAGAAGGAAGGAAGGACGGAAGGAAGGAAGGACGGAAGGAAGGAAGGAAGGAAGGAAGGAAGGAAGGAAGGAAGGAAGGAAGGAAAGAAGGAAGGAAGGAAGGAAAGAAGGGAGGAAGGATTTATTAAACACTATGTGCTAAGGTATTGTATTAAGCACTTTACAAATATTATCTCATTTGATCCTAAAAACAATCCCAGAAAGTAGGTGCTATTATTATTCCCATTTTGACAGCTGAGGAAACTAAGGCAAACAGGAGTTCAACAATTTGCCCAGGATCACATAGCTAGTAAGTAGCTAAAACTAGATTTGAATTCACATCTTCCTGACTCCAAGTCCAGTGCTCTATCTACTTCACCATCTGACTGTACAATAGAAGGGTCAGTCACCTATATAGTAATTTTTATTTACTTTTACTTCATGCTTTCTGCATGTTTGTGTATATGTGTTTGTGGTGCCACTGTTGTTTTCTTTTCAAGGGCACCCTCATAATAGGAAGTTTTTATATCCCGATGGAAAGCCATTCATACTAAACTTTCCACGACAAGGTAGCACCAGACTTGGCTTTCAGTCTCTATGTTGTTTATCAACATATCCTCTGGAAACTTTACTTATCAAATACCTTTTTATATAGCCATCTGAATTTTAGAATAAAGACTACAAATGTTTTACTACATATGACTTACTGGCATTTAAAGAAATGATCCCATCTAAAGTCCCATGCTTCCTTGTGTGATGACCAATCGATTTCCATAAACATATGAAGATGTGCAATATACATGCAAATCATATATACATCTGTGTGTGTACATAATATAAATACATGAATTGTTTCTGTTGCAGAATGACTCAAGGTTTAAGTATCTGGAGAAAGGGAAGATAAAAAGATGAAGAGTCCTTAGAAATAATGAGATTTTTAGTTAACAAAAGGTATTTGTCTACCTCATAAAAAATCACACATAATGTTTTTCTAAGCCATGATGTTCATGTGGTGTATTCTTCATCAGAACAAGACCAATCATGTTTTAACAACAAATCAATGACTAATTTTCCTGTGACTTGTCAAATATGGCCACACCTGAATGTGTACATGAGAAAAACCAGTTTACTAATTAGAATTTCTTACGTAGGATATTGGATCAAGAGAATTAAGGACAATAACTATCTCTGCTGATCAGGAAAAGATAGAATACCCTACCTACATGACTTGAAAATAAGTAGTCTGGTTTGATTATCATTAGCTGAAATGAAATTAATCTAGCCCCTCTGCCAGAAGCACAATCTGCACGTATAAAATATCACAGAGGCTACATCGGTCCAGCAGATGATCATCTAAATTGTCTTGGCATTGAAGTGTAAAAATCCTTTAGGACAAATAAATCAGACTTTTGCTGGGTGTTGTTCATCTAAGACTAATTGAGGTAGATAAGAGCACTGGCCTGGAGCCAGGAAAGACTGAATGTAAATGCTACCTCAGACACTTATTGTGTGACCCTGGGCAAGTCACTTAACCTCTGTTGGCTTCAGTTTCCTCAGCTACAAAAATGGGCAAATTATAGTACCTATAGCCCAGGGTTATAAGGATCAAATGAGATGAGATTTGTAAAGCATTCAGCATCCTGCCTAGCACCTAGTAGGCACTTAATAAATGTTTATTCTCCTTCCCCAACTAAGATGGTACTCTTTCTGCCATTTCTCATACATTTTTGAATACTTTCAAAACATGTGAGGTAATAGGCATTGTGATTCCCAGTTAAAATATATTCTTAACATTTAACCTCAAGAGAATTCTGCCTGTGGCACCAATGCTACCAAACAGATTGATTTCAAGCATTAGTATGCCATTATAAACCTCTTGGACATACCTGGTAATCAAAAACTAAATAACATGTTCCCTGCAATTTACACTTGTCCTAATGGATTTTTGTTTTTCAGAAGAAATAGCTGAGCTCCTGTAATGATTCAACTAAAACAAAATATGTTTGAAAATACTTCAGATAAAATAAGCAGCAAATTATGACTTAGGATAATATTGGTCATTCCGTAGTATACATCTGGGACGAAAGAGAGGAGACAAGTAACTGCCATGCTTTGTGTTTACTTGCCCAACATCTTCAAGAGGGAAAAAATCCTTCACTTATGTCACTCACTGAAAACATCTCTAAAATGCCTTCATTTTCTTTTCCCTGTGTTATATGTGCTCAAAAACTAACTGCAATCATCTCAGCCTGGAACCTTAACCCCAAAGGAAAGAATCTGTTGGAACATCAATTTATCCTTCTACTTATTTTTGTACTAACTATCAAAAGGCAGTTTTTCATCTTTTATTCCCAGGGGGAGTCTCCTCTTGATGCCTATTTATTTCCCATCCCAAAGCTAAAATACTGCACCTTCCTTTGCTAAAGATCTGTCCTCTTGATGCTAAAACCAGCGGTAAATTATATGGTTGAAGAGAATATGTACAAAATGAAAAAATATTTCCCTCTCCTCAAGTAACTTACATTCTAAGTATATTAACTCTCACTCCCTAGATATTCTACTGTTCCTATAGTACTAATCTTCAACCCTCAATAATTGCTACCTGATTCTTTCTGATAATCCTAGGAAGACAGACACACACATGCACACATGCACACATGCCAATATGTTACCCACTGTGAATTTATGGTGTATAATCTCTGCTGGATTTTAAAGCTACTGAACAATCCTTTAACTCTACTTTTGTAACAATATAGGCTCTAGAGGTGTTTTTCACAAAGCCCATTTTCACTTGCAATTTGAGTTGCCAGAGCACCAAGCTACTGCTCCATGTCCCTGAATGAATTGAGGGGGACCCCTGATGGACAGTGGGATGATTCTACTCTAATCAGCTAAAAATCCAATTCCAGGGTTTTGCCTCAAATATCAAACTTTAGTTACAGTTAAACTCTCCCCATACCATTGATTAACCCAATGATTATCATCCCACTATCAATCTAAACATTTACCACCTTGATATAATCAATAAGCAATTAATATCAATAAGCTTTTACAAAGAGATATTTAGAGAATACATAACAATATAACAAAATATATAAGAAAAACAGAAGTACAAACACATTCTTCTGAACCAGGGGCATAGACTCCCCTCCATCACTTTAGTCTCTGGGACTTTGGACAATGGGCTCAAATTTAAAGTGGTTGTTACAATTATTCCCTACCAAATTCAATTCCAAAAGCAACAGAATCACTGGATCAGGTATTCTCTTGCTACTAAGATATTTTGTCAATCTACTATTAGGCTGGGTCTCCCAGGACCATTCTTGAACTATATTCATCCCCTAGGACAAGTTAAAGTATGGACTTCAGCTCCTGGACCTCTGATGTTCTGTCATCCTCCCAGAGCTCACAAGGTCATAGCCCAGTCCCCTTCATCACCAACATTCATTCACTTAAGAGTAGGAAAGAACAAAACACAATAGAGAAAATAGATGTCATGTATTTATGTCTTCATATTGACACAAAACAGGAAGAACAGACTAATGCACTCTCCACACTCAGAGACATACACCAGCTATTGCCTTGATTGCCACCAAGAAAAAGAGAGGTTGATTTAGCCCTCTGGAACCTTTGCTTTACCATACAGTAAATGGACAGGAAGTTGGGAATACATATAAAGCTCTGCAGCAAAGAGAGAGCCCCTCCATTCTAAGTCTTCACCAGCTTCCAGAAGCAGGTTTGCCAAATACCGATGTGCTCCAAGAACTGTCTGCTTCAAGAACTTGGCCCTCGTTGGCCAGTCTCCTGTTACCGGCTTATTGCCTCCTATCTTACAACTGTTCCTCTCAAAATCTTTCTTCTCTTAAAATGCAAAACCACCCCCTCTTGTTTCACACTTTATAGCAGATGGTCAAGCCTTCCCACTTCACTGAAAGGAGGCCGTAGAGTGTGAGTTCCCTTAAGCCCTCCTCCTTAAAAAACTTCCTAATCATCAAATCCAGTGGTTTTTGGTCAGTTTCATCCTCCTTGATTTCTGCAGCATTTGATACAGATGACCATCTCCTTCTAAATACTTTCTTGTACTCTGGCTTCAGAAACATCATATTCTGATTTTGGGCCCATCTCTTTAACCAATTCCAAAGCTCTCCTTCAGGCTTCCTAAAATAAGTGCTCCCCAATATCTCCTTCCTTTTTCTCTTTTTTCTATACACTTTCTCCCTCCATTCCAGCCCAACAAACATTTATCAAGTGCCTACCATGTGCAAGACATTCTTCTGAGTGCTAGGACTTCCGGGGGAATAAAAAGAAACAACCAGTCCCCTTCCTTTTAGGAATTTACATTATTATGGGGTGGGGAGAGTGGAATAAAATATGCAAAGAGATAAATATATGTGTGCATATGTATATATATATATATATATGCATCTATATGTTTTGTGCATGCATGTATACACATATATGTGATAATTTGAAGAAAAAAAAGAATGTAGTGACAATTAAGGAATCAGGAAAGGCATAAGATGACACAAGAATGGAGCCTTGAAGGAAGCTAGAGATTCAAAGTGGTGAAGGTGTGTTACAGGCAGGGGAAACAGTATGTGCAAAGGCATGAAGGTGGGAGATGGATGTGCTTTGGGAAATGAAAGTAGACAATTTGGGCTGGAATGAAAAGTATGTGGGTGTGAAATGAGCCTGGAAAGAATGAGTATTTATTAATTATTTACTAAGTGTCAAACACTGTACTAAACACAGGAGATAGAAAAACAAAAGCAAAGACAATCCCTGACTTCATGGAACTTATACTCTAACTGGGGCAGGAGGGAATATCATATATGGGGTATTAGTGACTGGAGATGGGAGGATTTGGGTTTGAAAAGTTATAGAGACCGTGACTGGAATCATAGGGGGCTCAACTAACATATCCTTTGTAGTAGCAGTGGCAGTACTGATATTTTCCATAATTAGAGAGCCGAGATGGAGGGAGGGAAAGAAACTGTGCTCAGAAGCAAGATGGCAGTTGAAAAGATGGTGAGAGAGCAAAGGGAAGCACTGGTCTTGACTAGCCAGTCTGATATAATGGGCTTTAATTGTCAAGTTGAAGAGTTTAAATTTTATCCCACAGAAAATAGGGAGCCACTGGAGTTTACAAAGCAGAGAACTTGAAAAGGATCAAATGTATGCTTTAAGAAAATGATTTTGATATGGGCATAAAGGATAACTTAGGGAGGAAAAAGACTGACAGTCAAGAATCCAATTAGAAGACTGTTGGAACAGTTCAAGATGGATACTGATCTCCTGTAGTCATTTTAGTAGAAAAAAGAAGAAAGATAAGAGAGATATTGAATAGGTAAAATCAATAAAGCTCACAAATGATTGTCTATAACAAGTAAAGGAAAGAGAAGAGTTAAAGATGGCACCAGGGATTAAAATCTGCCTGGCAAAAAAGCTGGTAGTGACCTCAACACAAATAGGAAAATTTTGAGGAAGTGTGGATTTGAGGAGAGAGATAAGTTCTGTGTGTCTTGGATGTGTTGAGCTTTAGATTCCTGACAGACATTAAAATGGATATTTTTAGCACACTGTTGGTGATGCAGGATTGGAATTCAAAAAGCAATATGATAGAATGCTGAGTATTTGATTTCAGAGGCAAAGGAACTGAGTTCAGTTTCCAGCGGTTCTGCATGCTGTTTGTGAGACCTTAAGGAAGTCATTTAATCTCTGTCTACATCAGTTTCCTCAAATGTAAAATGGGGATAATAATAGCACCTACCTTATATGGTTATGAGGATCAAATGAGATAACATTTTATAAAGCACTTGGTACAGTATCTGGCACTTAGTAAATGCTTATTCTCTTTCCCTTCTCTAGATTTCAGTTCCATCATATGTAAAATGAGAGGTTTAGAATAGATAGCTTCTCAAGTGCCCTTTAGGTTTAAATTTATGATTCTATCATATTGAAAGAGACTAGGGCTGAATTTAAAGATCAGATAGTTATGCACATAGAAATGATCATTGATCCATGACAGCTGATGAAATCATCAACAGAAAATGTTTCAACAGGGAAGAGAGCACAGGACAGAGCCTTGGGTGACAAGTAATTTTTGCAAAAATGTAAAAAGGAAACAAAGGGAAGTTGGATAAATAGGAAAACATACTATCATAAAAGCCCACAAAGAGAGTATCTAGAAGGAATGGATGGATGGTCAACAGTGTCAAATGCTACAGAGAGGTCAAGAAGAATGAAGACAACTCTTTCAATGCTATGACAAATGATAATGTGTGTGTGTATGCACACAAATACACAGGCTATATATATGTATATGTATATATACACACATATGTACACATATACACACATACCTACATACATATATGTGTATATGTACATATACACATATTTAAATGTACACATATATTTAAAGCATTTCTTTTGAAAGTCTCCTCCTTTTATTTCATTATACTTATGACACAACCCTCCTTCACTCAAAACAAAGTCAAGTGCAAGTCATATCGTCATTTCTCTGATGGCATGGTCTTCTTTGGGAGCGAAGGATGAACACAATATTTATGACTTGTTCCACTATTTACCCACTCACCCATGTTTGAACCTTGGTGTTATCTTTGATTCTTCCCTTTCTCTTACATCTAATCAATCACCAAGTCTTGTTAATTAGAATTCCAGAATCTCTCTTCCTTTCTATTATCAGCGTGGCCACCTGACTACAGGTCCTTTTTACTACTCTCCTGGCTTACTAAAAAAGATCTTTACCTTTCTCTCTGCTCTTCTTCTAATCCACTCTTCACACAACTGGACACTAATCATGACACTCCTCTGCCCAGAACTCTTCAATAGCTCCCTCCCAAGCCTCTCTTGCTTGTTTGGGTTCAGAATGCATGTAAGCAGCAATTATTTTCTATTCTGGTCAGAATCTCTGAGGGTCTCCCTCTCCCAGACTGATTCTTTTATGGAGGCAAACTAGGACATCTTTTGTCTCAATTCTTACCTAGCCTTTAATCACTGAATGGGTGTTGCCTCAGACAGACTGAGATCAGGAAAAGACCTTAGCTTAAAAAGGTCACAGTCTCCCACTGCACCCTGGGTCATCACCAGTCATCTTGGCTTATGTCGTGCTACTGGTCTCTGGTGATTCTGAAGGAGAAAGTGAGTCCAATGACTTTAAGTGAGCTCTGCCTCCAATCCCGTTCACTTGCAAGTCAAGACATCACCTTTGTGATGTCATTGGTCCTCTTCAAGAAAGAAAGATGAACAACCATAGTTCCCTATTGTCTATTTAAAAAGTTCCAACTCTTTTTATTTAAGGTTCTCCGCAATCCAGCATCATCTTATATTTCTGGCTTTTTCTCGTACTGATCATTTTGACATACATTACATGCCAAACAAATTACACCACCATCCCCTCTACATGTCTCATGCTTCTTCCATCTCACCTACTTCTCTTTGCTTTCAGTGCTCTCCTCCCACTGCCCCCTGAGTTGAATTCATACCTTTCTACTAAACAGATTAATAAATTCAAGACGTAAATGATGGACTAAGCTCTTCTCAGCAATACAACAATCCAAGACAATTCCAAAAGACTAATGCTGGAAAATGCTATCCACAACCAGAGAAAGAAATATGGAGTCTGAATGTAGATCAAAACATACTATTTTCACTTTTTAATGTTTTTTGACTTTTCCCTTTTGTTCTCTTTCTTCTTTCACAATATGACTAATGTTGAAATACGTTGACATGTTTGCACATGTATAACCTATATCAGTTACTTACTGTTTGTGGCGAGGGGAGATGAGAGAAAGAGAGAGAGAGAGAGAGAGAGAGAGAGAGAGAGAGAGAGAGGAAGAAAAATACTGAAACTCAAAATTTTATAAAAATGAATATTGAAAAATATCTTTACATGTAATTAGAAAAAACAAAACACTATTTACAAACAAAAAAGGATGATACCTGGGGTGGGGGGAATGGTCAATTTTTGTTCAGCTTCTATCATTTAAATAATAAACTTCACTAATGAGAAGACCAGGGTTTAGAGAAGAAAAAAAAGACCAAGTTTAAAATTTTTAATTAATAAATAAATTCAAGACCTCTGATTTTATCACTGTGAGAATTCCTTCTACTGATGGTGATTACAACCTAGATCCTATAGGTCTATGAGAGGTGCCTGAGGCTCTTAATGCTTAAAAGACTTGCCAATGGTTACAAAGCTAGAGGTGACATGCTGTAAAGAGCACCAATCTTGCAGTCAGGAGCAACTTGGGTACAAATATTCCCTCTGACATCATGTGACCTTAGGCAAATCATAAGCTCTGCTGAGACTGTTCCCTCATCTGTAAAATGGGGGATAAAAAATAAAAGTACATAAACTTTACAGGGTTGTTGTGAGGATTAAATGTATAATGAATATAAAGCACTCTGTAAATGCCAAGTAAGTGTGAACTACTGGTATTATTGTTGTCCAATACCACTTCCTCCAGGAAGCCTCTCCTCTTCCTCCATCACTCATGACCAGTACATTCTCAGATCTCACAGGGTACTTGGCTTGCACCTGTCATACACAAATAATTAGTCTGTAATATATACATATATACACATATATATGTATATATGTGCATGTGTATATACATATATATCTGTCTAATCCTTTCCTCTACCCCCAACACACACACTAACCTGAAAGCTCCATAAAGACAGAGACCAGGTCCTTAAATGCTAGATTTCCCTCCAATTGCACATATCTGCTCAAAGTTTGCACTTGGTAAATATTTGCAGAATTGAACCCAATTAAAAATACAAGAAAATAAAAGGAGGTTCTAAGAATATCTGAGTGGCTGAAATTCAGATTTAACTAGGAAGCTAACAGCTGAAGGGCAAATCTTATTCCTGATGCCTTGTCCATGCAAATCATCCCAAGTGACAGATATACTTTTACTACAGGCACAAGCAAGGTTGTCATATAGATTAGATGACATGTTCTTGAAATAGCCTAATTCCAGTCCCAAGTTTAAACAAGACTGACTCCTTCTCTGTCTCTGTTTCCAATAGACTCTCTCTTCAATAAAGCTGATTTATTTTCTTCCACACAGGGCCAATCCTCCTGACAAGGCAGGCAAGCAGGCAGAGAGAGGAAGGAAGGGAGGGAGAGAGGAACAGAGAGGGAGAGAGACGGAACCAGAGACAGACAGACAGAAAAAGAGAAGCAGACACAGAGACAAAGAGATAGAGAGAGACAGAGACAGACAGATAGCCACAGACAAAGAGACAGAGAGACAGAGACAGAAAGAGACAGATAGATTTCAAAGGTGCAAAGAATGACTTTCTGCTCAAAAAAAAATTATTTCATAGACTTGTAGTATTATCAGAGGTTCGTTTCTTTGAACTCTGTTAAAACATTAATATGCCTGAAAGAAGTTCATGAATCAAACCACTTTTCTGAGAAAAAAAAATTTTTTATGGGGGAAGGCAAAGAAAGGAAGAATTAAAAAGACCATAAGGATTAAGGCAGCAGAAATGAGAAGGAAGGACAAAAGCAAAAAAAAAAGTTTGGTTGCAGAAGATAAACTTCTGATGCTCTACTAAATCCCACTATTTGGTTCTTCCCTTTCAACTTTTTCATATAACTGTACCTCCTTTGAAACACCTCCTCAGCCTAAGTACCTCATATGCTTTCTCTCTTCCTCTGGATACTTTTGTATAGTGAACTTCCTTTTTCTTTTTTTGGAGGCAATCGAGTTAAGTGACTTGCCCAGGGTGACACAGCTATTAAGTGTGTAAGGTCACATTTGAATTCAGGTCCTCCTGACCCCAGGGTCAATCCTCTATCCACTGTACCACTTAGCTGCCCCTGTATTGGGGCTTTTAAAATATTTTATATTTCAGTGTAATTGGTTTTGATTGTAACCGTATGTATTTTATTTTATGTAAAAATATCATTGTCTTCAGTCTATCAGAAAGGTCCAGGACACAAACACCAAAAGGTTAAATACCCCCTAGCTAATTAAAAGAGCCCAAGATTTGGAGTCAGAGCTTATAGGTTCAAGTCCCAGCTCTGGTTCCTGTTACTGATGTAACCTTGGGAAAGTCAAAAAGTGGTCATTGAGCTTCTGACTCCAAAACCAGAGCTCTTTCCTCTACGTCACACTGCCTATCCAGTAGGCTTCTAATGTTGGTCAGCAAGAGCCATTTCACCATTCCCCCGCCCCCGCCAACTGCTAAAATCATGCTTTAGTTTCTTCTATACCCTATTGTCATTTTCATCAGTTTGTATGCTGTGGAAAACCTTCAAAATGTCCAATGCCAAAAATCAGGAATAATTCATTGGATGGAACACTTGCTGGCAGCTAGGTGGAACAGTGGATAGAGCACCAACCCTGGAGTCAGGAGGACCTGAGTTCAAATCCTGCCTCAGACATTTACTAGCTGTGTTACCCTAGGTAAGTCACTGTTTGCTTCAGTTTCCTCATCTGTAAAATAAACTGGAGAAGGGAAATGGCGAACAATCCCAGTATCTGCCAAGAAAACCCTAAATGATGTCATGAAGAGTTGGACATGACTGATACAACAGAACAACAAAGAACAAATTATTCACAGGAATAATTCATTGTTTAGAACACTTGCCTAGATCTGGGCATCTTGAATTCTAGTCTCAGATCTTCAGTTCCTGAAAGGAGAAAAACCACTCCTCTACAAATCAAAGTATTTTACTTATATAGGTAGAAACCTTTAAATTAAGTACCCTTTTTTTTTAATTTCCATAGATGATGGTCTTCATCCATGGCCTTCCACTTTGTATTAGGACTTCTCCAACTATATAAAAATAATTCTTCAATGGTTAAAGAATTCCAAAGACCTTAATCCTAAAATACCATAACCAAAGTGTAATCCCAAGTTCAGAGAAGCAGCAAAGCACTTCATATCCTCAAAAGATGAGTTTTGACTTTATCAGAATTTGATTACAAATCCTACATTCTATTTCATCAAGCTCAATTATAATTTGTCCATTTGATTAATTACGTCTAAAGAAGCAGGCATTAAACTGAAAAAGCATTGTCTTTGCCCTTAAGGAACTTAAATCTACTTCTGCCAAAACAATGAAATGCAAATCAAATTCTTATGCAGAGCCTCCCCACCATATGGACTGTTTATATGGAGTGGCATTTAAATTTAAAATCTATTCAACCTATTCCATGAAAGCTTCTAGGAAGGTGGCTATTGTCTAGGGAGAAAAAAGCCTGAGTGACTATACAGAGAGATGCAAATCAGCTTGGCCAGAAGGAGAAATGTATCTAGTTTATAAGCTAGTATAAAGGAAGAGTGATGCTAACAAGCCCATAACCTGATTGGAATGGAGTAAATTGATAGGACAATAGCAATCCCGTTGAAACCAACAAAAATGTATTAAGTGCCTACTATATATCAGGCACTGTGCTAAGCACTGGGGATATAATTAATAAAAAGACAGTCCCTGCCCTCAAGGAATTTATAATCTAAGAGATAAGAAAGTGGATAGGTGGGGAGAACAGGGGAGATACCCAGTGAAAGGGCATCTTGTTTTATGGAGTTGATACCAGGCAGAGGAAGACATACAAACCTGAGAGTCTAGTTTCTGCCTTCGATAAAGAAAAGCACTGAGAGGATTTTGATATTCTGCCCTCCAACCCTCCAATAAAAGGGGAGAGGAGGCTAAGAGAGGTGGTATCAGTCAAAGTTTGAGTTAACAACATGGTGGTGGGGAAGGCATTTTATTCTATGGAGTTGAAACAAGGCAGGGAAGCAAATGTAAAGTAGAGTAGTAGCAGATGCAAGAGTAGAAAATGACAGTAGAAGAAGGGATAGAGAAGACTGAGAAAAACAGAGAACACAAAATTGGGCTTCCATGCTGAATATCATACAACTAGTGGCCAGCATTTAGCTACTACCTCACTTTGACTCAGGGTCACAGAATTTCATCCTAATCTACAAATTCTTAAGCTTTTCATATTATGGACCCCTTTAGCAATCTGGTGAAACTTATGGACCCCTTCTCAGAATAATGGATTACAATGGAAACAAATTATAGTGAAACACAAATTTTCAAAATATTTTTTAAAGGTTCACAGCCCTCAGGTTAAGAACCACTACACTCATCTTAGGTGTGACTGTTACCATGTGAAATGGTAATTTCACATAAGGGAAGAACAGATATGCATATGTGCGTATATATGTGTGTGTATGTTCTCTAAATTATTATAAGATGTCATGAGTAGCCAATTCTGTGAAATGATCCTTTGTTTTAGAGGAACAAATAGGCTTCAGTTTCCCTTGACTTCTGTTAAGATAATCTCCAAAAAAACTGATTTATTCAATCTCAATCTTTTCTGAGTATGTCTATACATACTAAGTATACTAACACTACTATTAGTGAGGTGTTCAGGTATTTTTTGGTCCAGACCTGTCTAATGGTAATTTAAATGGGAAGATCTTTCCCATTCATTAATATCCATGTGACCTGCTTAAATCACATAGGAGCCTGAGTCACATGAGTGTAAGTCACATGGAACAGAAAGGAGTAGAGCAAGAAGAGTAGTACAGGACGAGGCAGAGCTAGAGCAGAGCTGAGAGAAAATTTGGTCAGAGCAGTCAGAACTGAGGGAGAGACAAAAAAGCAGGCAGCTGGCTAGTGTGAGTGAGAGAGATTGTGTGTGATTTGTTTAAGGGAGCTGGTTTGTGGGAAGCTTAACAGAAGGAAGACTTGGGGATGGTGTTGTCCTCTACATTGTTTTTGTGTATAGACTTTTGTTACTATGCTGGATTTGGTTTTCTGGTGTCTGAATAAATGTTTTGGTTCTGTCTTCCATGTGGAGAATCCGTTGCATTTCATGATTCAGAATTACACTGGCGCATTCATAGCTGCTATAGGCACTGTGAATATCGCATTGGTGCTATAACTTGTGATTTCATTAATTAGTGAATTCTCAGTGAGGAAAGACAATTCTACCAATGTAAATGGAAAAATGTTGAAATATATAGTCTAAAGGTACTGCCTTGGGCACCAAGAGGTTAAACTTCTTGTTCACAGTAACAAAGCCAGGATCTGTCTTATGTGCTCAGGTTTTTTGACTTTATGGCCACTTCTCTACCAACCATGTTACTATTGTCTCTATGAAAGGATAGGTCCAGACTATCTATTGCTGTTGATATTGATATATGGATCAATTCTTAGAGTGGTGGTAAAAAGAGACAGATGCACCCAAACCAAAATGTTCATATCTCCTTTTAAACTTTCTGAACATCGGCCATTTTGGTTCACATCTATTGCTATTCAGATTCATTCTGAGCATTCTGAGTGCAGGAGGAGAAAAAATCATTGAAGCAAGCCACTAGTCAGATGAGAACCAAATATCATACCACATGCCAAACCTCATCTAAATGTCCAAGCAATCTTTCAACCCAAATTCTGTTACAATGAAGATATATATGTGGGGGGGGGGGGGGGGTGTGTATACATATATAGATGTATATGTATATGTGTATGTATGTATGTATGTATATGCCTTGCAAAGAACACTTCTAACCTATTCAATGACTACAGTTTTACTGTAGTAAAGGGGAAAAGGTAATCATGCATTTTCTCCCTTCAGCTGAATTCAATTCAATGAATGTTTACTAAATGACTCCTATATTCAGAGGTAGGTACTAAGGGATAAAATAATAATTATTAACCCAGTCCTTGAGGGAAGCCTCAAGGAATTATCATACAGTAGCTATAGAAAAACCAGTTGAGAGCTATAACACATAAAAATTCACCAAAGTCTGCAACACTAATATACATTACCAATTATTTTACCAACAATACATTTCAATAATTGACAATATAAATGAGAATATATGTATTAAAAATTCTGTTTTAGAAAGTTAAAAATCCTAATATTATTAGACTATGTTTTTAGGAATGTTTATCCACAGAAGAGATGAAATTAAGCAATGGCTCATATTTATCTATATCGTGCTCATCCCAGGCTTAACTACTCAGACAGTAGTCAGATCTACTGCTGTGAGTAGAAGCATTGCAGGTTACTGATAAGGGCAAGGAGCTCAATGGATTTAGTTGTTTCCATAGGAATAAAGATCATGGAAATAGCTAGAAAAGCCTAAAGATGCAGAGAAGATGTAGATAAACAAAGTCTCCCCAATTTAACAATAGTCACCAACTCATTTTTTTTTCTCCAACCCAGCTTAATTGCCAAGGGGCTAAAGTGTGAAGAGACCATAAGAAAACAAGGCACTAGAACATAGACTCGTTTCAAAACTATGGAGGAGACCATTGTCTGAGCTTTAAAAAAAAGTCTGAAATGTAATCAATGCACAAATTTGATTAAACATAAGCAATTGTACTAGAGAAGACTCCAAAGAGAAAAATACTTTTGATATGGTTTTGCTTTGCTCTTTTAGTTCTCATATCTGGGTACAGGGTTAATATCTAGATGACTTTTAAAGTACTTTATTATAATCCTTAAAACTTCACAGATTGCATTTATGAGAGGAAAAATTATGAGGTTTTAATAATCAGCTCTCTATTCCCTATGTTAACAATAAACAAGAATGAATGAAATGCATAGATAATCCAAGAGCTTCGTTCTAAACAGACTAATAAGTACAAGTCACTCATTTAAATAAGATTTCCACTTGTGCAAGTATTTTTGGGGTGGGAACCAATTTTGAAATCTGAGCTGGGATTTAGTAACTAAAGAAGGAGGTCCTCATCCAAGCATAAGGATGCAACAATGACAACATTCATCAGAATCACCAATCCTGGACTTCAGCATGTAGCAAAAATGGCTGCTGCAACTGTATGCATACCTCATTTTATTGCCCTCTGCAGACACTGTGTTTTTTCACAAATTGAAGATTTGTGGCAATTCTGCATCAAGCAAGTCTATTGGCACCATTTTTCCAACAGCATGAGTTCATATCGTGTCTCTGTGTCACATTCTGGTAATTTGCACAATATTTCAAACTTTTTTCATTATTTTATATTTGTTACGGTGAACAGTAATCAGGGGTCTTTGATGTTACCACTGCAATTCTTTTGGGGCATGACAAACTGTACCTCTATAAGATGGCAAACATAATAAATGTTGTATGTGTTCTGACTGTCCCATCGGTTGCCATTCCCTAACTCTTCCTTTTGAGACACAATATTGAAATTCAGCTAATTAATAGCCTGTCAATGGCCTCTAAATGTTCAAATAAAAGGAAGAGTCCATCAATGAAGCAAGCTTCATTATTGTCTTATTTAAGAAATTGCAAAGTCATTCCAAACTTTGGCAACCACCACCCTGATCAGTTGGCAACCATCAACATCAAGGCAAGACCCTCCACCAGCAAGACCTTCCACTGGACTCACTGATGGTTCAGATGATAGTTAGCATTTTTAGAAATGAAGTATTTTTAATTAATGTATGTGCTTTTTTAGACATACTACTACTGCATACTTAATAGACTACAGTACAGTGTAAATATAACTTTTATATGCACTGGTGAACCAAAAAATTCTTGTGACTCACTTTATTGCAATAATCACTTTATTGCAGTGGTCTGAAACCAAACCTGCAATATCTCTAAGGTATGCTTATATTTATGTCAGCAGCCATTCTTGGTGATAAAATCTGTCTTCAAATTTCTATCAAATCAGTATAATGAAAAATTCTTTGTTATATAGCCTAGATCTTTGATGGATCCTTTTGTTATGAGAAATACGAGGGGAAACTTAGGCAATATAAAAAATGTCAATGAAAATTATTTTTAAAAATATTCAGCATGTTCAGATGACTAGGTTGGAAGTACTGGAAGACAGATAACCTTTTCCTCTTGTGGAGACAATGCTGATATGTAAGAAAATGGCCAAAAGATAGGAAGATGGCAAAAAGGAGGAAAACCAAGGGATCTAGGTAGTTCAAAGCCAAAAAGAGTTAGACTTTGCTTTATACAATTCACAAAAGTCTACCTATGGATAGACCTTATTGGCATCTTGATAATAATTCCAAGTTATTAAAAACTTTTAAATTCAAAATTATACCCTCTGAAAAGATTATGAAAACTTGCACTGTGATAGCAAAGACAGATGCTACCTTGATACTAGATGAAATTGGCAAATGCATGTGACCTCACCCAGAAGTCCCTGGTACCATTATGTAATCCTTGTAAAACAGGATATAAAGTAAAATCTTAAGTGCTCTTAAAACTAAGGTTAGAAAGACATATAAAAATATACTCAAAACAGACTTCTTTAAACATGGTGTCTTAACACAAAGTATATTATTAAGACTTGTGTAAATTCACAAAGGAAATTAGCAGAAGTTTTCCCCTGATGAAACATAAGTGGTAGCAATCAAATCAATAAAAAATATTTATTAAGCACTTATTCTATGGGCCAGGCACTTTGCTGGGAGCTGGAAATAGAAGTGCAAAGAAGCTATCTCTACACTCAAGGAGCTTATATACTAATGGGGAGATAGTTAACTACCCCCCCCAAAACCTACACATACACACACACACACACACACACACACACACACATCTTTTCAATGTAAACCTCAAACTAAGCTTACCATGTGATCAACTAGACAACTAGAAAAACATTTCTAGACTTCTACAGCTAACACTGCAGCTGAAGTGATATTCTAGACAGTCCTTCTTCTAACTTAGGAAGGGAAATGGATTTTAAAAAGAGATGAAATCTCCTGTTCTTTGTCTTACTTTTTTAAGGGTAATTGTTTTTTCCTTTTTGAAAAGTATAAATAAGACATGATGGGTCCATGTTCACTATGAGTTCTCATAGAATTAGTGTGGATTTACCACAATTTACCCCCAATTCTAAACATAATCTAGACCTTTTGGCTGGCTACCTTATTTTAAACTTGGCTGTTTACTTTTTGCAAATCAGCTTTTTATCTAAATTATTATATTACTTGTAAAGACCTGCTTTGTTGTTGTTGAGTTATTTTCAGTAGTCAGACTCTTTGTGACCCGATTTAGAGTTTTCTTGGCAAAGATGCTGGAGTAGTTTGCCATTTTCCTTCTCCAGCTCATTTTACAGATGAGGAAACTGAGGCAAACAAGGTGAAATGACTTGCTCAGGCTCATACAGCTACTAAGGGTCTGAAGTCAAAGTTGAACTCAGGGCTTCCTGACTCTAGGCCCAGCACTCTGTGCACTATGGTGCCTCCTAACTTCCCTAAATATCCGTAATCATCTTCAGTTTTAAATGTATCAAATAATGCTAGAGTTAAAGAAGTCCACAAAGATCTGGTCCAATCCCCTTGTTTTACAGATGAGGAAACTGAGTCAAGTAGTGTGGTACATTGAAAAAACACTGACTGAGGTCAGATACCCTGAATTCAAATCCCACCTCTACAATGTCTCTGTGACCATTGACAAGTGTGGGCCTCAGTTTCTCATCTGTAAAATGACAAGGTTCTACTAAATCAGGCCAGCTAAGTGGAACAGCTGATAGAGTGCTGGCCCTGGAGTCAGGAAGACTCATCTTCCTGAGTTTAAATTCAGCCACAGACACTTACCAGCTGGGTGACTCTAGGCAAATCACTTCACCCTGTTTGCCTCAGTGTCCTCATCTGCAAAAATGAGCTAAAGAAGGAAATGGCAAATCACTCCAGTATCTTTGCCAAGTAAACCCCAAATGGGGACACAGTCAAACACAACTGTAAACAGTTGAACAACAGCAACTCCTAAACAGCCTTTGAATTCCACTCCAGCACTAGGTTCAGTTTCTTGCCAACCACAACACAGTTAGGTAGTGGAAGGGCTAGGATCAGAAGTCAGATGTCCTGTTCTACCATATTGCTTCTTAAAGGGGTGAAAATCCATTCTTTTTGTATTTAAAATTTTCATATTGTGATCATCAGAAACATATACCAGTGTATCACTTCTTGGTTTCTCACATACAAGAACTGATAGATTGTAGCTGTGTAAGAAAGGTTGCCTCCCACAGGGGAGTATCCAAAGTTAAAGCTCAGTCAGAACTAAAAACAGTCTGAGAAATCCATTAAAGAAATCAACACTTTTCCCATTTACTCTGCTACCTTGTCAGAGGGAACATTTTGGTTTCTTTCTAACAAATTTATAGTGTTACATATGTTAATTAACTGCTTGAAAATTTCTAACAATCTTCTCCAATGTCTATGTTCTTTCAGGCTAAAATGACAGAACAAACATCCTTGAGAGAGATGCTTGGTGTGTTTCACTGCCACACAGAGGAATCTGTATGCAGAACTCTGAAAGACTGGTGGATTTGGTTGTTTTTGCTAGAACAGTTATCATTTTAATTTTACTTCTTTCAACCTCCCTTGCTTGTTACACAGATTAATGGTCCACAGCCATAAAAGGGAAATATCAATGAAAATACTCAAGGTCATTTTTACCCTTAAAATAGTTGTGTGTGTTTCATGTTCAATGTGGTGAAAATCAAGCTCATTTCCCCAATTATTTTGAGAAATTTTGTGATACATTATCAGCCAACCTAATGAGGAGTTGGAGCAACTCCTGTTTTTCTAAGCTACATCTAATTAGCCTTCAGTAAAATGAGAAATACTAAAAGCTTTTGTTAGTTCCAACTAACTATTACCTCAACTATTCCCCAAAACCAAAATATGGCATAAAGGCCAATATGTAATTGAGTTGGATTCTGTGGAGGCAAGACTGAGCATAAGCACCTGACAGTATAAACAACGCAATCTCAGTTGCATACTTTTGTATCTCCTTTAAAGAATGTTGACAATTGTGAATAAAATACCACCAGTATTTCCTCTTTTTGCCAGTTTTCCTTCTCCAAGTGATTGCATAAATGAAAATTAACAAGCACATTTAGTCACAAGTTAGAGTTATTACATCATAATCACTCAACATTAGTCCATAAGGAGACTTGTCTCTGTGTACAATGAGAACATTAAAGAAATAGGAAGACAGACACTTATAAAAGTCCAAAACATGTTAAAATATAGGGATAATCTCTTTTAAGCAGGGTTTTTAAGGTGAATTCATTATAGCCTGCTCACACTTATAACCTCTGCACAAGACAAATGACAGATTTATAGACAGAAACCTAGTTCCAGTTTAAAGGACATGTTCTCAATTATTAATCTCCTTCTACTACCACACCTTCCAAATCTCAATCACTTTAGAGAAGCAGATTTTTCCATTTAAAAATATTATTAAAGAATCTTTTTAAAGGAATGGCCCCTGTGAGATTATTTTAGGAAGGTCATATTTCTGACATATTTCAGCCTCTTGCTAAATGTTTTTATCTCTTCAAATTTCCATTCCTATACAAGCCAACCTGGTATAGTCTCATTTTTGCCCTCTCTCACCCAAAAAATCAGTTCTTTATTTGTTAAAAGGCAAAATGAGAAGGGGGAAGGGTGAGGAGAGGCAGAGACTAAGATCCCACTCTTGGGCACAAGTGTGATCATTCTACCTGAGAATCTTCAGAGGTTTTCCATAGTTCAAAATCTTCCTTCCTTTTCAAAGGGGAAAATAAGGCTTTTTCCCCCCAACAAAGACGCTGACTTGTGTGCTGTTTCAATACTGAACTGTTGGAGGGTGAACTATAGGAGCAGGCAAGAAGACTGACTGGAAATGGGAGGTTATTGGTCTCCGAATTCCGGAGAATTTTAGGCTGATGATGTTTTTGAAAAACGTCTGTGCACATAAGTGCTTCCTAAACACTCACTCATTCTCTCTCTCTCTCTCTCTCTCTCTCTCTCTCTCTCTCTCTCTCTCTCTCTCTCTCTGTCTGTCTCCCCCAAATAAAGGCCATGTCTGTGGTTTAACTGCTCCATTAACCGTCATTTCCCTAATTACTAATTCCTAAGGCATAGGCTCCTTATAGCTTCTGGATTCCATACTGCAGCTACAGAAGAGATCGAGGGAGGTGCCCGTTCATATAGTAGCCGGTATGAGACCGTGCCCTTTCGTGTACTCATTCTGCACGGCAGATTTAAACGGTCCTATAGCTGGCTCTGATTCCATAGAGGAACTGTATTGGGGACAGAGAGAGGGGCATCCCTCCCTACAGTTCTGGCCCGTTCTTTATAGTCACCACAAATGGATCAGGGATGTAGAGCTAACCCAACTCGCTCATTCTATAGACCAGGAAACTGAGGCTGAAGGAGGCTGTGAGACTCGCCGGAAGGTCCCACAGGTAGTAGTGGCAGAGACAAGATGTGAACGAACCCCGGTCCTCTGACTTCCACACCGTGCTGCGGGGGGGAAGGGCACAGCAGAGTTGGTTATACGGTTTGCCCCCTAAAAAGCCTTTCGATTGCTTGGGAAGCTATAGAAAAGGAATGGACGAGAGGAAGGGAAGAGTCTCGGTTCGCCTTCCTTGCCTAGCGCTTCCCCCTCCTCCCCCACCCCTCCGGGGCAGATAGGGTACCTCGCAGCCGTACAGCTGCCCCAGCTGTTCCACGATCCATTCTTCCAACACTAGTCTTTTCCGCAGCTCCTTCCGATCGTATTTCACCGTCACTTTCCCCTGCTGATGGCGCCGCTGCTGCTGCTGAACCTGCCCGGCCACAGCAGGCACAACTGTCGAAGCAGAATCATCCCGGGAGGACCCAGACCCTGCGCTGGAGCCCGAGCCAGCGCTGGAGCTGGAGCTGGAGCCGGAGCCCGAGCCGCCGCCTGTACCAGCCCGCGGACTCTGGAAGAAAACCCGACTGCCCCCGCCCCCTGCGCCGCTGGCCGGCTCGCTGCTGCCGGTAGCCACCGACATGGTCCCAGCCTGCAGCTCCCGGGCTGCCGAAAGCGAGCGGGCAGGCGGGCTAGCGAGCTCGGGCTTTGGTCCCGGGAAGATGGGGAGCGGCTCTTGTTTGGCTCTGACGCTGGGGAGAGGAGGCGGTGGCACAACTAGGAGAGGTAAGCAGCTGCTCCAGTCCTCCTCCCGGCAGGGCTAACCACTGAGCCGGCGTCGAGGCAGCCACCTCAGGCGGAGACGCGGCAAGTGAAGGGCTCGCCTCTGGCACCTGCTCTGTCTGCGCACACCCTGCCGGCTCGTCTGGGAAGTTAGGGGAGAGGAGGAGGAGGAGGAGGAGGAGGAGGAAAAGGGAAAGAGGGAGGGAGGTAAGAAGGAGGCGGGGACCAGGGCCTTAAAGAAGCAGCCCAGGACCCTCTCCACCCAGAGGCCCTCAGCCCTGGCCCCGCGATGTGGAGGCAGCGCGCTCCAGAGGCCAGTGATGGGGAGGAAGGCCAAGGGCCTGGGAATGCGCGGGTGACGGTTGGGGAGTGTGGAGGGAGGGCGCGCGTGCGTAAGTGCGGGGCGTGTGTGTGTGTGTGTGTGTGTCTGTCTGTCTGTCTGTCTGTCTTTTTCTGTGTGTGTGTGAGTGTGAGTGTGTGTGTGTGTGTGTGTGCGTGTGCGTGTGCGTGTGTGTGTGTGTGTGTGTGTGTGTGTGTGTGAGTGTGAGTGCCAGGGCTCACGTGTGTGCCTGCCAGAGGTGGATGCAATGGGGCTTATCCCTGGTAAGGTGAATGGATGTGACTGATTTTGCTCTAAGGCACCCTGCAGAGCCTCACTTGCTTTTCCCTCTCCCTACAAAGAAACAAACTCAATTTCTCGGGCTACAGTCCCACAAGCTGCCCACACGCGCCCTCCAGCTCCTCCCCAAGCAATTTCTGGAGGGAGTACTGGCCGGGAGCGAGCGCCGGCTGATTCCTCTAGCTCAAAGCCTGTCTCAGCTGCTTCGTTCTGCAAAGGGGACGGCGCTGACCAGGATGTGTAAACGGTAAAGGACTGCCCTGAGAAGGTTTCTAGTTTGAGGTTCGCCTACCCAGATGATTCCCAAATTGTTTTAGATGGCGTCCATCCCACTCCCCCTCTCTCAGCCAAACCCTACCAGTCAAACTCGAGCGTCAGTGCTCTAAGAGAGTGTCTATGATGCCACTCCCTTTCCCAATTTGTAGAGAGGTGAGGTTTTAACCATTAGCTAAGCCACGGTACTTAGAGAAATGATTATCACACCCTTTTTCTCTTCCTGCTGTGCATATTTGATAGAATAAGGTGCCTCTCAGATCCTCGAGGTCAAAGACCGTCTCATTTTCTCTTTCTTTGTATCACCAATGCTTACCAGTGCCAAGTACTAAAGAATCGTTTAAGAAACGCTTTGAGCGACTGGTCAATATGACTGACTTCATACATATGACAGAAACTCAGCAAAATTCAAGTCAATTCAGCAAATATTTATTCCGTTCCTATTGTATACAAATCAGTTGTTTAATAAGAGTGCCTACTATGTGCCAGCCTTCAAGGAGTTTACAGTCTAACGGGGGAGATGACACACAAAAGGAAACTGGAAAAAGAGAGGGAAGGGTATTCCTCCCATGATGCACAGTTCCAAAGAAGTCCAAAAAACTGTGTAGCTGGTGGGAAAAGGGCAGAAAAAATTACTGAGCCACCTCTTTAAATAAAGGCCCTGGAGCCCAAGGTCCTTCTCTATAGACTAAGGGTCCAATCAGAGGGGCAGAGGGTACCGATGAGAAGTGAGCACCAATCAGATTTAATCTTGCAACGTAATGAGATTAACCAATGACGACTTTCCTGGGAAAGGAAGGCATGATGGAGAATTCCAAAGAAGTCTTTATTGTACCTTATTGTGTGTTGTACTACTTTCTGCCCAACCCTCGAATTATTAAGAATTATTATCTTAGCTCTTTATCATGCTATCTTCCAAAAGAGTTGTCATGGGGAAGAAAAAAAAGTCGCTGACATCAGCCTGATTTGATAGTATAGGACAATACCAGATGAACAAAGAAAAGACTAGTTCTGGGGGAGGGAGGGAGGTAATAGAGGAAGAGAGAAAGCAGAACAACTCAACATTTACTTAACATTGAATTTCTCTACCAAGGAAAAGAATTTTTGACCTAGAAAGGAGAGATAAAATGGTTAAGAAGGAATTGAAAGAAACCTAAGATCAGGCAGAGAGATAGTAAGATAGAACCTCTGTTGCTTCACTGAGTTTGTCACCAGGCCAAAAATGAAATATATACCATCGTACTGAAAGAACTTTCTTATGTGATTGCCAAAAGTGATCTTTGAAAGATAGTGGTGAATAGGAGAGCTACTATAGCACCTGAGACTGGACTTGAGTCCTAATTTTCAAAAAAGAGAAGAGAATGTCATCTACAAGTTATGGGCCAGTGAGCTTGACTTTGACTCTTGGCAAAATTCTGGAATATGCTTTTTTTTTTTTGCTTGTGATTATCAAGAAGAAGAATCATTGATCACAAAGAGCCAGCATGGTTTTGTCAACAAATAGTCACAACTGTATAACTTTATTTCCTTTTTTGACAGGGTTACTAAATTGGTAGAATAGAGGAATGTTGAGAATTTAATTTAACCTAAATTGAAGCAAAGTATTTGATGAAACCTTTCATTCTCTTCTTGTGAAAAAGAAATGTGTAGGGTACCCAGTGGGAGTGAGGCGGTACAGTGGGCGAAAGGATTGGACTTGGAATCAGGAAGATGATTTCAAATCCTGCCTCAGACTCTTATTAGTTGTATGAAACTCCCTCATCTGTTTTTTCATCTGTAAAATGGGTATAATAATAGCACCTACTGAACCCTACTGAATAGGGTTGTGAAGATCACATAACATATGTTCAGTGCTTTGTAAATGTTATTATTGTTATTATCATTATTGTTTTGTTATTTAGAGCTGGTTAAATGGCCAGACTCAAACAATAGTCATTAATGATACATCAACTCAAAAAGTCTCTAGTACAGTAATCCAGAGACCTATGCTTAGCATTGTGTTATTTTACATTACATCAGTGACTTGGATAAAGGCTATAAATTTGCAGATGAAACAAAGCCAGGAGGAACAGCTAACACATGACATGAAGGAGTAAGTATACAAAAAGATACAAACACCCTAGAACATGTAATCAAATCTAAGTGGTACAGTAAAAAGAGGGTTGTATTTAGAGTCAAAGGACCTGGGTTCAAATCTTAGCTCTTCAACTATTTGTGTGACTTTGATCAAGTCACTTATCTTCATTGAAATGAAATTTCTTCATCAATAAAAGGAGTGGGTTGGCCTAGCTGACCTCTAAGGCCCCTTCTAGTTCTAAATATGATCAAAATGAATGCTTCCTCCTTCTAGATGGTTTCAAGTAAGGGTAGATTAACCACTTGTCTGGTATAATACAAAGAGAATTCTTATTCAAGTGTGAACTAAACCAGAAAGGCCCAAAGGCTCTGTGAGTCTAGGTTTTTACTCCTGTTAGCTGTGTAATGTTAGGCAGATTGGTTGGCAATAAGCCTCTGTTTCTTAAGCTGCATAATGGGGGAAATAATGCTTGGACTGTTGCTTCTCTGGGTTATAATGAGGAAGGCTCTTCCTCTATAAACTCTAAACTTTGAAGTACTATGGTGAACCACAGTACTATGTAAACAACAAAGTACTATACGTATGTGACTTGCTATTATTTTCACTAGGCTTCAATTTCATCTAGAGGTACTGTGGTATATTAGGAAGAAAAGTGAACTTTGAGTAGGAAAATTAAATTCCTTGGTCTATAGTCTAGGCTCTGACTGGATAACTCTAGAAAAGCCATCTGACCCTTCTCAGCCAATTTTCTCATGTGTAAAATGTGACTTATTGCTTCCCTGAACTGTAGTTAGGTTCAAATGAGATAATTGGGTAGTATGAGGTTGCTTTCCCTCCCTTCTGAGTCACAGGTCCCTGAAATGGGAAATGTTCCTGGTTCTGCTTCTTTCCCAGTTTTTTTCAATGTAGTTCCAGTGCTGTTTGACTTTCCCTTTTACTCTCAGAGGAAGATGACAAATTGAAAGACAATTGGAGAGACTGGAGCAGCTCCCCTGAACTCCAAGATCCAGTGGCATATGCTGAGTAAGCAAAGACCACCCCACCTGAGAATCATACATACTTACTCTACCTTGTCCAACAATGGAAAATAGAACCTCAGTCAGAAAGGTGAGTAAGCAATTTCTAAAGTATCTAAACAGGCCCTTTGTAGGGTAGGGAAGTGGGATCCAGTATTAAAGAACAGAAAAAATAAACAGGCTGGATCCATTCAAATCTTGGCATAAAAAATTTATAACACTTTCATTCTCCTGGTCCAACTATAAAAGACCTGACACTGTTTCCTTGAAGAAGAAGTAACTGCATCTTTGGAAGGAAAAGAGCCCACAATACCTGGTGGGAGATGGAACCTCACTCACAGCAAATAAATGAGAAATTGAATTATTGTGGAAAGTCCTTGGCCTTACCCCTCACCCTTGCTAGAGCCCTACTATGAGTCATGAAGACAGGTCTCTATTGGGTAGGAGGAAGGAAGAGATTCCTCTGGGAGGAAAAGAGCCTCTTATGACTCTGTGTGCTTAGGTACAAATCCATTCTTTCCATCTTCTTCACTGTGTAAATAAAATCTATTCTATGTCTGATGGATTGTGAGCTTTAGGACTTGTAAGGGGAACTGATGGCCACTCTTAATAAGAGAGTACAATATACTGATGCTTCCAAGAATCACCTGGATGGTCACAAATGAGATGCATACTAAAATTCCCTCGGTCCTCTTGGGTGGGGGAAAATGATTCAAAAAAGTGTTATATGAAATGATCAGAAAGAAGGTTTTATGTCAGAAGGAAGCCCCTAACACTAGGATTATTCATATAAAGGACTATATAAATATCAATGATTGTTAGCAGGAAAATTTATCTGAGAAAGTTTCACCAAACCTTCCCAAAAAGTGACTGTAATGTTTCAACTTACCTGTAAAAAATATCATTTAAATGAATTGGCAAAAAAGTGTTTATACACACATTTTTTAAATGTGTGCATAAAATGGTAACATCTTCCCAAGTCTCAGTCTTTAATGAATTTCTATTCCAAATGATTCAGTGGTTCCATTTTTAATCTCATAAAATGAGTCATTTACAGATAATAATAATTGCTGAAATTTATATAGTGTTTGAGGTTTATAAAGTCTTTCATTGTGTTACCTTATTTGATCCTGAAAATTCTATGAGGAAAGGAATTATTGGTATTATTATCCACCTCTTAAAGATCAGGAAATTGAAGCATATAGAATTTAAATGACTTACCTGTAGTCATACCACTAGTAAGTGCAAGAGGTGGTATGTGAACCCTGGTCTTATCTGACTACAAGTCCAGCACTCTTTCCTCTATGCCACATTGTTTCTGGACTAAATCATCTCTTAGAGTTTTTTGAGATCTAACATTCTGAATCTAAGGTAACTCAAGGATCACACTGTTTAGAGACAGCTTGGTGGTATAGTAGACCTGGAACCAAGAAGCCTTGAGTTCAAATCCAGCCTCAGACATTTATTAACTATATGACCGTGGGTAAGTCACTAAACATATCTAAACCCCAGTGTCATCAGCTGTCAAATGGGTATATCATAACATCATATACATATACTTCACAGGGTTCTTGTGAGGACAAAATGAGACGGTATTTGTGAAGCACTTTGTAAACCTTAAATGTGATATATAAGTGCTAGCTGTTGTTGTTGCTGCTACTAAATTTAAGAAAATTCCTCATGTAGATATCCATTGAGTGGTTGCTTCCAGCACAGGTTTCCTATTTGAAGGTTATAAATCAGAGCTCTAGAAATTGGTATTGATGCCTGCTCTAACCTGTAAGTTTTCCATTGGTTGTACATAACCCATGATCAGAAAGAATAGAGTTTGATGAGGATTTTTGGTCACTTTTGATGTGCAATCATTTCAAGTAGATTGTACATAAAAATAAAATTACAAACCACTCTTTAAGGACTAAAGAATATGTGCATAAAGATTGAAGGACTATTTATTGTTCATGGTCAAGCCATGCCAATATAATACAAATGATAATAATTCCAAAATTAATTTATGGATTTAGTGCCCTGTGAGTCAACGTATTAAGGGATTATTGTATGAATCTGAATAAAGTATCACTCAATTCATTTAGAGAATAAAAGGTCTAGAATCTTATGGAAAATAATAGGGAAAAAAGTAGAAATGAAGGCAGAATAGCAATATCAGACTTGAAATTACATTATAAAACAGTAATCATCAAAACTCTAGTTAAAAAATAGAAAAAAGCCAATCATTTGAATAGACTAGATAAGGAAGAATCAAGAAGAAATTGAACTCAATAAACCCAAGAACACAGATTACTGGTGGGAGAGCTCCCTGTTTCACAAGAACTGCTAGGAAAACTGGAGAGTGATTTAGCAAAATTTAATTATAGACCAACAGGTAACATAATATACACAACAGTCTCAAAGTGGTTATCTGACCTAAATATTTAAAGTCAAACTGTAAAAACATTTCTGCAGCTAGTGAGAGAGGTCATAACAAAACAGGGAAATATGCAATCACAAAATATAAAATACATAATTTTAATACATAAATTTGAAAAGCTCTTGCCTCAATAAAGCCAATACTAAAATAAAAGGGTGTTGGGGTTGGAAGCTCAATTCCGTGTGGACAGTCTCGGGTGGGTAAAGGTGGGAACTTCTAAATCTTAGAGTTCTCACGAGACCCCCCAGGAAACGGCTGGGAATCGAGGTGAACCGAGCTATCTCGTGTATTTCTGCCTCTTCCCGTGAGAAACGTGATGGGAGAGAGCTCTCCCCGCCCTCGAGATTGTCCCGGATTGGAGCACACCTAGTTACCTAACAGGCACGGTATTCAGATGCAAACTATGCCGCTGCAGAGCTTAAGTAGGATCAGGAAAGCCTGAAAGCTCTCTCTTGGCGGGAGGGGCGCGGAGCGGACAGGACAGAAGGCTCCGCTTTTCCTCTCTCCTCTCTCCCCTCCCCCTCTCTCCTCACTTATACTTCTACTTCCAATCTCTTATTGTAAGATCTTTGCCTCCTTGGGAGATCCCTCTCTCTCTCCCTCCTAAGGAAGAATCTCCTGCACTTGTAACCGAGACCCTGAAATAAAGCTCAACCCTTGTTCGACTCTGGAACGTCCTTTCTCTCATATGCGCACCCGGCGTGGCCAGCCGAAGACCTCGGGAAGTGAGGTAAGAAAGACTCGGGTAGCCCACAGGCCTCTAGGTCTGGCAAAAGGGAAAACTATAAATGGGGGTGGGGGGGAAGAAATCTTTGTCTCAAACATCTCTGATAATGGTTTAATGTCCAAGGCATATGGAAAACTAACACAACAATATAAAATATATATAAATGTAATATATATATTTATTAAAAATGTAAAATTTATAATTATAAATTTATATATAACATACATGATTTATAAAATATATATAATTTATTAAATATATATAAAACAAGAATCATTCCCCAGTATATTTTTAAATGGTCAATGTATATAGCGAGGTTCCTCTTAGTTTGAATTATAAATCCTGTGAAGTGATCACATTCAAATTTACACTATTCTAAGTTATAATTAAATGTAAATTATGGTCATTGGTTTTGGTCTAATGAAAATATGCAATGAAAAAAATTTAAAATAAGCATTTTGCTTAATAATATAATAACTAAGGATAAGAAAAAGTGTATTTTTAATTCAAGCTTATTAAAAATAATATAATAGTTATAAAAAGTAATTTTTAAAATTTAAAAATAAAAAATTACTGAATCTCATACTAAAATTAAGTCTATACTGATTATATGATGAAAATATTATTCTCCTTGTTTGAAATATTTTAGCAGCATAGACCAAACTGTCTTCTCTTTCTCTAAATCTTCAAACATACACTGGTGTAGGTACAGATAGTTTTATCTCTATTTTGGCAAATTTAGAAACTCACATTCTCCCACAATGAACCAAATGCAATTGAACGACCTGGGGTTTTATCTAAACTCAGATATTCTTTAAAAATGATAGTTGTCTTTGCAATATTTTTTAATATTCAACTTGAAAAACCAGTCTTCAAAAATGGCTTTAGTCACCTGTGTTTTCTTCTTTGACTTCCCAAGAACCAGAAATGATCAATGGTTC
This sequence comes from Notamacropus eugenii, assembly GCF_028372415.1. Lineage (NCBI taxonomy): Eukaryota > Metazoa > Chordata > Mammalia > Diprotodontia > Macropodidae > Notamacropus > Notamacropus eugenii. Next base: position 242,063,163 of record NC_092873.1, on the reverse strand, counting down.
TAGCCTCTTAGAGCATGAGGACTTTAAGACTGATTAAAAAGCATTGTTTTCTATTTTAAATCTCCTCCTGCAATATCTTCACAGTAAAAGTGTTAGGTGATTTTTATATACTTTAAAACCTACTTTGGAATTGTTGTTTTTTTTTCTCTTAGCAATGTAAGTTCTGGAAAGCATTGTTTTTCAGAATAAGCCTGTTTCATACCCATTACAAATTTTTTGATCATTTATGCAACTTCTTTGATTATTTTCATCAAAACATCAGGACACTGAGCTGCTTCTTCCTCATCTACACTGGCTTCCTCTCTAGTCATTTTTAAATTATGCTATTGAACTCAACTTTTATAGTGATTAAACCAATCAGTAATTGTAGTAAAGATTTCTTTACTGTCTTCATCTTTTCCACTTTATTTCACTACCTTAAATACTTTTTCATTGCAGTCTTAACCCATACAGCTAAAGGATGCTCCGCTTCTATAATTTCTATTCCTTGTAGTTGTTTGCAAACCACAAAAAAGTTTATATAACTGCTTTTTTCTTTTATTTCACCTGAATGTTTTATAATACCATGTATCATAAATTCAAGCATACCAACATTTCATCCTATTCTAGAGTTACCACATTCATGCCTTTCAATTATATCAATTTTTTTGTTCTGACATAATGACAAGACTCTTCTTTTTTGTGCTGGCAGTTTTCCCATCTGAATTATTCTTCCTTTTGTCCATTTGGTTAAGGACTCTTTAAAAACTATAACACAACTTTTGATAATATGATACATAGGAGTATATCACAATCGCAGGCAAAGGTAGACTGTATAGTAGCAGAGTGTTAAAACCATTGATTAGCTCCCACACATCACATTGATCCAATTTAGCCTTGAATTAAATGAGACCTGGTATCATTTTGTAATTCACACACTAAATCAAATTTCATTCTATTCAAATTCACATTAGTCACACCAACAGTTTGAAAACAGTTCTCAAAAATTAGCAACTATATGAAAGATCACTTCAGATCACTAATAATAAAAGAAATGTAACTCAGAACAACTCCAGTGTTTTAGCTTTCTCCACACTCAAATTTGCAAAGATGACAAAAATGTCAATGTGGGAGAGCCTGGGGGAAAAAATGAACCACATCATATACTGTTATTGGAGCTGTGGCTTGGTCCATCAACTCTAAAATCAATTAGGAAATATGCTAAAAGAGCAATGGAGATGTTCATACTCCATTGACACAATGATCTCATTGCTGATATGCACCCAAATATTCATAGCAGCATTTTTTTGTGTTTTTAAAGATTCGAAAACAAGCAAAGTGTCCATTAGTTGGAGGATGATAAAAAAGGTGTGGTACATGAATGCAATGGAATATTTCTGTGCTATAAAAAATAATGAATATGAAGAATTAATAGAAATATCAGAAGACTTCTATGAACTGACACAAAGTAATCAAAACCAAGAAAACAATATATATAATGACTACAACTAATATATATGAGAGAATAAAAAAGAATGTTCTGTAATTTTAAAAGACCAACCTTGGCCTCAAAGAAGACCTTCCTCCTTCCCTTTTTTTAAGAAATTGGGTGCATGGTTGTGGGATACTCCCTGTGCTGTCAGACTTGGTGGGCTAGCTAGTTTTATTGAATTGCCTTTTTTCAGTTTTTCTTTTGTTACAAGGCATAGTTCTCTGGATAGGTAAGGAAGAATAGATATATTTAGAAATAAAGGCAATGGGAAAAAGATATCAATTTTTTTTAAAGTAGCATTATGCAGCAAGGTTTGGACTAAGGTCTTTATTCAGTTTTCTGTTCTATATAGCTAATCTAAATTGTTGAAAGTCAAATAAACTTTACTCATCTTAAAACTGTTAGAAACTGGATCAGTAAAGTGAAGATTAAGAGGAATTAGCCTTGAAAAGTGAAAATGATGCAGTTAGTGATGGGCTGTGCTTAGTCCACTGGTATAGAAAGGAACCCCTATTAAAACAGAAGAAGCCATATAGGGGATGGGGGTTAGGAGGTGGCTGCCCAATGGGAAAGAGACCTCCATGTCTTTTCAGCACAAGAGATGGATTTGTAAGGTATATGACCCAGCTTTTCCCTTCTCTAAATGCACTGCTATACTGTTCAAAGCTGGCATGAGATAGCACTAATTTCTTCCCTTGCCTCCAAATCTATGTTCATAAGCACAAGAAACAGGATTTAGGGAATACATTTATCAGCAAATAGAGAAATGGAATATCTCTTTGCAACCTTGCCACTCCACTGGATTGTACACTCATAATGTGATCTAACCTGAATATGTAAACATCATTGAATCCTCTGGGCACTAAAATTTTTGTGGATGGTTACAAGGATGATGATACTGCCTTTTAAAACTACTGTAGCACATATGAATACAGCATCTTCACTATTACAAAACTATCTTTCAGACTTACATGAATCAATGCTGAGAGAAGTGAGCAGAAACAGGAGAACGTTGTACGCAGTAACAGCAACATTTTGCAGTGATCAGCTATGATTAACTTAGCTCTTCTTAACAATAAAATGATCTAAGACAATTCCAAAATTCATGGAGAAAAATGCTATCTACATCCAGAGAAACAGCGACAGAGTCTAAACACAGATTGAAGCATACTATTTTCACTTTTTTGTTGTTTTTTTTTATTCCTTGTGGTTTTTCCCTTTTCTTCTGATTCTTCTTTTACAACATGACTGATGTAGAAACATGTTTAACATAATTGCACATGTTTAACCTATATCAGATCACTTATTGTCTTGGGGAGGGGGAAGAAAGGAGAAAAGTGTGGAATTCAAAATCTTAAGAAAATGAATTTTAATAACTATATTTACATATAATTGGGAAAAAATATTGTTGACATTAAAAAAAAGAAAACCTCCCCACAAAAAACTATTTTCAATTTACCTCCAGGCTTCCCAGAGACCAGGATTCAACCATCACAGCCATCACAATGATGGGGGAGGCAACTCTGAATGGGAAAAAATACTTGCGTGTCAAATTTAAACACTGGAGAGGTGAACGGTAGACAGGGAAGATGGAACTCTATGGAGCAATAATGCAAATAAGCTTACTTTTTTTATTTTATTGTATTTTATACAATCCTGCAAATTAGTGAAAGAAGAGAGTCTCTGTCCTTTATAGGAGGTATAAGAAGGAAGTAGGGAGTGTATGCATATAATAAAGCTCAAAACTTCACTGAGACTTTAGGATAACACATGAATATCTAGGCATACTTTCAAAATTTCCACTGGTCTATTCTACATTTATTCAGTTATTTTTTCAGTCATATCTGACTCTTTGTGATCCCATTTGCAGTTTTATTAATAAAGATACTGGAGTGGTTTGCCATTTCCTTCTCCAGTTCATTTTACAGATGAGGAAACTGAGGCAAACAGGGTAAAGTGACTTGCCCAGGGTCACTCAGCTCGTGAATATCTGAGGCTGGAGTACAAAGATAAGTCTTCCTGATTCCTAGTCTGGCACTCTATCCACTATGCCACCTAGCTATAGCATATAGCATAAGCACAAATTATAATATGTGCCCATATATATAAAGTGTATCAATGGGAGTTTTGAGAAAACCAGTGATGGCTATGCCCATAACACACAGCCAACTATGCCCCATCTTACCCAAAGTGTGAGAATTGTTAATAGTGCTCCTACTCCCTGCTATGCCAGTTATGGTACCATTTTGTAACTGCCTCTGAGGCATTTCCTTTGCCCTATTTGGAAAGTTTATTTTGGAGACTAGAAGAGTTTCTGGGATGAAGAAAATAATAGTTGAAGCAAAGGGTCTCCCTTTGTAGGCTGGCTGAATCTGGGGAGAATTTAGCTTTTATAGGATTAAAAGTTAGTTGTAGAAGAGACCATAAAGGTCATTGAGTCCAATGCTCTCATTTTGTAAATAGGAATACTGAAGGACAGAGAGGGTAAAAAACGTACTCTAGACCATATGGGTGAATAGGGAGTTGTCAGTAGATGACAAAGGGAAACCTGCCAGAGTGAGCATCTGAAGCCAAGGAATAACAGGAACCACAACCCCTCATCCCATTTGTGGTTGTAGAGGAGGGGAGCTTCTGTTAAATCTGTAGCATTTGAAGGTGTTTTCTAACAGCACTTGGAAGTAGGCTGTGCAAGTTCTATTATCCTCATTTTACAAGAGGAAATTGAGCCTCAGGAATAATTACTTGCCCAAGAACACACAATTAGCCAGCATAAGAAATAAGACTGAAGTCCAAGACTAGCCATACCCATAACTCAATCATTATTGCTGAAGAATTAGGAACTGAGACACAATGGCAGTGGCATCAAAGTTAGTGGTAATAGAAGAAAGCATGCAATAAGAGGAAAGTAAGTCCATTTAAAAAAAAGGTTGATATTGAAGACAATCCAAGCATTAAGACAATCCAGTATTAAGCAGCAGTAAGTAGAAGTTCTTTAGTATTAAGATTGTACTTTAATTTTTCTTTTTCAGAAAGATTTGGCCTGTAATACTGATAATATTCACAGAAAAGGAATTGTTAGCCCTGGATCTATCAATAGAGGTTGTTATTGATATATCCAAAGCAAAGAGAAAATTGAGGCAGTTAATGAAGACGATTAATGATTTTTATCATCAGTGAGACATGTGATTTGTATTGTTTCTCCAAGAATGTTGGAGTGTTCCTTCTAATTATTTTAAGTTACATGTGAACAGCTAGGCTATAAAAGCAACAGACTGAGTCATAAAATGTAGAGTTGTATAATCATTAATGATTATACAGTCCAACTCCCTCATTTTACAAATGAGGAAACTGAGGCCTAAATAAGTGAAGTAACTTAGTCATTTTGACCACGGGAGAACAGAGTCTAATGAAGTAATCAAATGCAACTTACAACACAATTAGTCTACTATGTAATTAATGATGAGCATTACTGTTATTGTGCTACCTAGCAATTATACATAAATACTGAGTAATTTGTGTGTCTGACTATAATTAGTATTACTGTAAGCTGGTGGGAGAGAAGAAAGTGGAGCAATGACCAACTTCTTCCTCCCACAGAAGAGGAGGCCAGTATCTGTCCAAAGTCCCAAAATCCCCCACCCACACCACAGTTCTTTATCCTACTCTTCTGCCTAGGGGCCCATGCTACAACTCCTCTCATCTTCCACTCCTAGTAAAATTATTATTTCTCCAGTGTATGTAAGAGAAAAAAATCCCTCAATCTCTATACACTCTATACTTAGAGATTTCTTCTACTCTCATGGCTTCAATTATCACTTCGGCATAGATCAGTGTTATCAAACTCAAATAATAAGGATCCCTGTGAGCTTCATGTTGACCTAGAAAAAAACACATATTAACACTATCTTATATTGTATTTTTATTTATTTTGTTAAATATCTCCCAGTTACATTTAAATCTTGTTTTCCAGTGTTCTTGGGAATGTTGCAGTAGCAAACTGTAAATGGTTGAATGTAAAAACTCTAATGTAAATGACAACCATTCTGAATCTCAGCCTCCAACCTCTCTCAGAGCTCCAGATTCATTTCCAGCTGCCTACTAGAGAACTTCATTTGAATGTTCTATCTATACACAACATGTATAAAAATTGAATTTTTCATCTTTCCTGCCAAGCCTCCCTCTTCTTCTAACTTCTTTAATACTGTAAGTGCCACCATCTTCCCATGTAACTAGGTTTATAATGCCAGGGTAATCTCTGACTCTTTCCTCCCCTTCACCATTTATATGCAATCATGTCACAAAGTCTACCTCCATAGTATCTCCCACATTTGTCCCCATTTCTCCATTCCCAATCCAGATCTTAATTTTTTTGCCTACAATATTATAACAGCCTCATAACTCCCTGCCTCTGGTCTATCTCCCCCTATAATCCATTCCTTATCCTAAGCAATCTTTCATAATCGTATACTCTAAATTCTAGTCAACATGAACAACTTTCCATCCCCCTTACTTGACTGCCCCCCCACCATCTCCTGCCTTCTCTCATGGAATGGACTTACTCTTCCCTCCATTTCCATCTCCATATGTTGAAGTTCTTCCCTTCCTTCAAAGTTCAGATCCAATCCCTCCTCTTCCATGAAGCCTTCAGTGACTCCATCCATGTAAAGGTCAAGCTTTCTCCATTGCATTGTTCTTATTTTGTATCATTGTTATTTGTGCATTTATCTTTCTTCCTTCAGATTATAAACTCCTTGAGTATGGTTTATTGTGTCTTACCTTTGGGTCACCCACATTTAGTATAACTCCTTGTACTATAGCTACTGAATGTTTCTTGAATTGAACTTCTGAAACTTCTTTTAGTTATCTGAATAATGAGGCAATTTGATTAATCAAGATTTTTAAAACCATTTGTACCAGAAAATAAAATTGTTTATCTGAGAGAGGTCTGGAATTATGAAATAACCCATGAGATTAAGAGAAGAGAACAAAGAAGTTTGCTAACTCATATGATGTTGAAAAGTTGTTTTTATTTGACATGATGAAAAATGCCATCCACATGAAACGGCAGTTTTTAGATGAATAAAGCTATCTGTAGTCATATGAAAAAATTCTCTAAATCACTATTGTTATAAAAATGCAAACTAAAACAACTCTGAGGTACCACATCACATCGATCAGATTGGCAACATGACAAAACAGTAAAATGATAAATGATGGACATGTGGGAAAATTGGAATACTAACGCATTGTTGGTGGTATTGTGAACTGATCCAACCATTCTGGAGACTAATTTGAAACTACGCCCAAAGGACTATAAAAACGTGCATACCCTTTGACCCAGCAATACCACTTCTAGGTCTGTATCCCAAAAGATCATACAAATGGGAAAAGGACCCACATGTACAAAAATATTTATAGCAGCTCTCTTTGTAGTGTCCAAGAACTGGAAATTGAGAGGATGTCCATTAATTGGGGAATGACTGAACAAGTTGTGGTATATGAATGTAATGGAATAACATTGAGCTATAAGAAATGGTGATCAGGCAGACTTCAGAAAAATGGGAAAAGACTTATATGAACTGATGCTCAGTGAAATGAGCAGAGCCAGAAGAGCATTGTACACAGTTCCAGCCACATTGTGCTATAACTAGCCTTGATAGACTTAGCTCTTCTTAGCAATGCAAGGAACTAAGACAACTCCAAAAGACTCATAATGGAAAATGCTATCCACTTCCAGAAAAAGAACTATAGAGTCTGAAGGCAGATCAAAGCAGACTGTTTTCTCTCTCTCTTTTTTTGTTTCTTCTTTCTTATACTTTTCCCCATCGGTTCTAATTCTTCTTTACAACATGACTAATGTGAAATAGGATTGATATGCATGTATATGTAGATCCTATATCAAATTACACACCATCTTGGAGTATGGGAAAGGGAGAGATGGAGAGAAGATTTGGAACTCAAAAATCTTATGGGAAGTGAATGTGGAAAACTAAAAATAAATAAATTTATTTTAAAAAGAAAGAAAAATGCTATCCACTTTCAGAGAAAGAACTGATAGAATCTGAATGCTGATCCAAGTATACTTTTTAACTTTATTTTTATTTCTTGATTTGGGGAGGGGAGGAATGGGAGGGCCTATGTTTCTTTTGCCACATGACCAGTATGGAAATATGATTTCGATGATTTCACATGTCCAATCTATCTATATCAAATTTCTTGCCTTTTTAAGGGAGGGGAGAGAGAAAGAAAGAGTTTAGAATTCAAAATTTAAAAAAAAAAACAAATGTTTACATATAATTGAGAAAAATAAAATTTTAAAAAGAAAAAAGTTACTGAATTAAATAAGAATTTAATATCCAATATATTATTTTTAATGATTTAGAAGGAAAATACCACTAATATCAAATTTTCCTCACTAAATCTTACTCATATCATGTGATTTCTAAGAAATATAGTTTGGGAAACACATGACTAGATGACCTCCAGATTCCCTTAATCTCCAAAGAACAATGAAATCTTTAGTAATAGCATGGTCCTTCAGAGGACCAGCAACCAGAGATTCTTTAATACTTAGAACTTACCTTCTCGTAGATATATGGGACTAATGATCTAAGGTGAAAGTTCTTAACCTTTTTTGTGTCATAGATGCCTTTGACAATCTTCTCAGGATAATGTTTTTAAATGTATAAAATAAAATACATTATTAGGCTTACAAAAGAAGGATTCAATTATGTTGAAATATAGTGTTAAGAAAATTAAGAAAAAAATGACTTACTCAGACCCTAGGTTAACAATCTAAGGCAAGAACATAGCTAATATGGAGATATGTTTTGCATGACTTCACATATATAACTGATATTGTATTTCTTGATGGGTGTGGCAGGTGCTAGAGGCAATGAGAGAATTTGGAACTCGCAAATTTTTTAATGAATGTTAAAATAAATATATAAAGTAAAATTAATTTTTAAAAAGAACCCAAGGTGAGTCCCTCATGACCTTAAACATTCTCCCTTGTCCCCCTTGCTTCAATTCCACCAATTTAAGATATGAGCCATAAAAATTACAGCAAAAAATAATCAAGATCATCTAGCATAGCAGTTCTTTGCCTGAGGTCTATAAACTTGTATGGAGAAAAAAATGTATTTTTATTTAATCTAATTGGTTCCTTTGTAATACTATGCATTTGATTTTATGCATTTAAAATCATTATTCCACAAAGGGGTCTATAGGATTCACCAGAATGCCAAGGGGGTCCATCTCTTAGAAAAAGTTTAAAAACCCCTGATCTAGAACAACAGGAAACTGACACTGAGAGATGCGAAGTGACTTGTCCAGGTTCACAAAGCTAGTACAAAAGTAGGATGTATCCACAAATGTTGTAACTCCACTACGTCACACTGTCTTGGCTTAACAAGAAAACATCCCCTGGAACCTTTGGGAGTGAAAGACTCTCAGTCATTCACTTAGATTAGGAAAGCACGCTGATTAAATCAATTTGTCCATCTTAGCACAAATAGGGAAAAGTAGTGATGATGCTGGAGGGAGATGGTAGTTATTTTAGAGCCTGGGACATTGCAAAGGAGAGACAGAGATAAGTACAAGACGAAGTAAAATGTTCTTCATAGGACACAATGAATGATCAGAGAATAACGTGAGGGACAGAAGAGCAAGGATGATAGGAGGCAAGAGCAACTGCTGTTTAAGTCTTCTAAAGTGAGGATTCCCACCCCAACCCCCCAAAACTGTTTCCTGTGAGGGAAATGTGGGAAAAACCAGCTGATCTGGTGTTGGAATAAGATTTTCCCTTTCCCATCCTCACCTCTATCCTGAATCTGGAAGCAGTCCTTGCACCTTTTGTCCCTCAGATATATAGACTAAACAGACTTAAAACATCCTCATGCCTCTTTCTCTAAATTCCCTGCCAATGTATAGATGCTAGTGCGTCTTGAGGAAACTTGGAGAAACCTGGGGTGTTTCCTAAAATGTTAAGGGTCTGGGCAGCCACAGAAGCGTATTGCCTTAATGACAACAGCAGTGGTAATGGTTGATTTCCTATCTATAATATTTTGTGTTTTTCTCCATGTAACCAATGCTCATATTTTTTAGATGACAGGTGAGAATTAAAAGTCCATAAGTTTATGGAGCAAGAGTATTTTCCCCCTTTCTCTGTAAATATCCCTGGTTCATATGACAATTGCTTAGCACCATGCTTTAACCAATTAAGTTAACCAGAATCATTCAGACCCAAAGCAAAAACAAATCAATAGCTCATGTTGCACTTTGATTATCTGGGTAATTATTTCAATCCTCTCCTTCAGCCTGGCTCTGGGAACTAAACCTTATTAATGATACTCCATTTTGACAGAGGTTAAAAATGGACAATTCTAAACCCTTATTTTATTCACTTAGAAACTTTCTGAGAAGAATGGATTATCTTGGACAGGGAACTTTCTCATGGAAGAATAACTAACTTCAAAAAGTTCATAAAAATTCATTCTGTTCCTGAAACATTCTCATGTTGATTTATTTTCCTCACCTGAGAGGATTTGGCATATGCTCTTTCTTTACTGCTCAAGACTTAGCTTTCACTTACAGCTTCAAAAATGACAGGCACATAGACCAGAATTAGCATCACAGCTTTGAGAGGCATCTGGAAGAAAAGGATGTTTTGGAACACAAACAAAAAAAATGAGAATTTGTGGGGCATCACCATATTCAGAAGTGGCTAGTAAAGAATGAATCTCCAAACACTAGAACTAATGTGTTTTTGATGGTACAGTTATTTCAGAAACACAAATGGCATTTCACAATCAAGAGTTATATAAGTATCAGGAAAGATTTCTTCCCTTTAAATAAAATGATGGTAAATCTAAAGTCTTTATGGTCTATTGAGAATAAAATTTACCTTTAAGTGAATACTATATAGCAACTCCCTCTCATTACATTTTCCCAAGACTTTGCCATTTTATTAATTTGTTCAAAGTTAACAGTAAAAATCAGCCACTAAAAAGTTATGTAAAAGAAACTGACTTGGAGTCAAAAGATTTGGAATTGAATAATGACTCTGCTTGTGTGACCTTAAGAAAGCAATTTAACCTCTCTGGGTCTCAGTTTCTTTGCCTATAAAATCAGGGTAACTAAATTATTGAAGTCTTTCCTGGTTCTAAAGCTATAGTGTTATTTTCTTTAAAAAAAAAAAAAAAAAGAAAATAGAATTGTACTAAATGACTAAGGTCTTTCCCAGTTCTAAATCTATGGTGTTAAAAAATTAGATATAACCTTCATATATTAAGATGCACCTGTTGTCTAATAAGATTTTCATAGGAGTCATAAAGCTATTTCTTTTCATAACACCCCAGTAAAAATCCAATAAAATATAAAGGGTTGCTCAAAACTGAGGATTCTTATCCTGAGGCTCATGAACTTTTAAAAAGTAGTTTGATAATTTCATTCAATATGAAAGCCAACTGGTTTTCTTTTTTTTTTTTAATCCTACATATTTTATTTTATTTTGTGCATTTAAAAAGATTGTTCTAAAAAGACTTCCATAGGCTTAACCAGACTGCCAAAAAGGTCCATGATGCAAAAAGAAGGGGAAAAAAGGTTAAGAATGCTTACTTTGGTATGATAAAAAAAAAAAGACCTGACAGCATCTTTCAATAAATTATCAAAGAAAACTGCCCTGATATATTAGAACTAGAGGGCAAAATAGAAATTGAAAGAATCCACCAATCACCACCTGAAAGAGATCCCAAAATGAACACTCCCAGGAACATTATAGTCAAATTCCAGAGCTTACAGATCAAGGAGAAAGTATTGCAAGCAATCAAAAAGAAACAATTCAAATATTGTGGACCTACAATCAGAATTAAACAGGATTTGGAAGCTTCCACATTAAAGAACCACTAGAATATGATATACGGAAAGGGAAAGGAGTTAGGATTACAACCAAAAATCAACTACCCAGGATGGGGGAGAGAAATGGACATTTAATAAAATCAAGGACTTCAAAGCATTTCTAATTAAAAGACCAGAGTTGAATAAGAAGTTTGACTTCCAAATACAAGTCTCAGAGGTAATATAAAAAGGAAGAAAGAAAGAAAGAAAGAAAGAAAGAAAGAAAGAAAGAAAGAAAGAAAGAAAGAGAGAAAGAAAGAAAGAGAGAGAGAGAGAGAGAAAGAAAGAAAGAAAGAAAGAAAGAGAGAGAGAGAGAAAGAAAGAAAGAAAGAAAGAAAGAAAGAAAGGGAGGGAGGGAGGGAGGAAGAAAAAGAAAGGAAGGAAGAAAGAAAGAAGATAAAATAAAAATTCTATATTTCTATATGGCAAGATAATATTTGTAACTCTTAGTAACATTTACTACAAGAGCAATTAGAAGGACTATATGTAGAGACAAAGGGTGTGGATAAAAGGTGATTCTGATGGGATGATACCCAAAAACAAAAAACAAAATAAAGGGGTGAGAAAGAAGATCACATTTGGAAGAAGAAAGAGAGGAGAGATTGAATGGGAGTAAATTAGCCCACGCAAAAGGGGCATGAAAGAGTGATTACAATGGATGGGGAAGATGGGGGTGGGGTGGGGCAAGCAAAGTTTAAACCATACTCTCATCAATATTGGCTCAAAAAGCCAACATAAACACTCAGTTGGATATAAAAATCTATCTTGCTCTATAAGGAAGTAAAAAGTGGTGGGTATAACAGAAGGGAGAAGGGGAACTGATAAAAGGAAAGGTATATAGGGGAAGGCAGTGATCAGAAGTAAAACACTTGTGAGGAGGGAAGGAGTGGGGGCTAAGAGAGAGGAGAATAAGCAAGCAAAAAATAGCATGGAAGGAAATACACAATTAGTTACTCATAACTATAAATGTGAATGGAATAAATTCACCAATGGAAGTGGATACAAGAATGGGTTAAGAACTAGAATTCTACAATACTTTGTTTACAGGAAACACATCTGAAGCAGAGAGATACACACATGTAAAGGTAAGGGACTGAAGCAGAATCTATTATACTTCAGCTGAAGCAAAAAAAAAAAACAAAAACCAGGGGTAGCAATCTTGATCTCAGATGAAGCAAATGCAAAAATAGATCTAATTAAAAGAAATAAAGAAGGAAGCTGTGTCTTGCTATGAAAGGTAACATAGACAATGAAGTCATATCAATACTCTGGTATATCAGGGTGAAATAGAGGCTCCAGAGTGATTTCTTGATCTCTTGACCCAATGACCCCTGGGCCCTCAGACCTGTCACTGCACCCTTAGAATTTCCAGGATTTTCCATCTGTACTGCACAAAAGCAAAAAGCTTATTTTTATATGTTCTCTCTCACCCAATTGGAATATGAGCTTTCTGAGAGTAGGAATTATCTTGATTTTTCCTGTTGATGTCCCCAGTACTCATAAGTGCTTAATAAATGCTTTTTTTCTTTCATTTATTCATTGATATAGGCCAGGTACAAAGAGCTAGTCCCCTGGGGGTGGGATGATGGGTGATGGTAACCATTTACTGTAGAGTGGTATATCTGTGAAAATTGACCAAGTAGCTGAGCTCCCATTATTAGTGGAGCCACAGAAGATAGTCATGCTACAAACTGAGCTAGATGGAAAAGGCTGCATTTGTGCTGAAAGCTTGGTTATGGTGGATTGTGAATGGAAATTTAAGTAGTGAATCCTTCCTGCTCAGTGCTAAGAGAAGCTGCAGGAGGCAGTAAGCCCTGGAGTAGCAGAGACTAGTGACTTGTGGTGAGTCACCAAGGAAAAGGCAACTTAATGTAGACAAACAGATCCCGGAGGAGAGAACCAACAAAGGAAGAGAAAACCCTCTTTCCCCTTGTTGAAGCCTTCCTCAGGGCAAAACTAAAAATCATGAAGACTATCCTAGTTTTTGGAGACATTGTGGCTGCTTCACTGTGGGGTTTCTTGATTCATCATGGGCTCAAATTTGAATCTTTTCTCTGTCCATCTATAGTACCTAAAAGAGAAACAGAAATGGGAGAGAGACAGAGATAGAGAGACAGAGACAGAGAGAGGGGGGGCGGAAAGAGAGAGACAAGAGAGACAGAGAAGAGAGAGAGGTACAGAGAGGGAGGGGAAGGTAAGAAGTAAGAGAGAGGGGGTAAGGAGAAAGAGGAGTGAGAAAAGTAAAGATGGGATGGGAGAAAGAATAAGAAAGAGGAAAAAAGGGAGACTAATAAATTGTCTCTTCAGCCACATTTCACAGGCTGAGTAGTTTTCTCAGACTCATTTTGTTTTTCTAATGTATATAAGTTCTATCTATCTTTTTCACTCCTGTGGATTTTGTGGAATGGAGTTTGTAAAATTCTGGGGCTCACCTTCAAATACGATCTTTTACCATGAATGAAAAATCCTCCATGACACTAGAGAGTATTTTAGTTGAACATGTGTCTCCTTGTTTTATCACTTGCTTAATAAGAATATTCACTGTTATTGTACAAATTCATCTCCATAAATGCATCTGTCAAAGATTCTTGGATAATTTTGATATATTCATGGGAAACTCCTTCTTTGAGGAGAGTCTTTAAAACTTCATTTCGCTCTGCTTAGTCAAATGCTTTTTAAAAATATCAACAATCAATCAGCAAAGAATATTATATTGTCTATGCCTATTAGTCAATTTTGTGACAAAAAAACAAATAATTTACTCTAAAAAAATTGCCTTTGAAGACTACATGTTCTCTTCTCAGATTTCATTAAAGATACTCTTAATGAATGTATAGTCCCTTCTCATAAGATGAGAAAATAACTATTTAGATTCTTGTCTTCTCAGTTGCCTTTTGATAGAGCACTATATTTTCCCTTCTTTTGAGACTTCCCCTTTTTGTATCTTGAAAATTGATCCTTGAATAACTTTACAATGATTTTGTTTTGATTTGAGGACAGAATTGCCCTTAATGTAGTTAATCAGATCTAACCAGTATCCCTTCATCTTCTTAAGTATCATTACCACTTCCACACATAGTATATTGAATATGGAGGTACTAAGGCCAAATGTGGTCATTTTGCTATCACTGCCAATAAGAGTAAGTCATTATAAAATATTACTCTTTACTTCTATTTGTTATCCTCTTTTGGTTCCATTTATAAATGCTGTCAAGATGAGATGGCTTAGTTGGATTTCACAGCAAGCTTTCTGTAGTTTAATTTTCTCCTGAATTTTTTTTTGCTATTTTTTGAAGAAGGTAAAGCTCACAGTGTTCCATTATCCTCCTTTGTAATATCTGAGCAAATGTTGTCTTTACCTATCATGGTTCTCCAGCTGGCAAGGAGATTGAATGTCTGTTGGCTGAGGTAATTTCTGGAATCTTTCAGCTTCCTAATTCGGGGAAGTGTTGTGTATCAATTAAACTTTACTAAGAAATGGTGACACAGTCAATACAGTCAATGATATTATTTAATCCATTTTAAAAAGTGAACAGCTTGTTTAAACACATTGGATGAAACTCATTATTATCACATGCAATATCTTCTCATGTTAATACTTTTTTAATTTAGTATTTTCCTTGAACTTTGATCTAGTCACTCATCTGACCACATAGATCTGAAATAACTATTTGATCAATGAAGTCATCTTGTATCTAATCAGACATGGTCTCTTCATTTTTGTGATGGTATTCCACATTTGCCACATTCAGTGCCTTCTAACTTTCTTCTTAAAGCATTCTTTTTTATGAGTGCAAGAGTCTTTTGAGTAGCCTAAAGCCTTTGTCTTCTTTCATTCCATGATCTCAAGCCATATCTTCTAACACATTTTTGCCATCTTCCCTTGTGCTCACCTTAGTTTTGAAAATTCTGAACACAAAAATATGCTTGTCAAATTTCATATAGAATTTCTCTAATACTTCATCCTTAGCTAAGGATGCTAGTTTATAAAGTACAATTATCTTCATAGTGTTCTGCTTGGGTTCATTCTGAGCACTACAAAGCGAAATGACAGTGTCCCATGAAATGATGTTTCTTTTTGACCACAAAATGAAATCAATTCCTTTCTCCCTTCTCTAAGGAAAACCTGTATCCACCCTTCTATTTATCTATAACTTCATTATGTATTCTGGTTTCATTTATTTTAAGAAATACCAAGAATGAATCTTTCCTCACCTCTTCCACTTAGCTTCCTTCAAAGTTCAAATCAGGTACTACCTCCTATGAGAAGCCTTCCCAGATTCATTTGTTAGGACTCTCTCCCATCCAACAAATTGTCTTATCTTGACTTATCTCTGTCTATATTTTATTCTCTGGTAGAATATAAGCTCATTGAGTACAGAAATTTTCCTTCATTTTTTTCTTTGTATCTACAGCATCTATCATAGTGTTTTGCCCATAAGAGGCAATTAATAAATAACTGCTAAACTGAACTGAATTAAGAATATCAGTTGGTTATGGATATGGAACAGCTCTTCCAGTAATGTGTCAAGTCAATGGCCATTGGTTAAAGGTAGCAAACTAAGAGTTCTGGCAATTAAATTAATGATTTTAGAAATCCTAAAAAAAAAAATGTTATTCATGACACATAATGTAACTATAACAGCAGTAAAGTAACCAGGCATCAGACTGAGAGCTCCTGAATCTTGCAGGTAAACTGCTTTTGATTTATTCTTCCTCTCTGAAATGTTTCATAGAGCCAAGTTAGTCTCAATCAATTGAGAGATCTAGTCTGTAGCAGAGACCATATGGCTTCTCCCTTCTCAAATTTGTGACTTGTATACCAGATGATTTTAGTAAAGACATAAAGGAAGAAATTAATAGTAACAAGTCTAGCCTAATTACTACAGGAGGTTCATATTAGCACATGAGGGAAATGTGGTTTCTGCTCCCCAAAGACCTCTTTTTTGCCTGGGTTTATCTTTTCAGAGTGATATATTAACCCAACCCTTTCTGGTTAGGTCTCTACAAAATAAATGAAACTCAAACATGTGCTTGATATTTTCTGAAGGAATCACAGTAAGCAAAGTATGATCTCAAGAGAAGCCATCTGTTGTTCACAAACATTTCTTCCATGCTGAGAATAGCTTTGATAAAGAATTGTTGAATTATTGTAGAATTTAGTTTGTGTTTGAAATTATTCCTGACACACACACCTGCTAGTATAAGTTACTTTTGTAGACCTCTATAAAGAATGGGGATAGGGTATTTTTTGTGAACTTGGAGGTGACCTATGCATAGAGTCAAACTATTCTGATCTGTGACTGACAGGAATGGTTCTATTTACATATTTTATCTTCTTGTTTGTCACTTGGTCATATCAGCACCCTGGACAGGGTAACAGTGAATTGTGTCAGTACTTAAAAGGCATAAAATCAAAACTTTTAAAGCTAAGACACTTTGTAGAACCATTATAGTCAACATGCAACAGAGGATTCAGAGGGTCATAGACTTAGAGCTGGGAGAGGGGGAGGGAGGAGAGGGGCCGGCATTTCATGGAAATAGTGAGACTTGAGATTGAAGAATAGGTAAGACTTGTATGTGAGAAAAAGAGGAGGGAATTCGAGGCTAGAGATGAGTAAAGATTTAGGAGGAATGAATAGTAAAAAAAAAAAAAAAAAAGACTAGCCTAATGAATATAGAAGATTCATATTGGAGCACAGGAGAAAATCGAGTTCCTACACCCCAAAGGCTTCTTTTATGCTTGGGTTTATTTTTTCATCATGATATATTAGCCCAGAACCATCTACATAGCTCTCTGCAAAATAAATGAAACTCAAACATGTGCTTGATATTTTCCCAAAGATTAGGGTTAGGGTTAGGGTTAGGATTAACCTGTAAAAGGAACCTCAGACTCTTTGTAGTCCAACACCCTTGTTTTATGACTAAGAAAACTGAATCCCAAGGAGGTTACATGATTTGCCTCAGGTCACAGAGGCAGTAGGCATCAGAAGTAGGATTAGAACCTAAGTCCTTTAACTCTACAACCAGTGATCTTTCCACCATATCAATATTTAAGGAAGAAGAAAAGTAGAACTTCTCTGCCAAGACAGTTCATCAATGAGAAACTTTGAAAAACTACCCATTGCTTTTTGAAAGTGATTCTGACCCAAATAAACCTTTTTGAAGGGTATAGCTATATAGATGAGATCCCTGAAACACTTCCCTGATGTGAGTATATTACCATGTATATTTCCTGAGATTCTGATTGCCTGAGGTCAGCAGAACTATGAATAGGTTTATGTTTCCCCCCTACCCCAGGACCTTGTTCGCTATGGTACCTCTCAGCACCTTCCCGCTTATGAAGGAATCAGTCTTTTGGTATTAGGTCTAAATGCTTTAGACCCCCACATCCCTCCCCACCCCAATTCCCTATTTCCCCAGTGATCTTGGTTGATCTATAGGCAAATTAATCTATTTCACACACATTTCCCCCTAATAAAATGTGAGCTCATTGAGACCAAGGACAATTTCATTTTTGTTACTTCTTTTATCCAGAAGCTATTACTTAAGTGCTTAAGATAGTATATACTGTTTCTCCTATAGAATATAAGCACTTTGAAAGCAAGGATTGTTTTATCTTTGCATCCTCTGTGCCCCAGTATCCACAAGTTCCTGGTACAAAGCAGGTGCTTAATAAAGATGTGGTGATTGTTTATGGATTGACTGGTTTGACTGTTTCAGATATAACATGTAGGGGAAAGGGAAATTAGACATAGCTAAGGGATCACATATTCTTATGGACAGAACAAGCCAAGAATTAAACATCTTTGGAAGATTTTCCACTTAGTTGAGAATGAATTTACAATTTGTACTGACCATAACTTCAGTTCAAAAGGTCCAGAAATGGGATGATGAGGAATGGACAGAAAGGAGTGATGAATCCCATATTTCACGTAGGTGTTTTCTGAAGGGAAACCTACCATTCTTGTCTTAGAGAATGAGGGGAGCAGACACAACACTGTACATTCCAGGCCAAAAGGGATTCATTCTGGAGGTCAGGTTAGGTCTGAGGGAATCTGAATATAGGAAAATTACAGAAGACTGTGGCTCTTTTTTTCTCTTATTACAATGAATAGATCTTTGGAAGGTGATCAGGAAAGGAATACAAAGGAAAACAGAGGAGATGTAAAACCCTCCTCTGCAGGTAATGTAAAAACAAGATCAATAAAAGTCTATTTTAAGCTGACTTTTAAAGAAATTTATGGATCCCCAACCTAGGACTAGGTCTGTTATTTTATGGATTTTTATGCTTTTAATTATCTTACCCTGGTATGTTATTTAGAAAATTACATTTTCTATTTTCCTTTGAAAATGCCTCCTACTTAGACCAATCCAGGGTCACATCAATGTGGGAATTCCTTGCACTGATGCAGATCACAGTCATCTGGGTTTTCTCATCCTTGAAATTCCTGTTCATAGGGTCTCATAAAACCCTGCTAGAATAACCATTGTAGCCAAAGGATAAAAAACCTTCCTCTAATGCTTTTCATATTGTGTGGAGATCAGGGTCTTGTCTACAACACTAGGATCTTGTCATTTGTTATCCCTTATTCCACTAAATGACCAACCTCCATCCTTTCCCAGTAATACCTGCTTTTGATGATCTCTCCCACTGATTGCTATTTACAAATGAGTATTGAAAACATAAGAAGCCCATTTACTCACCCACTATTTATCTTTCCATTGCCCTTTGGGTAACCTACAATTTTTAATTCTTCAGTATTCATCATTTCCATGGTTTCTAGCCATATTGTATCACCAGAAGAATATTAATGTAAAAAATATGGGTATTAACTGGTTTTGCTAATCTTTTTTCCTCCTCCTTCCTTTTGAAAATTCCTTATTATTAGGGATAGTTCTCTTGAAAAGAGTAGGGGGAGGAAGAAGGATAACAACTGGACTTTTATATCTTCAATGGTATAAGGAACCTCCCTTTACCAATGCAGGTTGACAGTTTCTCTGCAGCTTATAGTCTTATAGAGTTACCTAGGACACCAAGATATTCAGTCACTTGCCCAGTCACTTGCCCCTCTGTCATTGGTCTGGCACAGCCAATGTGTCAGAGGCAAGATCTGAATCCAGGTTTTCCTGAATTTGCAGCTATCTGTCTATCCACTATGGCACACTGAAAAGTGAGGAATGTAGGGGAGGAATTTGGGTGATGTAAAAACAAACAATATCAATAAAAATCTATTTGAAAAAGAAAATTTTAAATGAGTTTTTAATGACAGCATCCTAAGATGACCGAAAACCCTGTGTAACTTCCTTTGACTCAGCCTATTCTCATCCCAGATATTCGATTCTGGGATCTCATTTTTCATCCACTCATTTTTTGCTTAGTAGATTGCTAAGCAAAATCTTAGCGATAGATCCCACTGTTGGCACCTGGTCAGATTCAAAAGCTTTGATGAAATCAGGAAAATGACATCCACAAATGGGAGCACCTGGAGATAACTTTCTATAGAAAATCTCTCTTCCATTTGGACTTTCTGCAACATACCCTCCATGAAACCTATCCACACTTTTGGCAAGTTTGCATCTCCATTTTTGATGTTTTTCTTAATGCTGACAGTCAGCAATCACTGAATAAAGTTATCTCAATTGTTTCATTTATCACGTTATCTTGTGTGGTTGTAATACGTTCATTGAGACACCTTTGAGATCAAAGAGTGCTCTTTTACTCCCTTGAATTAGTGCTTTTTGTAATCACCAAATAAACACAGGATCCTTATTCTCTTCATTTTCCAATCAATTGTGTGTGACTGTGAAGATACAAACAACCACAAAAAATTTTGTGCACAAGCTTGCTCATTCCTTTCTCTTATTTCAACAAAAATATTCTTGATGCATATTTACCCCATTCTTGTTAAGGTTTTACAAATGAAATATTGGGCAAGCAGGTGAGTATGCTGATATCTTCTCAGGAGCTTTTTTTGGTAATAATGCCATTTCTGATGTTCTCAATTCTTTTGGACTCCTTCCCAACTTGTATATCTTTAGAATCAGGTAGAGTACCTACAGAATTATGTCATCTCTAGGATGGATTTCTTCTGTGTATACTTGGTCAGGTTCAGACGCTATACTAACTTCATCTTTTAAAGAGCCATTTTGTCTTCTTACATAGTAAGCACATCATGAATGGAGGTATAAAAACACAAATGGAGAAGTTATTTTTTTAATGTGATGAAACTAGATCATCATAGATACTGGAAGATCTGTTCCATTTCCTGCCTACTTGATCTCCTTTCAGTTTCATCTATAAATGTTCTCAGGATGATCTGACTTATTTAGGTCTTGTACCAAACATTTCATAAACTCGTTTTTCCATTCCGCAGTAAATATTTTGCATCAGTTAACTTTTCCAAAAGTAAGAATATAATAAGATTTATGTAGCATTTACCATATGCCAGGCTCTATACTAAGTATTTTACAGTTATTGCCTCATTTGATTCTCACAACAACCCTGGGAGGTAAGTGCTATTATTAACCTCATTTTACAGATTAAAGAAACTGAGGCAAACAGAGGTTAAGTGACTTGCCCAGGATCACACAGCTAGTAAGGGTCTGAGGATGGATTTGAATTCAGGTCTTCCTAACTCTAGGTCTAGTGCTCTATCCACTATGCCACCATCAGAGTCATTATCTTTATTTTTATCTCTTTTCTACTTTTCAGTATCAACAGTTTGTTTAAATTGGTCAAAAGGGAGTTGATAATACAGAGTTAGACCTTCTAAGTCAAAGGTTAATGAGAGACAACCCTCCTCCATGTACTCCTCTAACCCTGTCATCACTTTGTTCTACATACAAGTTTCATCATCAAAAAAATGTGTGACCCTAACAGCATATTGTACTATTTTGGGGTCTATGCCTAGAGAATTACACTACTTAAAATACTGTAAGTTCATTCCCTAATTTGATCTTAGTACTACTTCTTTAAAAGACCCACAATTTGTAGACTTTGATGTGAAATCTGAAAAGGAAAGAAATTGAGAAATGAAGGAAGGAATGAAAAGAAAGGAGAAAGGAAGGAAAGTTAATAAAGAGAATGATGTGATTTTTATGACTATCCATAAATGAATAACTCTCTCATTCTACCAAGGGAATTGTTCCTTTAATCAAAAACAGATTAAAGATGCAATCTATCAGAAATATCTCATGAAAAAATATTTCTTATCCATTAAGAAGAAAAAAAGAATTGGGATTTTTTCTAGTTTCCCTTTCCTTAAGCTAATAGATCAATATTGCAATATATTTAACACATGTAAAAAGAAATTAGAATATTAAAATTATGCAATATGATAATTCCACATTCTCAAAATTTAATAAAAAAAGCAGTATGAATAACAACTTCACAGTGATGCAAAAAGACTGTTAGGTCTACCACATTCCAAAGAAAAATGACTCTCAACTCTGCCCCTCTCCGCACCCTGCCACCAACAGTCCCCAATTGATACACAGGAAAAAATAAGAAGATATTAAATGGAGTCCCTTTGACTGCCCGTGCCTTTTATGAACTCAGAGGGTTTATACAAAAAGGACAAAAATATTGTACAATCTGATGAAGACAAGACTTATCCAAGGCTTTTAACAAAATGTTATTGGCCATATCATGCAACTATTCTCATTGCAAATGTAGACATCAAATCAAAAATGAAAAGCACATTTTTGCAAGCCAAAGGATGTAGAAACTCTCTGGAAATCTGAATAGATTCTAATTTTACCTAGTGTGCTTGCATGCACTAGGCAGGAAGCCAGATCAGTGCCCCAATATAAGTGCAGTTAAGCTGATGTTGTTAACAATGAAAGGACTTAAGTACAGTTGATGTGTAACTACTAGACATAGCTCCTATGCAAAATTCATGAGCTCTAAAGCTAGAAGAAAACTTAGATATCATTTCATTCATCCTTTTCACTTTATGGATGAGAAAATTAAGGCTACCTCCATGATCTTGAATGCCAAAATTTCCCTCCCATAAAAGTCTTCTGTGCTTCTATCTATATTTATGTTCCTTCCTCTCTCCCTGTACAGTTACCACCTTAGTACAAGCATTCTTCAACTCTGGCCTGTATCATTGCAATAACCTAATTAGCCTCCTACCTTACGTTTCTCACCACTCTCTACTCAACTCCATGTTCCACTCAACTGCCAAAATGGTTTTCCTAAAGTATAAGTTGGACTATATCGCTCTCTACTCAATAACTTGTTATTTAGTTGTTTTCAGTCCTGTCAATTCATGAGGATACTAGAGTGCCATTTATTTCTCCAGTTCATTTTACAGATGAGGAAACTGAGGCAAACATGATTAAGTGACTTGCCCAGGGTCACAGAGTATCTAAATTGTAGTGGCTCCTTATTATTCCTAGGATCAAATAAAAATCTCTCAGTTTGGCACTTAAAATTCTTCAAAACCTAGCCTCTTTCTATTTTTCCAGTCTTCTGGTACCCTCTGGCAGTAAGAACTGGAACTCAAGTCTCCAGACTCCCAACACACCAAGAGTTCAGTGTTCTTTTCATGAAACCACGAAGCCTCCAGATTTGGATTGTTCTCTATAGTGACTTTACAAAGGAAAAAAAAAAGATAAACAGGCACAGTGGGGATTTGGGTTAGAGAGTTCTAATGTTAAAAAAAAGTCATCTTAAAAGGCTCATTAAGAAAAATGAGTCTGGCTATCAATGAAGCTAGGGGCAGCAAAAAGCGGGGGAAGGAGGAGGGTTCACTGGGAATTCTAAGAATAATTTATGCAGGAATAACAGCATTGTACAGAAAAATAACTTTGAAAGTCAAACATCTTCAGCTTCTATGACTTTAAATCTAAGAAGAATATCCTCAAATACTGGTGACTTGAAATTTAAGTTTGTAAGAAATTCTGAATCATCCATTCTTGGGTAGATTTCATACATGACTACTGGTTTCTTAGTTTATGAGAGTCACATCTGTCCCCTAGTAGTGAGGTCCAGATTAGAAGACCATGAATCCTGAATAATTCCTCTGTAGCATGTTTGA
The DNA here is from genome assembly GCF_028372415.1 of Notamacropus eugenii. Taxonomy (NCBI): domain Eukaryota; kingdom Metazoa; phylum Chordata; class Mammalia; order Diprotodontia; family Macropodidae; genus Notamacropus; species Notamacropus eugenii. The sequence goes on along the minus strand of NC_092873.1, from coordinate 242,039,748 downwards.
TTTTAAAAATTAGTGGTGGGACTGATTTTAGAAAACATTGCAACCTGACAAAGTAATAACCAAAAGTGAAATTTCACTAATTAGAACTCCAAGGGACTTTTTAAAAAGTGATCTTAGGTATAAATTAGAAGCTGTCACCCTAACATGTTTGATTTATAGAGCTTGTGATGCAGAAATCCCCCTTCTAAACCAGAAGTATAGGGGCAAGGGGAAAGGAGCACACACATACACATATATACATATATCTATGTTTATATACACACATGTATACATACATTCATAAATATATTGTGTATATATGTATATGTGTATGTATACATATATACCTTATTGTGTGTATATGTGTGTACATACATATATATATTTACATATAAATTTTAGCACAATACCTCTCTTAAAGACTAAAGAAAAAAACATCTAGTCTCAGTAGCACTCCTGTGTCCCCTTCTTCCCCATCCCCCAACCCTCCCAACTAGCCTTCAGATACAGCCTTTGGCTCTACTTGTCTCTACAGCGTCAATGTAGGTCTCAAATCATATTTATCCCTGCCACCCACAAGCCACATCTATACGTTTAGACAACTCAGGTGGATATTCCACCTATATTACATATGCTTATTAACGAACATGAGGATTTCTAACCAATCAGTAAAATCTGAAGAGGACTCTTCCAATTGCAAACTGCTTTGCTAATCTCCTCATCACAAGGACAGCTCTGTGATGCCCCAGGGCCTGCGGGTGGATTCTGAATATTACATGCTTTTATAATAAATAAAATAATAATTTAAATATGTGCATCATGATACAGGGGAAAGTGAGTTGAATTTGCAGTCAAAGGGCCCATAGATTAAATCCCAGCTCTGCCATTCACCGCCTGAGTGATCCTTCGGGGTGGGCTTTGTTTCCTTCATCTGTTAAATGAACAGAGAGTCTCAGAGGTGAGTCTGTACCAGCCCTAAATCTTTGCTCCTGTATTTCCATAACCATCTCTCACTGAATAGTGCCTGTTGTAAACTGCACCTGAATGGTAGGTATCCTCCACCTGTTCTTTTTGGAGGAAGATATCAGAGGGTCACTAATACATTTCAATGCCAACAATCAAGGAAAGGCTGAAGAGTCATCCCACTGAGCAAGAAAAAAAACTACCTTATTGTGAGAGTAAGGAGAAGGAAGCCAATTCCATGACTCGGAGTGTCTCTTCCTCTCACCCTGGGATAGAAGAGACAATCATGACAATGCCCCCAAACTGGGTTTGCTACGTCCATCCAGCTCTCACTCACTTCAGCGACACTCGCGTTTTAGCAGGTAGGGAGGTACAAATAGCCCTGCCATGCATAACAAATCCCAAGAAGGACGCATGGGGAATGAAGAGGACATTCCCAGGAAGCCTACTGGGATATCAGCACACCTTCTTTCCAAAGATGCAAAGGTAGGTTTCTGCTTAGTGTGATTGTGTTGCTTGCAAATAACTGTATTTTCATTGTTTAAAAAAAAAAAAAAGGTTCAGTGTTTTCATGCTCAGGAAGTATTCTTTGAGAGACTGTCCTCTCCTTTGGGCACAGTTAGGGGTCCACACTTCCAAATAAGGATGAAAAGATAGAAGCACGGGAAAACAAGCATCATTCCATTCTCAGACTTCGGGAAGATGCTTTTTTTTTTTTTTTAAGAAACCTACTGGAGATTTTAGAAAAATGTCCTGCTTCTGCGTGAAAAATTAAAGTGGGATTTGGGGAACCTTGCTAATCTGGCTCATTAGCCTGAGGTGGTCAAAATAACACCTATGTCATGCTTATTTATTGCTTCCCTCAAATCACCACAGGCTCCCTCCTAGGCAGGAACTAGCTAAGTGAACCTCCATTTGCAATGAGCCATTTCTTTAAGCAATACAGAGTATTTAATCAATACCCTTATTTGCCTGGGAGATATGTAGCAACATCAGCATTCAATGCACAGACTTTACGGCATAGAAGTATCCATATGCCTATGAAGCATTGGCTTTATACAATCACCTGCTTACAGATCACTCAGCAGGTGAGTTATGGGGTGATGAGATACCTTCCAACTTAATTTCCCTTTTTCCTTAAAAAAGGGTCATTCCAAAACAGGAGAGCTTGGGTGCATTAGAGGGAAGGAAGCAAATATTTTAAAATCCCTTACTCTGTCATAGGGATCTTTAAGTGAGAAGGCAATATGGTACAGTAGAAATAGCAGTGGCCCTGCAGTCAGAGGATTAAGTTCAAATCCCAAATTCCAGACCTGACCCTGGCTACTTGTGTAATATTGGATGAGTGAATCAACCTCCCTCAGTTTTCTCATATTTAAAAATGAGAGAGTTGGCTTATGTGGCCTCAGAGGCCAGCTCTACATGTAGGATTCTATAGGTGACCACTACCCCTACACATTTCTGCCAGAGCACCAACATCCTCACATAAAGCTAGGCCACCCAAGCTTGACTCCTCACATGACCAAATTGTTCTCAAATCTCATCATTTTTAGCTTCATGATGCCTCTCACATCCATCCCCTTCTCTCCACACTGACTGACACCACCCAAGTTCAGGCCCTCATCACCTCTTGCCTATTACAGTGTTGTTCAGTCATTTCGGTCATGTCTAATAGTTCATGACCCCATTTGAGGGTCATTGAGGTTTTCTTGGCTAAAATATTGGAGTGGTTTGCCATTTCCTTCTCCAGCTCATTTGACAAATGAAGAAACTGAGGCAAGCAAGATTAAGTAACTTGCCCAGGGTCACACAGCTAATAAGTTTCTGAGACTGGCTTTGAACTCGTGAAGATCAGTCTCCCTGATTCCATACGCTGTGCCACTTACCTTCCCTAAGGCCAATGCAGCAAGACACCAATGCTGTATATCATTTGGAAGGAAAGTAGAAAAGTTGAATATTTTCATCTGTAGAGATTTCATAAGAAGTCTTTATCTGGGCATGAATGAATCTGAGAAAAGTCTTCTTCCATGCTCATGGTGCCCCATGCCAGGTAATATCTGGCTCTGGTCCTTAGACCATCCCCAAATGCTTCTTCAGTCAGGGAGGAGATCAACTTCAGTCTTCAGCGAGTCAGCAATAACTTGTTAATCTAGTAACAATGAACGTATTAAGTCATTCCCACATTACTTCTACTGTCAACTGGATGCATTTTTTTATTTTCTCTGATTATCATTGTATTCCACTAAATCGCTGGGCTTTCGGTTCAGATTTCAAGAGCTCCATTGGCAAACAATTTGAAGCCTTCTTAAAGGACCCAGTCTCAAAAATTAATACCTTCATTTCTACATTCACATTGGGCTACTAGGGCTATTTATTTCTTGTGTTGCTTTCCCCTCCCCACCCACCACTCCATGTATTTTTCTCTCCTTGACCTCCAAAGAAGCTTCCTGAATAGTACACTTCTGAAGTTGGCTCTAGATGTTGACTCCACAAGCATTATGAAAGTGTTTGTTCAGGTGCTAGATAGCTAGTCACTTTCTTTTGATTCTTGCCATGCCTGCTATGTGCAGAAAAGGTGAATTATTTTTTACTTCCTTAAAATAATCTTCAAGACTAGGTTACCAAAAACAAGTTCAGCAGCCAAACTATTTGAGAGGAGAACTTAAGACCATTTGGACTGTATAATGTGAGTGTGACTGCTCAGGGATTCAGTGGCCCCACATATCTCCCCCACTAGTCTTGTCAACAAGTTCCTGTCTGAAGTGGAATACAAGACTCAGATCTGTCATTCAGTAGTGATATGAAGTTGGGCAGCGAATTTCACTTTCTGAACTTTCCTCAACTGTAAAATGAACAGGTTCAGATCAGTCAAGACCACTGTTAATGGAAATAGATACCCAGCCTCTGCCTACAGTACAGTGGATGTCTACTCAAAAGACTTACTCATTTCATTGCATAGTATATTTATTCTCCTTTAGTAAACAATGTTCCTCCTAGATCTAGACAGCCTGAGTTTGACCTGGATCACAAATATATTTCATTTTTTTATATTCTTATTTTACACAGTAGAAGAATATCATATCTTATATTGTTATATTATTATATTTTATTCTTATTCTACATAGTACAAGAAAAAAGGACAAAGGTTTATAGTCTATTTTGAAGCTTCAGGTTTATATATCATGAGTGTTTTCTTCCAAAAGAGAGTTGATAGGTACTGGACATGGAAAGTGCCAAACAATTTCCCAAAAAAGAAATTGACTGTTTTTAAGAGAAAGAAAATGACTAGTTAACTATGCAGGAGTCCAATCAGAATTGACTATGTACCACCAGAACATCCATTGGTTAGACTAAAGGTCAAAATTAATATCAATTAGAAAAAACAAAACATTGCATGCAATTATAAATTTCAACTTATCTACTCTAATGAATCACTGATGTCCCCTAAAAGGGGGGGAGGGGAAGACTAGAAATGGAAAAAGACAATAATATTGAACTTATCACCATTTCCTGCAAAAATTTAGCTTATGTGAAGCTATTACAAGTGGAACAACAAACCCTGAAACTAACTCAGACAGAAAACATTTTATCTATTAGGGAAATCACCTAAACTTCTTTGGGCCTTAGTTTCCTTATTCATAAAATGAGGAGGTAGGATTTAATGGCCTCTTAGGTCCCTTTCATCTTTAAAATGGTGATCCTCCGATCCTTGATATTGGAGTTAGAAACAGGACTATTCTAGAACCAGTTTATACTGACTTGTGAGAACCAATTGTTAAATTTTCATTGTATTTTCACCTCAGATATCAGTTGTTGCTGTTCAGTCATTTTAAGTCATGTCCAGCTCTTTGTGATCCCATTTGGAGTTTTCTTGGGAAAGATACTGGAGCAGTTTGCCATTTCCTTCTCCAGCTCATTTTATAGGTTAGGAAACTGAGGCAAGCAGACTAAAGTGACTTGCCCAGAGACACATTGCTAGAGTCTCAGGCCAGATTTGAGCTCAAGAAGATGAGTTTTTCTGGCTTCAGACCCAGCTCACAATCCTCTATGCCACTTAGCTGATACCAATAAATGCCATAAATTAGGGTTTGATTTATTCTTCTGCTGATTTTCTAGACTTAAGAAAGTGATAGAGAAAATGTTAATAATATAAGTGTTTTTTGTGTATATTTTTTTCAGCATACTACAGATGAAAAACCAAGGGAGATATTAGTTTAGAATACAAATCCATTTGTGAAACATTATGGAAGAGAATAGTGAAAAATTATAACCAGTGTTGCCTCTTAAAACAATGTAAAGCAATAGAAATGAAGTGCAAAAAAAAAGAAAGAAAAACTTGGCATGACTTCTTAACTATTCCAAGAATATTTATTCACATATGAAACCAACAAGAAGAATAAAAATAGAGGAAAACTGGAATACATTCTATATTGATGAATTTAATTATCACTTAAAGGAGAAACACCATAAAATAATTATAGGCAGCATTTTATAGCCCTTCAAGGTTTATAAAACACTTTGCATGCATTCATTCTCATTTGATCTTCCCAACCACCCTGTGAGGTAGCCCCATTTTTCACAGATGGGATGGGAGAGGATGGGAAAGATTAAATGATTTGCCCAAATTCACATAGCCGGGACTTCGAATCTTGGATTTACTTAATTCCAAGTGTACCACTCTATCCATAGCAAAGAGATGGTTATAAATGGGTTAATTTATACCCATCATCCCTAAGGTGCTATACTGGGAATTAGAAATGCCACTTAAGAGGGTGAAGTTGGCAGAAGCAGCTTCACTGTACTTAAACAATCCTTTTACATTTCCCTAATTTCATTCACCACAATGGCTTTTCCAAACCTTTTAATCCTTCCTCACACCTCCCATAGCTCCTTTTCTTCTGCCTTCTTACCTGAGAACCTTGCTTCATAGTTTACTGAAAAAAATAGTCCCTTGTCTGAAAACTCTCTTCTACCTTCTTCCTCATCTCATGACATTCTTCTACCATTTTTCTCTTTGACTTCCTGTCTCACATGAAGAGGTGACCCATTTCTTTTCCATGCCAAACCCCTCTACATAAACAGGTGATTCTATTTCTCCAACAGATTGTCCCCTCTAAAATGCCCCCTTATTAATATTCTCTTCAGCCTACCAACATGTCTATGTCTCTTCTTCCTCAAAAAACTCTCACACGATCCATCTATATTTCCATTTAGTGGCCAAATTCCTAAAGAAGGCTATCTGTCATTGGTCCTCCATCTCCTTTCTTCTCATTCTCTTCTTAGCTCTTTATATTTTTACTTCTGGCATCATCATTAGATTTAAATTCCTCTCTCCAAAATTAAAAGTGATCACAATTGCCAAGTCTAATGACCATTTCTCAACTCATCCTTTTTGACCTCTAAGTAGCTTTTGACACTATTGATTACCCTCTTATGTTTCTGAGACTCTACTCTCTCCCCATTCTCCTTCATTCTGACCTTTGCTCATCAATCTTTGCAAGATCTTTATCGGGGTCATTCCTACTAGCCACAGCTGTCCTCCAAGACTCTGACCTGGACCCTTATATTATTTTGCTTGGTTATATCATCATTTCACATAGATTCAATTATGATATATCTATGTAGATGATTGTAAGATCAATTTATCCAGTCCTGACCTATTTTCTGATATCTAGTCTTGCTACTCTAGCTGTTTATTTAGCATTTTGAACTGAATATCTCATGGACATTTTAAACTTACCATATACAAAATTTATCTGATTATCTAGACCCGGAAATCTTCTCCTTTTTCTAACTTCTCCATTAGTGTTGAGAACATTACTATCTTCCCAGTCTTTCAGTCTCCATTTAATCAATGACTCTTCACTCTCTCATCTATGACCCCTACCCAAATGCAATTTGTTACCAAATCTTGTCAATTCTATCTCAGAAACATTTCTCTCCTCTAATACTGCCTTCTCCTGGTTTGAACTGATTTTAGCCAGTTTTAACTGGTATGAACTGGCTTTTCCAGTTTAAACTGTTTTGGTCAGTTTGAGTTGGTTTTTTAATGGTGTGAATAGATTCTGGTTTGAACTGGTCTGAACTTGTTTTGTCCAGTTTGAATAGGTTTTTTTTTCTAGTTTGAATTAGTTTGAACTGGTTTGGGCCAGTTTTAGTTGGGTTCCCCCCATTTTTGTCCAGTTTGACCTGTTTTTTTTCCAGTTTTAACTGGTCTGAACTGGTTACTTCTGGTTTGAACTTATTTAGGTCACTTTTTCTGGTTTGTACTGGTTGGGGCTGGTTCAAACTATTTTGGGCTGGTATTGTACTGAATTGGGCTGGTTTTTAATTTTGGGGGGAGAGGTTTTCACTGGTTTTTTCCTGTCTGAATTAGTTTTGGCCAGATTTACCTTGTTTTTGGCTGGGGGGTTTTCTGGTTTGAACTAATTTTGCCATTTTTAAGGTTTTAATTGCATTTTTTTCTGGTTTTAACTGGTGTTTTTTTCTGGTTTGAGCCAGTTTTTTCATTGCTTTTTTCTGATCTGAACTAGTTTTTTCCAGTTTGAATTGGTTTTGACTATTTTACCTGACTTTGACAGGTTTTCCTGGTTTTTACAAATTTTAACTGTGTTTTTCTGGGGTTTTTCCATTTTAAGCTGGTTTTAACTTTTTTTCCAGTTTTAACTGGTTTTGGCCAGATCCAGCTATGTCACTTCCCTACTCAATAAGCCCCAGGGTTTCTCTATTATCTCCAGGATCAAATATAAAACCCACTATTTGGTATTCAAAGCCCTTCATAACCTTCCCAGTCTTCTTACACCTTCCACCCTTCACATACTCGACAATGCTCAATCTTGGCTTCAGGTATCTCCTATCTACCTTTTCCAGCATGTAAATGGAAACATGAGGTATATATGTATTTCTAGGATATTGGGGTTATCTCTGTGACTGTCCTCCATATTTAAGCCTAATTAAAATGAATTAATCCAAGTGTTGAAGAATAAACATTGAAAAGAGGCAATATGTCCATGTTGATTTCTTTAAAATCTATATTGAGTCTCTATCATTTGCTATAATATTTTTCCATAACTGCATTTACACATAGATAAACAATTGGGAATAAAACTTGAAAAATTCAAGCAGTCATACAGATGTTCCTAATTCAAGTTTTTTAAAAAAACATTAAGATGATTGACTGAATGTCTTATTTTTATCCAGAAACTTTGCAGTATTAAATATGCATAGCCTATGATTGAAGTTGCCCAAAAAAGTTTATTACGAACTTTCAATAGCATTCTAATTGGTGGAAATTATTTTCTTATCCTATCAGTTAATGAGAAATCATTTGTTTATTTTAAAACTATATAAAAAACATTATGAACTAACAGTTCAGAAAATAAACATGAAGCCAGGGTCTCCACTAATGTTATTTTTTTTCCACTTATAAACTAGGATGGATCAGGGAAAAGGTTGTGAAATCTTTTCAGAACATTTTCCAAATTAGAAGCTCTCGAAACCACATAGATGAGAACTACCACTTTTGAGACTTTGCCACATGCACCCTATGCCAACATTAAAATAACTCGCATTTGTATATCTTAAGGTTTACAAAGTACATTGCTCAGAACAACTGTTTTAAGTTAGATAGTGCAAGTATAATTAGCTACTCTTCAGTTAAGGAAACTGAGGTTGAGAGGTTAGTTGACTTGCCCAAGGTAACGCAGCCAGTAAGTGTCCAAGTATGTTGAACCAAGACTCATATGTCCAAGTCAATGTTCTTTCTATTACATCAGGTTTTCAATCTTTTTTGTTTCATGGACCCATCTGACACTCCGGTGAAACCTATGAATCTCTTCTCAGAATAATGTTTTTAAGTGCATTAAACAAAATACATAGGATGACAAAATGAATTATATTAAAATAGTTATCAATTTTTAAAAATATACTGACATTCTCCATCTGCATAGAAAACCCACTTTGGCTGTGGGTCTTATCTCAGGCCACCTCCACCTCCATAAAGCCTTCCTTGGTTCCCCATTAACATAGAGCAGTATGTACAAAGGAAGATGGACACTGCTTTGGCCCAAGCACCAGAGAAGATCTCTAATAGCATCCAACTAGATTGAGGCACAGTAAAGAGGGCATTTAGGCATTGCCAAACCATCTTTCAAAATGACTACTTTCGGGTGGCCCACAGAGTGCAGTATGTGGAAAGATCAGGAACAAAGAATTTCAAATGAATCTTATGGGCCTGGTATAGCAGCAAGGATGAATCTGAGGCAATTGCTTTTTCTCCTCTTATGTATTTGTTGTGTCTGTGCCTTATTGTGTTCAAATGAAACTACTAGACTATACCTTTAAACCCAAACCCCTCTGGCTCTCACTGATTGGCTGATAATAGGTCTCAGCCCAAGACTCATTTGGTTATTGTTTGGGTTTTGGTGGCTCAGAGTGAGTGTAAATGGAAATTGTTTCCCTTCTGACCAGAAACTCTGAGGGTCTTCCTCTCCCTGATTGATTCTTTTGTGAAGGCAAAGTAGGCCATCTCTTGCCTCAGTTTTTACCTAGCTTCTAATCACTGAATGGGTGTTGCCTCAGACAAATTGAAATCTGGGAAAGACCTTCTCTCTCACTACATCTGGGGCCATTGCAAGTCATCCTGACCTATGTCTTGCCACTGGACTCAGATGACTCTGGAGGAGAGAGTGAGGCTGATGAATCTGCACAGCCTCAGCCTCACTTAAATCCAGTTCATTTACAAGTCAAGGCATCACCCTCCTGATGTCATTAGTCTTCTTGGAAAACAAAGGACAAACAAACAAAAAAATTACAGCCTTGCTTCGGACTCCCTAGAGGAGATAGCTAGAAGCATGTGGGGTATGTGTACATTTCCAGGGAGCCAGGTTGCTTGTTAGTTTATGGTTGTGTGTTTGCGTTGCTCCAAAGTTCAGACATGGTTCATCCTAGCAAAGGGGAGTTGCATGAGAGTGAGCTGTGTTACAAATAGACTGAAGAGCTGTGAGTTTGATTCTGCAAACTGAACTCAACCATTCCCTGCCCCCATCCCAGGTAAGGGTGCCTGACCACAGAAACCAGAACAAGACCCTCTCCTTCCAATCTCTCATAACAATTATTTTGTACCTCTCTGACAACTTAACACATTCTCATTTGAATTAGGGTTATTTGTGTACCTCTTTCATCTCCACAACTAGACTTTATCTGCCCTGAGGATACAAGCTGCAAGGATGATAATTGACATTTATTGTTGCAGTAATGGCATTTATAGAGCATGTTAGAGTTTGCAAAGAGCTTTACATGCAGAACTTCATCTGAGCCTCAAGTCAACCTGGTTAGGTAAGCACTACAAATGCTATTGTCCTCCATTTTGAAGATGAAGAAACAGGATCAGAGTGGTTAAGTCATTTACGCAACATCACAGAGCTGGTAAGGATAAGAAAAAAGATAGAAAGCCAATGCTGGCCAGTCTAGCACTTTGTCTATATTCTAAAGCAGCTAGGCAGAACAGTGGATAGCAAACTGGACCTGGAGTCAGGAAGACCTGAGTTCAGATCCTGCCTCAGGCACTTACTAGCTGTGTGACTCTGGGCAAGTCACTTAACCTCTCAGCCTCAGTTTCTTCATCTGTAAAATGGGGATAACAATAGTACATACCTCTCATGGTTGTTGTGAGGTTGAGACATTATTTATAAGACTTTTTGCAAACTTTAAAATGCTATGTAAATGCTAGCTATTATTATTCACTAAGCCATATTGCCTCTCAGATCATATCTTTGTATCTTCAGCATCTAGAATTGGACCCTGCACATAGCAGACACCTGACAATGTTTATCAAATTAAATTTCTTTGTTCTTTCATTGTCCAGGATGGTAGTCTTGCCTCCTTGATTAGAATACAAATGATTTCAGAGCAGGCACTATTTCTTATATTTGTTCTTCATGTTTTATGCAATGCTAATTCTGCACAATGCTAATAGAAGAGTAGTCTCTTAATAAATACTTATTAGTTATTTAATTGCCCTTGCTGAGATAGTGTAATTGTCCTAGCTAGGGCCTGTTTTTCCCCCTTCTGGTCTTTTCAGCAACGGACAATCAGATGGTTGGCAGCCTGAATCCCAGTGAATAAAGAGATAATTCTGTTGGAGAGGCGCTAGGGAAGAAATGTTTAATGAAGAGTAGAAGGCACATGGAGTGTCAGGGAAATTGCTAGCTCAGTATAAACATGCAAATCCATCATAAACAACATCTATAAATTGAAGATATAATTCTTAACAATAACGCGAAATACACAAGGCACACAAGCACTACTACAAATAGGATAGAATTAGGTTAGCTCTCCCGGGCCCAGTTAGCCCTACCTTGACATTAGACCATGTAAATTCTCCAAGTCTAAGCAGAGAAAAGGGACAGAGGGAAAGATGGGAGGAAGATACCACCATTTGCTCTTCTGCCCTTCCCCTGAAGGGTCCCAACCAGGTATTACTGCTGACTCTCCTAAGTAGAAACTTAGAAATACAGAGAGCTGGAGACAGTGATAGAGACAGACTAAGACAGACAGAGTGCTTCTAAAAGATCTAGTCATGTTCTTAAGGTCCATTCACTACTTCTGCTCTAGCCAGGTCACATATCATTATCTCCTTATAGTTTCTGCCTGTTCTTTTGTATTCCCAAGACAAAGGAGGAAAAATCATTTTATTTCTATTCTGAACTTAACATAAGATCTAAAGTCCAATGGAAATGTTTCTTCCCCTTTCAAAGAACAAGTCAAGTTTAAATCAAGGTAGGTCAATTCTGTTAATGACAGAAAGCTACTTTATAATTCAGAAATGACTCATTGAGCCCCATTTTTCCAGAGACCCACTGTTCTAGCTAAAGCTGATTTGGGGAGGGGACAAGTTAATATGTCTCCCCCTTCCAAATAACAAGATGCCAATTCAGTATCAGTTGATAATTATTATATTGTAAAGGAGAGCTAAGCAGGTAAAATTGTAATTTTCTATCAATGATATTATCATTGATCTCCATAACCTCTTCTCACTCTAATATTCCATGACATGGTCTAACAATTCCTTAATGAATTACATTAATCTTTCTTCACTCCCCAGAAATGCTATACTCTTGACTATCTTTGAGCAGGTAGATTACCATGTATACACTTTACCATTACCCAAGGCTACCATGCCCAGAAAACATGGAACAGCAATAGTAACAAAGAACACCCTGAAGTGTTGGCCATTATTGTCCCAAGAAACACCTTCCATTCCACCACTGATTTTACTGTAATACAAAGGCAATTTGCTCTTAATTATTTTACAAAACCAGAAAAAGGAAAGAAGGCAATATCTAGCACCTGGCACAATGCCATAGACATAATAGGGGCTTAATAAGTGTTTATTGAGTTGAGTTGAAGAGTGTACAGCTGGCCCATTCAGGGAATCTCTTTGTGCAAAGGACAAGCATTATAGAAATATTTCATTTTCTTATTATCTGGATCCTGAATAGGAATTAAAGTGAGGAGTTATAGTCTAAACACCTTTACTCCATTTCCCAATCCAAACTTACCAAGTAAGCTCTAACGGTGATCTATTGGATAGTGTTGAGCAATGAATGAATTTATTAAGCACCTACTATGTGCCAGACACTGTGCTACATGCTGAATACACAAGTACAAAAGTGAGATGGTCCCTGCCCTCCAGTGTGGCATATATGTGAATAGGAGCACTCCACATGTAGAGGAGTGGTGGCCATGTTTTGGTCTAGCAGTCTTGGGAACCCTGAAATCTAAAGGCAAAAGGTATGGGTCTGCTTTGAAAGAATTCAACCACTCAAGCCTTCTTTCAGTCAAAGCAGTTTATTAAAACACTAGTTGGGATGGGGGAGATTCCTGGTGAGTTTGCGCCATTTGTGATGCCAATACAAACAGGCCATATTTTGAGAATGTGAGCCCTTTCATGGGAGCCAGATTTAAATTTTATACAGAAAGACTGTGGGAAGATCTGGATGTGGATAAGTAGCTTGAGGTCAGCCAGGTTCAGACAAGAGAGGGAGTTAAGTGGCTGGAAAGTCACAGTGAAAGGGACAGTTAAAAATTGATGGGAATGGGGGATGCCTCAGGTAAACCAGGGATCTGGGCCATGTGAGAAAGTCCAGGGCTTTTTAGGGGTCCCTCATTAGCACCCCATCAGCCAGGGAAGGGAGTTTTGTTAGGGAAGTCACAGAAATAGTAAGTGGAGTTATAGGGCAGTTCATTGCCATGTCCTTTCCAGAAGCCATGTTAGTTTTGGTTTGATTCCTATTCTCAGAGTATGAAGTGAGTGCTATGAGATTGGCAGTAGGGTGAATGGCAAGATGTCCCAGGATGTCTGGATGGATGGAGGAATATAACAAATTTGGGAAACAGAATGGAGCACACTCAAAAATAAACAAAATTATGCCTCACTAAAGACTGAGAACACTGTGAATCAAAAATCTAACTCAAAATTTGTTCAGTAAGAAGTGTAAGCATGTGAACTACAAAATAACCAAGCAGGTTTGAAATGGGAAATGGAAGTAGAGGTGGAAAAAAATTTCTTAATGAATTTCTTCTTCCAACTCTGAGATTAGTTAACAAGTGGTGTAGAGAGAAGATTGCAGGAGGTCATGTTGTAGCAACCAATGGTCTACATCCACTCATCACCTAGCTCTCTGTCATATGACCAGGAGGTCAAATGGCAAAGACAGAAAAGACAGCCAGAAATAAAAGTTTCCAATAAAGGCTCCAAGAGAAAGGGCAGAGAGGATTTAACCTTAGACTGTCTCCCACTCAATCTTTGCTGCCTCTAGAGCATGTGTAACTACATTCTCAGTTCCCCTTCCAAGTTTATGATACTGGCTTGGGTACTTTATATATTCATTTCCACAGCTCTAAGCCCAAATCCTATCAATCTCTGCCATCAAAGAGACATTTAATGAAAAAGAACAGCAAGATAATACCAAAAAGAGAGAATCAGGTAGCCCTGAATGATTGTTTCCTACCATATATCCAAAGAGACAAAATTTTTTAAAACTCTTAATCACAGTCTTGATCACAGGTTTTAGAGTTGGAAAATACCTAAGTAATCATTTAATTCAATCCCCTTATTTGTTTGTTTGTTTTGTTTTTTGAGAGGCAATCGGGGTTAAGTGACTTGCCCAGGGTCACACAGCTAGTAAATGTCAAGTTCCTGAAGTCAGATTTGAACTTAGGTCCTCCCAACTCCAGGATCAGGGCTCTATCCACTGTATCCACCTACTTGCCCCCAAACCCATTATTTTCACAGGAGGAAATGTGTAAACCCTCTAGGTGACATGTCCTAGTGTTTGTTAGTAACAAAGGTGGGATTCAAACTCAGGTTAAAATCATTGTACTCTACATCCAGTCCTCTTTTCATGGTACCACCCTATCTTCAACATACTGCCTTATGGTCTTCAAGCAGTCTCAACTTCATTTCTTCCCTCTTCACATTAGGGCAACAACTGTAATGGTCATTTTTAAATGGAAAGATCTTCCCCACTCACTAACAGGCCCATGTGACCTGCTTAAATCACCTGGAAGCCTAAGTCATATGTGGTAGAAGGAGCATGCTGAACAAGTAGAACAGGAAGGATGGAGTAGAAATGGGAGAAAGTTAGTGAGAACAGTTGGGGAGGAGGAGAGAGGATGTACACTAGCAGGCAAAGCAAGGCTCTTGAGTATTTGCTTGTGGAAAGGCCCCAGCAGTGGGGGAGGTTTGGAAATGGTTTTGTCCCCTACAGTGATAATATGTATTTACTTCTTGGCTACTATGACAGATTTGGCTTTCTAGTTCTGGAATCTGGCTTTCTGGTGTGTGAAAAAATGTTTTTCTTCTGCCTTCTATATGAAGAGTCTGTTATACTTTGCAATTCAGAACTACACTGGCATATTAATAGTCACCGCCAGTGCTTGAATATTGCCTTGGTGATACATTTGGTATGACAGGATTACAGGGTATAAAATCTCTACTTGGAGGCAGAAAGGTATTTAGAGGAAGAAATGGATATCCCAGGATGGGAGAATTTATGATATTTATCCTTGGCAAGAGAATAGGCTAAAAACACTGGACCCTGTGAAAACTGGGAACTGAGGTTATAGGAGGGGGAACCTAGGATTTGGAAAGGTGTTTGCAAGGAATACCAATAAAACTAGGGAAAGAACTGGCAGGGATATGTAGGAGAGATTGGATTTTATTCATAGGTTACCATATTATCTGTAAAAGCAGAGATGAGCTGCTGAAGGCAAAAATTCAGAGGGAAAAAGAGTTAGCTAGTTTGCATGTGAATTCTCAGCAATCAGGTTCTCCTTTAAAAGAGCAAGCTGGGGTTTCTCAAGTGCAAGAAAAGGCTGTTCATTTAGCTCAGAAGAAGCAGAAGACTGACAAAAAAAGTGTGCCTATGACCTTTGTACAGATCCAGCCTACTTGCCACAGTGATGACTGCCAGAAGAGGGCATAGGAGGAAAATGTAAGGAAGTGAGAGCAAGAAAATGAAACAGTGTTAGAGGGAAAAGCTTCTCAGGTGGAAGTACACTGAATACTAAGGTGAAAACAGGAAAACCAAGGAGGTAACACAGTGTTTAGGGAAATAACTGAGGATTTTACTCAGAAGGAAGTCACAGATATTTTGAGTCAGTTCACCCAAAGGATGGAAGAATCATTAATATCTTAGATGATGAAAATCGGTAATGAAGGGGCTGGAGGAGTATCTATAGATGGCATGGATTGTTTGAAATTTATAGGTCTTAATCAGAATCCTTTTGTACAGCAAGCTTTTATTTAGAGATTACAATCTGCAAGGAGCTAACAATACAACTAATCTGTTAGCTTTGGCTGCAGAAGACTGCAATAGGCAGTGTCCTATTGACTCTATGTGACCTAGTGGAGATAGACCCTGGTATTCCCTTATGGACTGTATAAGAAAGTTAAAGTAGAAGGTAATGCAGACTGCCATAATGATCAGAAATGCAGATGCATACTATGATACTCCCTTAGCAGTTTGCTATAGGAATAAAATAGTGAAGACAGCTCCTCCTGCTTATAAGCACCTAATCTTGACTCTAATAATTGGGGGAAAACGGCATCCTCTTTCAGAGGTGCTGGACAAGATTTCACAATTGACTTAGGGGACTGGGAAAAAGAAAAATTTCCTTGAGAGAGAAGAGTAAATAGCCACCAAATTCAAAATCAGAATAGATTGACAAGGAAAGAATTGTTTACAATTCTATTGAGAACAGGTGTAGATTTTTAGACACATAGATGGTATTCCAATTAATAAGCTATATAAAATGCACTGAGAAAAGGGACTTGGTATTAGACAAAATAGAGAAGTAAGAACTGCCCCTACAGATCCTCTTGAACCCTTGTATCCAAATTTGTCACACCTTCAAGGGGAATAGGAAGTTGGCCGAGCCCTAGCTGAGATTAAAGAAATACACAGACAGGATTACTGGACCCCATGTCAATTTGACCATATTTTGGAAAAATGTATCAAATACTATAACTAGGGCATTAATAGATACTAGGACAGAGGCCTCCCTTACATATGGGAAACCTGATAAATTTAAACATGGAACTCCTATCACTATCACTGGACTAGGAGAGACTGAAATATCAGCCTGACCAGTCAAACCAACAATGAAAACTGGACAATTAGCTAAGAAAGAATATATTGTGGTACTTGTACCCATTCCTGAATACATCATTGGAATAGATATATTGAGAGGTATGACTTTAAATTTACCTGGGAGGAGATACCAATTTGCAGTAAAGAAGATAGGAATTAATACAGTTTTAGTGGGTAAAATAAAAATAGACCCAGTGACTTTACCTGAACCTTCTGAAATAATTACTTTAAAGCAGTATCGTCTGCCAGGTGGGTGAGAAGAAATTATCAATACTATAAAGGAATATGTTGAGGCAAGAGTGCTAGTCCCTACAACTACTCAATGGAATAATCCTATCTGGTCAGTATAAAAGTCAGATGGGACATGGAGGATGACGGTGGATTATAGACAATTGAATAAGGTCACTGCTTGCTTGTATGCTGCTGTTCCAGATACCATTACCTTAATAGAAAAGATTCAGAAATATGAGGGGACGTGGTATGCAATTATTGATTTAGTCAATGCTTTCTTTACCATCCTAATAGATTCTAAACAACAGGGCCAATTTGCCTTCACTTGGCAGGGCCAACAATATCCTTTTACACACTTGCCACAAGGATATCTGCATAGCCCCACTGTTTGTCATAGGATTGTGGCTGAACATTTGAATGAATTTGAGCTACCTGGTATACAGCTTACCCACTACATAGATAATATTATGATACAGGGAAAAAAATATAAGAGAAGTGGAAAAGAGTTTGATGCTTTTAATTGGGCATATAAAAAGCAAAAGGTGGGAAATTAACCCTACAAAGATTCAAGGGCCATCTCAAACCGTAAAATTTTGGTGTATATACTAGAATCAGGGACTGTGAGAGATTCTTCTGCAAGCTCAACAAAAGATTCAGGATTTTTCTGCTCCTATCAATAAGAAAGAGGCCCAAAAGTTTATGGGATTATTTGGATATTGGCAACATCACATACCACATCTAGGACAAACTTTGAAATCCTTACATAAAATTATTAGAAAAAATATGAATTCGATTGGGAACTTGAGCAGACTAAAGTTTTTAAAGAAACAAAGGTTGCTACATAGTTGATCCTAGATTTATGGCCTTTGCAAAGGGGTCCAATGAAATTATAAGTGACTGTATAGGATGAATATGCAAACTGGAGTTTATGGCAAAAACAACAAAGCCAAAATGTACCCTTAGGATTTTGGTCTAGAAAACTCCCTTCATCTGGAGTTCAATATACCCCTTTTGAAAAGCAGTTGTTAGCTGCATATTGGGGTTTGATAGAGACTAAACAACTGACTAAGCCATGAGATAATATTAAGGCCTGGAATACTGATCATGATCTGGGTAATGAGTACCCCAGATTCTCATAGAATTGGACATGCACAAGAGGCTAGGATAATTAAATGGAAATGGTATATTCAAAATAGATCTAAAACAGACAAAAGTGGAGTTTCTGCTTTATATGAATCTATGGCAAACATAATTACTAAGGGAAATGATACACCCCCTGAACCAAAGTAACAGCTGGTACAGTCCTTGGTAAAATGGAATGAGAAATATGATGGATTAACTCAAGAACAAAAGAGATATGCATGGTTTACCGAACGGACAGCAAAATATTTGGGCTACAAAAGACATTGGAAATTGGTAGCCTACAACACATGTACTAGGTGGACTTTGGAAAATACTGGCATAGGTGGAAGCAGTCAATATGCTGGATTTACAGCAGTACAAAACAGAGCAAGGAGGACAGTGTTACATATTCACTGATTCATGGGTAGTAGCTAATGGGTTAGCTACATGGATGCCCATGTGGAAAAATCAAAATTGGGAAATTCATGGCAAGAAAATCTGGGGCAAAGATCTATGGGAAGATATATGGGACATGTCTTTGCTTACTAATTTGTCAGTTTTTCATGTAGATGCTCACTTGGCCCTCACCATGCCAGAATGTGATTACAATGCACATGCTGATTGACTAGCAAAGATTGCTACTCAACATGTTGTCCCTACTCTGACACCAACTGATGATCCAGTACTAGCAAAATGGGTCCATCAAACAGCCAGTCATTTAGGGGTCCAGGCCACACACCAGTGGGCACAAGACCAAGGTATTAGTATCTCTCATTCATTGTTAAAAACAAGTAGCAGAGGGATGTTATATATGTCCATTGGAAAAGGAACCAACTGATACTCTAGTAGTAACTGGAGAGATAGCAAGGGGAAAAGTCCCAGCCCAGATTTAGCAAATAGATTATATTGGACCCCTACCCCAAGATAAAAGATGCAAATTTATATATACTCATGTTGACACCTATTCAGATGTATTAGTGACTTGTTCCTATAAGAATGCAACCCAGAAAAATACCTGCTAAACTCTAGATATCATAAGTCTATATTATGGAACTTCAATGCAGATTCAAAGTGACAATGGGTCACATTTCAGAGGTAATGAATTGAAGAGATACTGTGTATTAAACAACATAGAACCAATGTATCATATTCCATATTATCCACAAGTGTCTGAGTTAATTGAAAAAATAAATGGATTGTTGAAAGAACAGTCAAGGAAGCTAAGTTCTAAAACTTCTTATCAGTATTGGAAAGATAATTTGTTCATTGCTTTATGTAATTTGAATAATAGACCATTGGGAGGAAGTACACCTCTAGCCAGAATGCTGACCCCAAATCTGCAAATTAGAAAACAACAAAAACATAAGATCCCAAATGTTGAGTAATGGACTACGAGGTCAGATGTCCCAGCATCAGTTTGGCGGGATATGATTTATGTTGTTTGGAGGACTTTAGGTTGGCTAGGAAAGAAATAAGAAAAATATCTACTGGAATATGTCTGAGAATCCTCAAAAATCTTTTTGGATAGATATTACCTAAATCTGGATTAGCAGCTTGGAGAATGCATGTATTGACTGGAGTGATAGATTCTAATTATCAAGGAGAAATTATTGTGACTTTCCAAAATTTAAATGAAGAACTTATACAGTTTTGTAAAAATAAGAGAATAATTCAAGTGATTGTTATTCCTTATGAAACAATATACCTTACGGAAACTGACCCTCCTTCTGAAATAACTAGCAGAGGAACTGAAGGATTGGGTTCTACTGATAGAATAAAATTGGGAGCTAAAGTATGGGTAAAACGAAAGTCTGATGATGTTCCAAAGGCTGCAGAAATTATATCATATGGGAAAGATAATACTGACACTGTTGTTTATTCAGGAGAAGATGATTACCAAATTGTGCCCTTAACTCATATATTATACCATGAATGAGTCTCTGATGGTGGGTTCATGGACTCCAGAAGCACTAACCTTATATTTACCCTACTTCTGGTTGTTGTCTCCTTGTTTCTTTTTGGCTTTTTGTCTGTTAAACTTGCTTGCTAGATTTGTTTCCTGCATGCTTGGTACCATCATCCTGCAGGTGTCTGATCACTTAAGTCAGATGTCACCCCTTCTCCATGATTGTGAAGCCCCACATGCCAGCTAAAGAACTGACCTCTCAAATAGGACCTCTTGGGACAGGGACAGCTCTATGTCCAATTTCAGCAGAAAGTATCTATGGAAGAAGAGACTTTTGCCCCTTATCCCAAGATTTTAGGCCCCAATTGTTCAAGGAGGGAATGATGGGGTACTTGTGCTCATGCCCTACCCTAAGATATTGTTTTAGGTACTCATTTTGTGTGATCCCTGTTATATTGTTGAAAAGTTCTGTTGACACCCATTGCCTAAGACGTTGTTTTATATGCTTATTTTCTGTTATTCCTGTTACAATTCTGTTGACATGCATTGCCCCACTGACCTATGTAATGAATAAGAAAGATCTTGGGGCCAAATATAACGGTAATTTAAATGGCAAGTTGTATATAAGATTATGTATATGATATTCATTAATTTATTAATGTGACCTGCTTAAATCACCTGGAAGCCTAAGTCACATGTGTGGGAAGAACTTGATGAACAGGTGGAATAGGAAGGGTAGAGCAGAAATGGGAGGACGTTAGTGAGAGCAGTTGGGGAGGAGGAGAGAGGAAGCAGGCGGACAGGCACATCAAGGCTCTTGAGTGTTTGCTTGTGGGAAGGCCCCAGCAAGGGGGTGAGGGGGAGGCTTGGGAATGCCTTTGTCCTCAGCAGTGCTAATGTGTATTTACTTCTTGACTACTATGACAGATTTGGCTTTATGGTTCTGGGATTTGGCTTTCTGGTGTTTGAATAAATGTTTTTCTTCTGTCCTCTATACGGAGAATCTGTTATACTCTGTGATTCCAAACTACAGCAGTATATTCATAGTCACCTTTGGTGCTGTGAATATTGCTTTGTTGATACAGCAACTAGGGTTGTCTTCTAAGGAACCAGAACCTTAGCTTGTCAGGGCCAAATCACTTCCATATTTAGTCTTTCTCCAAATTTCCATATTCTGGAATATTCCATATTTTAACCTGGATCTTGAAACCTGTGCCTGCATCCTTGGCATGGTCAGGATTTTTCCACTTGTTCCTGTTCTCTCTCACTATCTTTATGCTGGTGCCTGTGGTTCTCTAATCCTGCATTTCACAACTCCTACAAGATCCCTAGCCTCCTTTTATTTTTTATTCTTTTAATTTATGAAATAACACAAGCTTTTCCATAACATAGTAGAATATTTTTAAAATGATGACCACATGAAACTACAAATCTCTTATATACAACTTGTCATTCCTTTTAAACATATAATAAAGTTATAATGTATATTTCTTTTTTTCTTCCCTCCCCCCACCCTAGAGATGGCTACCATTAGACACAAATATGTGTATGTGTGTATATATACATACATACATAAAATCATTCTACATATACTTCTATTTATCAGTTTCTTCTCTGGATGCAAGTAGTTTCTTCCTTTACCGGTCCTTTGTAGTTAATTTGGGTATTTATAATAGTCAAAATGGCCTAGTTTCTCAAAGTTGTTTTTAAAACAATATTGCTATTACTGTATACAATGTTCTTTTGGTTCTGTCCATTTCACTCTTCATTATTTCTTGCAAATTTAACCATGCTTTTCTAAGATCTTCAAGTTCATTATCTCTTATAGCACAGTAGTATTCAATCACAATCATATACCACAACTTGTTCAGCCATTCCCCAACTGACAGGCATCCCAATGCTTCACCAAGAGAGCTGTTGTAAGTATTTTATATCATATAGGTTCTTTTCCTTTTTCCCAAATCATCTAGTAACTACACAATCAGAATACGTTTTAGGCAACATCAGCAGACCATGGATTCACCAACAGCCTTCTGCAAGATGAAGTTCGCAGAAACCTTTTCCTGATGCATGAAGCTCTTCCAGATCAAAGCCTTGTAGAAAATACCATTCTTTGTTTCCCTCCAATCTCACTAAAGGGCTATCTTAAGTAATCAACGTTATCCCGGAAGATGAAATATGTGCTTCCCACTCACTTCACACATGCTGCCAAGAATCATCTAGGCTTCCAGAAACTTCTATTAACAATTCCAATAAGTCCAGTTAAAATTCCCAAACACCACAGTTTCTGTTAGCATTATGTACCATTTTTTTTGGCAACAGCTTTAAGTAACTTTATATGATTTTAAATTCCATTTGTAGTTGTCTCAAAGAAATAAATGAAGCAATATGTTGAAATGAAACAAACTGGAAGCTTCACTAGACAATATCCCATAATCATTCTAGGACTATGGAGCTTTAAAAATTAAGGAGCTGTCTGAATGGATTACCTGAGGTTGACTTTTCCAGTATATTTATTCCAAATCACTGAGCTCAGTTCCCACAGACAGTGGTTATTTGCATACATATAAAACATTCTTGCCTCCATGCAGTGCCCCAGAGCTAAGGTTATGTGTCCTTTCTTACGGAAGAGGACCAAGCTCATTGGGAACTGGCTTCTCAATGAGGTGAGAAATGAGTTAGAGAGAATTCAGAAGACATTGCAACTCAAAGATTCTTACTGGATTTAAAAGCAATTTATCATTAATGATGAAATAGAATTCACCAAGCAATACTGACAAACTCTTGGGTTTTTTTCTGTCCTACAACCCTTGTATTTTTATTACTTAGTCTAAAGCTTAGCAAATTTTGCCAATAATCTTTAGAGTTAGCATTGGGAAGTGAGTGGGGTGGGAAAAGGGATTGCAATCATGTCAGGAACAGAAAAAGATAATAGTAAACAGAGCCTCAGATTCACTGATTCCAGCAATCTAACCCGTGACTCCAAATTACCATATGTGACACATGCTCATAGGATGGGGATTCTGTTGTACCTTCTTCCTAAAGTCCTGCTTTTTCTTCTTTCTGGTTCCTAAATTTGAATTACTTTCTATTCATCACTACTTTTTCTACCAAATTATCCTAAAAAGGCATCCTCTTCCATGAATCGCATCAGTCATCATTTCCTCTTATAATACCAGGAAAGAAAAAAACATAGAAGTAATAGGAGAGGGCACAGGGATCATGAGATCATAGATTTAGTCTGTCAGTCAATAAGAATTTACAAAGTACCTACTGTGTTCCAGGAACTGTCCTAGGTGCTGGGGATACAAAGAAAGGCAAATAACAGTCCTTGCTCTCAAGGAGCTCACAGCTCTTTATTAACTATGAACACTTCTCTAATCAATAATGATTTAGATCATTAAGAGCAAAATAAGCAGAACCAAGAAAGCATTGTATATGGTATCAGCAATATTGTTTTAAGAACAACTTTAAGCAAATAAGTAATTTGGACTATTATAAATATCCAAATTAACAACAAAGGACTACAAAGATGCTATCTACATCCAGAGAAAGAACTGATAAATAGAAGTATGTATAAAGTGATTTTACAGATATGTATGCATATTTGTGTCTAATGGTAGTCATCTCTAGAATGGGGGGGAGAGAAAAAAAGGAATAGGAATTTACATGATAACTTTATTATATATTTAAAAGGAATTTCAAGTTGTACGTAATAGATTTGCAATTTCATATACAATCATCTTTTTTATTATACTATGTTATAGAAATGCTTGTTTTATTCCATAAACTAATTTTTTAAATAACTACGTACGCCCAAGCTATATACAGGATAAATAGGAAATAATTATCTAGTCTAGTCTTTATTTTACAGATAGAGAAACTGAGGACCTCAGAGAGAAGCTGATTTACCCAAGGTCACATATATTATAACTGACAGAGCCAGTATCTGAACCCAGATTAATCTTAATGATCTTCAACAAATGAAGGGTTACTATAAAATAAGCAACTGTTGTCAAGCTCTAGATATAATGCAATAAAAGAGAACTAGCAGAAAATTCAGTATGAAAGATTCAGATTAGATAGAAGAAATCATTTCCAAAAAGTAATTTTCAGGTGCTTTACTGAAGGAATCATGGAATTTCCGTTATTAGAGGTCTTTAAAACCAAAAGAAAAAGTTTCATGTAAGATGGTCCTGCCAGAAGGCAAAAAAATTAACCCAATAACTTCTTCAAAACTCTTTCATTTCTGATTCTCTTTTCTCTCTCTTCTTTGGTTTTTCATTCCTGTTGGCCTGGGGGATTTTTCTTCTCTAATACTACATGTCATAACTTCATCAAAGAGGTTGGGAAAACCCCAACAGAAACACCTTTGAGAAACTTAGAAACACAACATATTTGAGTCAGTGTAGTAGGTGGGGCCAAGTGGATTGTATTATTCGGCAGGTTTCCACTGGTTGATTGAAAATAAGTGGAATGCCAGTTACTAATGAATGAAACCAACTTGTCATAAGAGCTACTCTTGCCTGGAGGTCATCAAAATGAGATCAGGAACCAAGAAGGGCATGTCAAAGCATGGAGAGTAAATGTCTCTACATCTAAGAATGAAGAGGAAGAGGTGGGGAGAGGGAGGAACTACCTAATCACTTGAATATGGATGAAAGTCAAAAATTTCCTGCCAGGCTGAAAGAGTAGAGAAAACTTGACTGTCAGGAAGTGAAACAGCCTTGATCGCTGAAACAGAAAGGAACCTGTCAACTTTAGCAAAATTCATAATAAGCAATCTTGTCACCAAGCAGTTGGAAGCCCACGACAGCTGCATCAGAGGGCTTGGTTGTTACTAAGTGAGAGTAATGAGTTCAAAGAGAGGAGAAAGCTGGGATTACTCAAATTGCCAGTCTGCTGTATCTAGGTCCTACCACCTGGATCCTTCTTTTTGGCACATCCTGGAACTGATTTGTGGACAGGTATTGAACTACAAAATCAAAGCAATAGTAGGCTTCCCCTCTATGCACTGTGGGTTTCTCAAGCCATAAACTTTATTTGGAAAGGTTTCTCAGAATTAACCAGGTGAGTATAGATCCAGGGAAGATGATGGACAAGAAAACCAACATTTTCTTCTCAAGGTATAAATTCTTAGGCTCTAAAGTGTCTCTTAATATATGGAGGCAGGATGGTAAAATTGAAAGAGAGCTAAAACTTAAGTCAGAGGACCTGAGTTTGGATCCTGGTTCTGCCAATGCCACCTGGGGCAAATAATAACAACAATAATAATTAGCATTTATATAGCACTTTAAAGTTTGCAAAATGCTTTGCAAATATCATTCCATTTGATCCCCATGACAGCTTTGTGAAGTAGGTGTTATTATCATGCCCATTTTATAGATGAGGAAACAAACAGACAGAGGTCAAGTGACTTGACCAGTCACACAGGTAGGAAGTGGCTAAGACCAGATTTGAACTCAGATCTTCCTGACTCTATCCACTGTACCTAGTAACTCCTCAGTTTCTTCATCGCTAAAATGATAAAGTTGTCCTCTAAACAATCCTTTGAGCTCTAGAACTAGAAAGAAAGTTACGTCTCAGTTTTCTTAGCACAGTGATTTCCTAAATTTGAAATTTCCTATATATATATTCCTAAATATGGGAAAAATTCCTATATTTACAGCATCATAGAGTGTGGAGCTAGAAAAATGCCTTCCAGGTCAACTTATCCAACACTTCCATTTCACAGGTGAAGAAATTGATTTCCATGAAAGAAAAGTGGCTTATCCAAGATCATATAAATAAGTGGATGGTTCCATGTTCATCTTTATTTTTAAAAAAAAAGTTTCTATTTTTCTAATTGTTTCAAATAATTCAACAAATAAATAGAGGTCAGAACTGGGCTCAGAAACAAAATATCAAAAGGAAATTAATGTAAATTAAGGATCTACAAATTAGAAATCATCATTATTCCTTCCTCAAAGTCCTGTTCTGATGTCCCATTGTTTTGTGGTGAGAACTCTAGATTTTCAAAGGTTACACTGACATAGAGAATCTCAGAAGGTTCTACCGTGCCAGAAAAGCTGAGAGTGCCATCATGAATGAGCAAAAAGTGTGGGCTAATAGTCCTTGAATGGCAATACTCCCCAAGGGTATGCTGGCTCACCCAGAACACACTATATGCTTACCAGTATGGTTCTAGCAACTGCTATGCTAGCTTTCTGAGAACCAACCCAGCGAACAGAGAGAAGCTCATCACTATAAATTTAAACTGCATTAAACTGGTTTGAACTGAATTAAAATTATTTTTACTTGATTAAAATAAATTATACTAGTTTGAACTGGCTTAAACTAGATTAAACAAGTTTGAACCTGTTTGCACTAGATTAAACTGGCTTTCATTGGAGTAAATTTGTTTGAAACAATTTTCACTGGATTAAACTAGTTTGTACTGGATTGAACTAAATTAAACTATTTAAACTGGTTTGTACTGTTTTAATCCAGTTTGACATTAGAGCACTTTACCTGGCTCTCTCCTTCATCTCCATCATATCCTACACTGAAACATGTTTATTTGTATCCAGTTCTCTTTTTTTAATTTATTTCTTAACCTCCCTGCTCCTTGAGCTAAGAGATTTTGTCCCTTTCCAATCTCTAAATCCTCCATGACCAAGCAAAATGCCTTGAATGTAGTAGATTAATAAATTACTACATTGAACTGGTTTGAATTGGTTTATACTGTTTTAATCTGGCTTATACTTGTTTGAACAGGTCTATACTGTTGTGAAATGGTTTGAATTGAACTGGTTTAAACTGCTTTGAACTGGTTTGCACTAGATTAAATTGGTATGAACTGCATTAAATTGGTTTGAATATGTTTGTAACAACT
Source organism: Notamacropus eugenii (assembly GCF_028372415.1). NCBI lineage: Eukaryota > Metazoa > Chordata > Mammalia > Diprotodontia > Macropodidae > Notamacropus > Notamacropus eugenii. The sequence continues at coordinate 242,013,017 of NC_092873.1, read as the reverse complement.
GGATTAAATTGATTTTTACTGGTTTGAACAGCCTTAAACTAGTTTGAAATGGTTTTAACTGGATTGAACTGGTTTAAACTGGTTTGAAATGGTTTTAATTGTATTGAACTAGTTTTTAACTGGTTTGAACTGATACAATTGGTTTAAACTGGTTTTAAATGGCTTTAACTAGTTCATACTTCAAACTAGTTTTAACTGCATTAAACTGATTTGAAATGGTTTTAACTACTTTAACCTAGATTGGACTAATTTTTAACTGTTTTTAGTTAGTTCATACTGGTTTAACTGCTTTTAACTGGTTTAAACTAGTTTGAACTGGATTAAACTTGTTTGAAGTTAATTGAACATGTTTAATAAATTAAAACTGATTAGAACTGGTATGAATTTAACTGTTTTGGATGATTTTAAACCAGTTTTAAATGGTTTTTATTTATTTAAAACTGTTTTTAATTGATTCGTATTGGTTTGAACAGTTTTGAAGTGATTTTAACTGATTTTCACTGGTTTACATTGGATTAAACTGGTTTGGAACAGTCAAGTGGCACAGTGTATAGAGTATCAGGCCTAGCATGAGGAAAACTCAGCTTCGTGAGTTCAGATCTGACCTCAGCCACTTACTACCTTAACCCTGTTTGTCTCAATTTCCTCATCTGTAAAATGAGACAGAGAAGGAAATGACAAATCACTCCAGTATCTTGGCCAAGAAAACCCAGTCACAAAGAGTCAGCATGACTGAAATGACTGAACAACAACTACGCTAAACTTAGACTATATTCCAAAAATTCATTTTTGATTTGGTTGCCTGAATTTAGACAATATTTTCATATAGAAACAATATTCTAATTGATCTATTTCTATGACTAATATGATCCACAAAAATCTATTTAATTCTAAAGTGGCTGAATTACAGATTTGTAACCACTAATGTCAGAGACTTTGTCCTGACATAAATGTCCTTGATAAACAATAGGGAGGGCTTTTCACTTCTCTATTTCATTGCTCCCAGTAACATAATATGGGATTTTCAGTATCGATCACTCTTAGCCCCAGGGCCACAGCTGGTGTATTTGCCAGCCTCCCTTACAAGTACACAGGTTCACAAGGCACAAAGCATTAACAGGTTTGTTTTGCCATTCAAGAGGAGGAAATAGAAAGTTTAGCAGGACACCTAGAAAGCAGCAATATTGCTAGTGAGCTTACTCTCCCCAGAAACCTATACAATCTCAGTCCCAGGATTTCCCTGACAAAATTGTAGCAGGGATACCCAAGTGGTTGCTCCCTGACTTTAATACTCTCCTCTATTGCTTTTCTGACTGACTGTGCAGCATAGTTTTTCTAGCAGTTAACACATCCAGCTTCTCTCAATGGATTTTGGTTCTGTGACATATCACAGCTTCCCACAACGATCCTGACTTTGCCAGATCTCATGCTCAACATATCCTCTCTGGGGATCAGATGACAACAGATGACGGTCATTCTTTTTCCCAAAAGACTAGTTCTTTCTCTAAAATTACTGGCCACCTATAAGGCATCTCAAAAATACAGACTCAGATGATTCTCTTTGTAAATGTTTCTCTTGTATTGTTCCCAGCCTCATTCAAAAGAGTCAAGACGCAGTTCTTATATACCATGAGCAGGTCTCTCTCCCCAGTTCCATTTTAGCTCAGGTTGAATTATCATCATTTGAAATCTTCTCTCCCCCAGTTCCCTAGGAAGCAGACTTTCTGACTACCTCAGAACCTCAAATGCATCTAGAGGCTTCAATTTCTCCTTCATTGTCTATCAGTCCTCCGTGACACGTTGTCCCCTGAGTAGTTGGGTAAGGTTGTTCACATTACCTGGAGCAACTTCTTAAAATACCTAGGAGACTGACAGAGAGCTACTCACTCTCTGACAAGTTAAAAAGAAGAAAAAAGTTCTTTCAAAGTATAGCAGATAAATAGGTAAAGATCACACGGATTAGAGATATTTATTACAGTAATTTTATATACAGTAGACTGTCTAGATACTTTTTTTATTTGTGTGTCATTCACCCCATAAAGCAGTATAACTTTCCAGAGTCAAAATGGCACTTCTCAGCACACTGCCAAGTCAAAAGCCTCGTTCACTGGCTCTAGATTATCATGTTAGTCTGTGTCTTTGCCAAATAGTCTTGGTACCTCTGCTACAACTTATTGCCATCTGTGAATCCTGTCTTTCTTTTCTATGTGTGTATTGGGTTTGATATGAGTCATTAAGAAATACTCTTCTGGGATCAGGCTATAGGTAGATAGTTTATATCAATCTATCAAAAAATTGGTTTAATTTAGACAGAAGGGTCATTTTGCCTATCTTTCTCAAGGATTTCAGTACCAAACCTACCCTTATATTAAAGGGACTTCAACATACATGTTGATGGTCTCTCAAACACTCTGGCCTCTCAGTTAACCAAATCCCTCAATTCCCAAGGCTCACACCTTCACTCTACCTTAGCCATACCAAAAGACAATCATCCCCATGATCTTATTATCTCCTACAATATTCTTCTTCCTTGATCAAGAATTATGAAATTCTTCCCTCTGACCCTAAGTTCCTACCATTTCATCTCTCCTTATGCTTCATTATTCCCAATTCTATTTCTTTCTTCTTTTCTTACTTCCTTATCCTATTTCCTTTCCTTATTAGTCATGACCTTACAGATTCAACTTTACACTGCATTCTACTGTTGAATTTCTTGACCTTTGTCCTATCTTGACTTGTGTCTTGCCAAACACCAAATCTGGATTACCTTCATCATCCATCTCCTCTGCTATGCATGTGCTGTTGAATTATACTAGAGGAAAACATACAATCCTGCTGAATGAATATTCTAAAAATTTATGTGAACTCAACTGGGCCTTCACAACCTCAAGACAGACCTTGTACTTTTCTTCAACTGACTCCCGTTCTCATTCTTGAAAATGATTGTTCCAAACTATCTCTCCTCTTTTCAAGACACCACCCTTTCTTCCATTCCTCTAAATGGTGGGTGTCCCTTCATACCTTACTGAGAACAGAGTCCATTCACCATAAACTCCCTCTTACCCCCTATTCTATATCTCAAAATCCCTAGACATCATCCTCCATTCTCTCTTCCTTTACTCCACTATCTCCTGAAAATGTGGCCCTTATCAAAAGCAAACCCCACTACCTTTATATACTTTGTTCCCATCCTCCAGCAGAATGTCCCCATAATCATCCCCTATCTCTCTACTCTTCAATCTCTCCTATGACTCCTTCCTTGCTGTCTTAGAAATATCACCACTACCATCCCACATCTATCTTTTTTAAAAACTTATTACATGACCCTACCATGCTCTCAAACTATCATCCCATAGCTCTCTTACCTTTCATATCAAAATTCTTAGAAATGGCTTACAATTCCTCTTCTTTCCTTTATTTCCCAAGCTCTTGTAATTTGTTTTCCAAACTGATATCTTAACTGAAGTCGTTCTCTCTGAAGTTAACAATGATCTTTTAATTGCCAAATTGATGACCTTTTTTCTCTGTCCTCATACTTATTGACTTCTCTAAAATATTCAACACTGTTGCCTACCTTCACCTCCTGAATAGTCTCTCCTTTCTGGCTTTGTGATCCCCATCTCTCTTGGTTCTCCACTGTCTCCTTTGTTACAATATCATCTATGTTCCACTTTGGATGCATAGTTAGGGAACTATGAGTGCACCATAAGGCACTCCTAGGTCTCCTTCCTTTATCTCTTTACACAATCTCTCTTGGTGACCTCAACAGCAACTGTGGGTTCAATTATCATTTTTATACAAATCACTCCAAATGTACATGTCCAGCCTAAATTTCTCTCCTAAGCTCCATTTCCATATCATTATCTGCCTATTGGATCTTTTGAACCAGATTTCCAACAAGCTTCTCAAATTTAATTTATCCAAAACAGAACTCTTTACCTTTCTAACTTCTGTATTTCTGTCAAATACATCAAGATCCTTTCAGTCACCCTATAACATCCTTCAAGGTTGAAGTAAATACTTGCTGATGACTCATCCACTCTCTCAGTCCCAATAACCAATCAAATGCTGAGTCGTATCCATTCTACTTCCACAACAGCTTTCACATCTCTCTTCCACAAAACAACTGCCCTGGTTCAGGCTCTCATCACCTACTAAGTGATCTCACTACCTTTAATCCATATACCATACAACTGAGAAACTGATATTCCTAAAGCTTGGATCCAACCATGTTTTCACAAAGCTCCAGTGACCACTCAATGCGCTAGTATTAAAGGTGAGATTCTCTATTTGTCATTTAAAGCCCTTCACAATATGATTCCAGCTTACCTTTTCAGATATATTATAACATCATTCCCCTTTGCATACTTTGGTCTAGCCAAATTGGTCTATTAGCTGATCCTCACTCCTGACATTTCCTCTCCCATCTCCATGACTAAACAGGACTGCTACTCATGCCTAGAAATCACTAGCTTCCTTTTAAGCTTGCTGAAGAGCTATACACCACTTACTTTATAAGGCATTTTTGGGTCTCTGCCCCACTCCCAACTTTCCCAAAACGCTGAAATTATTTTGTATTTCTTTTTATATATTTTCTATCTATTTATATGTATAAATACTGTTCCCTTTGATAGACTATAAACTTTTTGAGGGCCGGAACTGTTTTCATTTTTTTCTTTGTATCTTCAGCACCCAGTATAGTACCTATTATAGAGTAAGCATTTCATAAATGCTGTTGATTGATGGATTGATTGATTGAACACCTTGGTGAGATTGATTCTTTTATCTCCCTTTTACACAAAGGGAAACTGAAGCTGAGGTTAATAGACTTGCCAAGAATCATACAGCTAGTAAATTTCTAAGACAGAATGAACCCAGATCTTCCTGACTTCAAGTCCCTTGCTCTATTTACTGATTTATGAGAGGAAGTTCAGCCCTAGCCACAGTCATTTTACTTCACGAGACATACAATCTTAAGAAAAGTCAAACTCTATTCCAAAACTAGTAAAAACTTGCAGTTTTTAGCCTTTCTATGGAGCATACTACATCAGTCTCTCCAGCAGGAGAGTTTGAAAGAATGGGCAAAAAAAAAGTTGTTGGCTTTAAAGCCTGCATATTACCATGCAAAAAAATGTTGTTTCCTCATAAGACACCAGGCCATCAAGAACTGTTCCAGCATGAAATTTAGCAACTACTTCCAAAGAGCCTCTTGCATTAAAACCAGCCCGACTGAGCAGCAATTCCCTTTTCTAAATATTGTCACAGTGGTATCTGAACACTCCCACCAGGGTTGAAGCCAAATCTATAAATAGTTGTAAACAGTGAAACTAATAGAGGGACCCATGATTGGGGATCTTGGGAATGGCAAACCAGAATGAATCCCTAGCTTGGGGCCTTGGTGTTTATTTTTGGGGGACTGGCGGTTAGGGAGGTGTTGTGGAGTGCAGGGTTTTTATTTCAGACAGGAGTACTAGGAAGCCAGAAAGACTGCCAAAGATGTGAAAAATGTAGAGAGAGGGTTCTTTAAGGAAAAGAAAGTAAGGTGTAGACTCTGACATGCTTCTGCAAAATTGGAAAGAGCTTGAGAAAAATATACACACATACTCTAAACTCAGAAAACTTGTGCTGCGAAATTCTTATTTGGACCATCTGCTGTGCTACCCTACATCTGGCTTTTGAATGCCAATGAAAGGAACTGCCTATATTTACTTTACAGACCTGACAGTAAAATTCTCTTCCCGTACTACTCAGCGCTCTTCTCCTTCTGAAGTCTCCCATCCTACCATCCTCCTTCTGAATCTACCCCCATGCTCTTTGGTTTAGGGCTGACTAAAGATAAAGAATCCTGTAGCTTGAAAGATTGCCCCGTAATGTAACTGACAGCTCTTGTGGATCTGAATGTATACCCACTCAAAAACACACACAAGCTGAGCCCCTAGCGGGGAATCCAGCCAGGTTAGCTTGTATACTTTCTAAAGAATACCCAGTAAATGCTTACCATGTGCAAAGGACTAGAGACACCTAAAGTACAGTGGATAGAGTGCTAGAATGCTTGGAATCATGAAGACTTGAGTTCAAATCCACCTTCAGATACTTGCTAGCTGTGTGGCCCTAGGCAAGTCATTTAATGTACTTCAATTTCCTCATTGTAAAATGGGGCTAATAATAGCACCTATCTCTTAGGGTTTTTGTAAACATGAAAGGAAAGAATAATTGTAAAAATACTTTGCCAGTCTTAAAGCATGATATAAATTCTTTACACTTATAATATTGCAATGCAATGTACTATGGACATAATCACAAAAACAGTCCCTGACCTCAACAAGCTTGCGTTCTAGTAGGGAACACAATATGAACATAAATTAATAAATACAAAATAATTTAAGGAAAAAGGAGAGTGCTAACAACTAGAAATATAAGGTGAAACTTCCTGTAGGACCCCAGTTAAGAGCTGAAGAAAGCTAGCCACTCAAAGAAATGGAAGTTAGGAGAGAAGGCAGCCCACAAAAGCATGGAGACAAATCATTAATTGTTCAGTTCAGGGACAAACAAGCAGGCTTGTTTGGATGGAATCTACAGTACCCCAAGGGTAGCAACATGAAGTAACCCTGGGAGGCCACACACATTTTTTCCAGGCTTGACCTGGCAGAGTTTTCCCTCTTTGGCAAGGCTCCCATATACATGCCTAAATGCAGGGTGTGAATTTCTTCCCCACCCAGATAAATGCCAAATATATTTCCTAAGCTTTATAACAATCTGTTCTCCTCTGAACCAAGAGAACAAGGTGTCATAGAAATCCCATGATAGATTCGATCAATTCAGCAAAGAAAAATCAGTCAGACATTCTGAAGTCTCAGAGAAGTGTGCTGTCCATGTATGAAGAAGATGTAAATAATCAACCAATGACAGAATACATGCTTTAAGTTTATTCACTTGCCCATTCAACAAACATTTAACAAGTCCCTATTATAGTCAAGACTCTGTTTTAATTGGTATGGGGAATAAAAAGATGAATAAAACAACATCTCTTGGCCCTTAGGATTATAAAAAAATTGCATCTTAGGCAGCCAGGTTGTACAGTAAATAGAGCACCGGGCTTGGAATCAGGAAGACTCATCTTCATGAGTTCAAATCTGGCCTCACACACTTAACTAGCTGAGTGATCCTGGGCAAGTCACCTAATCCTGTTTGCCTCAGTTTCCTCATTGCAAAATGAGTTAGAGGAGGAAATGACAAACAACTCCAGGATTTTTGCCGAGCAAAACCCAAAACAGGGTCACAGAGAGTCAGACACGACTGAGAATACTCAACAAAAATAACTTAGGCAGGGTTTTCCAAAGAAAAATTTATGTGGAATCATTCTCACTCTTACCCAGTACCATTTGTTACCATGATAACACACCTTCTGAATAGTTGGTCAGGATTAGGGGTATATTCTATAGTCAAGAACAGGACAAAATTAACTAGCCCAAGCTTGAACTCTTTAACATGATACTATAGCAGGTTACTGTTAAAAGCACTTAGAAGATGCTAAGATTTTTGTGAAAGGAACTACCAGAAACTTGTACTAAAACTCCAGTAATGCCCAGGAAATCTCAAAAATCAACTAGATGCCTTTGATGTTGGCCTGGATTAAGACTATCCATCTTTCAGTAGAAAACCATCTTATCTGTTGTTTCCCTATAATGTACACTAGAAACTTACTTATCCTTCCCAAAGTGGCACTTTTCCAGTTTAGCAGAGAGATGGGCACCCAAAGAGAGATGAACACTGCCCAGTCCAAATGCATATCATCTCTAATGTCGGTCAACAAGCATTTATTAAGCACCTACTGTGTGCTAGGCACTGTGCTAAGAGTTGAGGCTCCAAAGAAAGGCAAGACAGACTCTGCTCTTAAGGAGTTCACAATCTAATGGGGGAAATAAACAACTTTATACAAATAAGATTTTATATACATATATATATATATATGATAAAACTGAGCTAATCAGCAGAGGGAAGGTACTAGCATTGAGTGGGAATATAAAGGGGTTCTTAAAGAAGGTGGAGTTTTAGTCAGGACTGGAGGGAAGCCAGGAGGTGGGAACGAGGAGCCGAGAACATCCAGGCATGACAGCCAGCCAGTAAAAAGGCCAGAGACAGAGTGTCTTGTTCAAGGCCAGTGCCACTGTATTGCTGAGTAAGTGAAGGGGAATAAGGTGTAAGAAGACTGGAAAAGCAGAAGTACCATGAATTGGCCTTGAAAGCTTGCCACAATTTGTTTTCTGAAGGCTTCAGTCCTCAAGTTAGCCTTGTTTCTGTCTTTACTTCCCCACACAAGTAGGGTGGGAATGGCTGCTAATCCTCAATCAGTTCTTAAATCAATTCTCAATTTCTTCTTTTGAAAAAGATCTGGCCTCTTTTCTATAGTTCTTCCAAGCAGCTAAAAGACTTTTTAAGACAATAGCAATAATTAAGTCCTACCTTTTATGAAACTGAATAATGTGGTATGGTATAGATATAACTGAAAAGATTTATGAATTTTCATAGATCAGAATTAGAAACTTCATTCTTCTTTGTTAGATCATTTAAACTGTAATGAAAGTTCTTACAATGAAAGGAGTTGAGCCTGATAGGAAATTCTAGGCTTACAATTTCATTACAGCATTTGTGTTGGAACTTGCGAATCATACAGGAATTAATGGAAATTTTTCATTTTAAAGGACAGCTAAAGTTGGCTAACTCTCCATTATTCCTGAGTCTAAGAGCACTTTGTTATATTTTTGCTTTCGTGATGCTATGACTGAGTGAATAAGTCATTTTGACTTTTATAAGATATTTGACTACTATAAATACCCAAATTAACTATAATGAACATATGAAGAAAGACACCATGTGCATGCAGAGAAAGAACTGATAAATAGATGTATAGAATAATTTTACATATATGTGTGTGTCTAATGGTAGCCATCTCTAGGCCGGGGCTAGGGAAAGGGAAGGAAAAAAGGGGGAGGGGAAGAAATTTATAGATAAGTTTATTATATATTTAAAAGGAATAGCAAGTTGTACATAATATATTTTTAGTTTCATATTCAATCATCTTTTTTACTATACTATTATAGAAATACTTGTTTTATTCCACAAATTAAAAATAAAATAAATTTTAAATGTATTTCTATGTGTGTGTATGTATATATATATATACATATACATACATATATATATACATATACATATATATATACATATATATATATATATATATATATATATGAACATGAAACAGGTTCAATCATGGGGTCTCACCCCAATCATAACATTTATGTTAACTTATCTGTTCCTATCCATTTTCCCCTCGGAATGTCAGAATATATTTTGTACTCAGATCTCCAGTGATGTGTGTGAAAGTGTCCCCAGTTTCTATTTAAACACTCAGAGTAATAATGTATATAATATGAAACACAGCTTTTATCCCAAACCCACAGAAAATATAAAACAACACAAAAAACTCACAATAGCCCATAAATAGTTGATAAACATTTATTAAGTACCTACTATGTGTCAGGTACCGTGCTACATACAGTGCCTGCTCTCAAGCAGTTCACAGTCTAATGGAGGAGACAAAATGCAAGCAAATAATTTACAAATAAACTATACGTAGAAAAAAATTGGAAATAGCAAACAGAGGGAAGGCACTAGTATTAAGAGGGATCACAAGGAGCTTCTTATAAAGATAGAATTTTAGACGAGTCTTGAAGGAAAACAGGGAAGGTAGGAGACAGAGATGAGCAGGGAGAGAATTCCAGGAATGGGGAAGAGTCAGTGAAAATGCCCCAAGTCAGGACATGGAATGTCTTGTTTGAGGAATGGCAATGAGGCAGATGTCACTGGATTGAAGAATATCTGAGGATAGAGGGGTTTGAAAGTATGTAAGAAGACTGGAAAGGTTGGGGCTGGAGTGGTGAGCATTACGAAGGACTTTGAATACCAAAGGATATTATATTTGATCCAGGGGATGACAGGGAGACAATGAAGTTTGTTGAATGGGGTCAGGGCTTTGATGTGGTTAGAAAATCACACTGAGTGAAGGATGGACTGAAGTGGGGAGAGACATGCAGCTGGAAGACCAACTAGCAAGCTATTGCAACATTCCAAGCATGAGGTCATCTGGTCCTGCAATGAATGGTGACCATGTTAAAAAAGAGAAAAAGCGTATGAGAGAAATGTCATGAAGTTTAAATTAACAGGTCTTGGCAATAGCGTAGATGTAGGTAGGTGAGAGAGAATGATGAGTTAAGGATGATGGCTCAGTTGTAAAGCCATGGGAGAGATCAACAAGAATACTAAGCATGATAGCAGGAGCTTAGAAAAACTGTAGTGCAATTGACAATAACAAGAAAGTTTGGAAGTGGGGAGGCTTTTGGGGGGGGGTGGAGGAGGGGGAGAATGAGCTCAGTTTTAGACATGTTGAATTTAACCAGTTCCAGATTTCCAATAGGCAGTTGGAGATGCAAGACTGGAGATCAGCAGAGAGATTAGAGTGAGAGAAGATTGGAGAATCATCAACATGGACGTGATCACTGACTCCACAGGAGCTGATGATATAACCAAGTGAAATAGTATAGAGAGAAAAGCCCTGGAGAACACCCACTGGGTGCGACCCAGATGAAGATCCAACAAGTCAGACCTTCTTGGTTTTATTACAGCCTGGTAAAAGGGATCCAACAGACTTGTAGCAGCCCAATATTTTTGTGAGAGTTCTTGAAACAGCTGAGCACAGACCAGAGAGCAGTCAAGCTAAGAACAGATAGTTGTTAAACATATATCAGAGCACCACTGATTGGGGAACACTATGTCGGTGAGAGAGTGGGAAAGATGGAAGGTTGTGTTGGAAGAATCTAATTCCAAAATTCAGTATCTTGAGTGTGGTGCAGTTCCTAGAAACGATGTAACTTAAAGAGTATGTCCATGCTAGCATGTGGCTGAAATGGAGCAGAAGAGGTGATTGTGGTGGAAGGAAGGAAAGAAAGAAGGAAGGACAGAAGGAAGGAAGGAAGTGAGGGAGGATAAGGAAGGGAGGAAAAGGGTAGGGGAGAAAGGGAAAGGAAGAAAAGGAAGGGGAAAGAGAGGGGAAAAGAAAGGGGAAAGGGAAGGGGAAAGGAAGGGAAAGAAGAAAATAGCCATGGGAGAGATTAACAAGAATACTAAGCATGACAGCAAGAGAAGAAAAGTAAGTGGCTAGTCATTGAGTAAGTTGGGAAAGTCTGGAGGTCAGCAGATGACAAGCATGAGGCTAGGGAAAAGTAGAATAAATGGATTGTATAGTTCAGTGCTTCTTAAATTGAATGTAATTGAATGTGGGGATCTCAAAAAAACTGGCAACAGTAAAAGGTTTCAGAATGTGCAACAACCAAAAATTAATTCAAAATCAAATGTGTAAGGATTCCGAGGTGTTTCTAGCAGCACTTTCCGGTGTTGCATCACGCGACTTCACTGCAGCCTCAGTTTTGAACATAGCATGGCTGATTATAAAATCAAAATATCAATCAACTCTGAAAAGCATTGAAGATGCTCTGTGTCCTGCAGTATCAAATATTCCTCCAAGATTTAATTCTTTATGTAAAAATAAACAAGCAAATTAGTCTCATTAGTATGCGTATCTGCTTTCATCTTTAATAAATGGTCAAACTATATGCATACCAAAGAATTGTTTTAAAATAAATTTCTTTACAATTTATTATCAGTAAATGATAGATTTGTATACCTATTTTATGTACCTATACACCTAGGGTCATGTAAAAATTTCTCAGGTGAAAAGGCATCGAGTGAAAAAAGTTTAAGAAGCCCTGGAGAATATTCAAAAGAGTAAAAAGGTTATTTAAAAATTGAGATAAACCACAGAGTAACTTTGTTACTACCTTGTTCAGTTGAATACGTGTATATATGCTTTTATTAAAAAACTATTTAACAGAATTTCATACCTTCTTATACAATCCTCTTTCTGGGTGAAATGTTTATGAATTCCACAACAAAAAAATAATATAAAAAGTATAGAAGAATGTTGTGAAATTGACAATGCATCCCAACTCCTACTCTTGGCCCTGTCATTTCAAGGGAATGAGTAAATGAGTGGACTACCATGAAGATGGAGGCAAAAGAAATCTGTCTTTAGAGGAAACCCAAGTTTTGCTAAAATTAGACTGTGGAAGGAGTATTAGTTAAAAAGTTCAAGGATGTGGAAGGGTTTGTTAAAGGTAGAACAGAGATTCCAAGGACCATAGTGAAATCTGTAAGAATTATGATAAGCAAAGAAGTTTGGGATGGGTCTGCAGGATCCCAGAATAGTGTTGATCAGAATATGGATAAGGGTTCATCAAGAAGAAGCGGGAACATGCAGATAGCTTGCTCTCATTAAGCCCCATTGCTGATAACTTGGATGGCTTATTTGAGACAGAATTGAATAACACTCTCACTTGGCATGCCTCAGAGAAAGAATCTCTCACTACGTTCAACAAAAAAGCTCAAGCCAGCCTTCTTTCTGCTCTCACTGCTTCCTCCAAACTCCTACGGAAGGCAGTTCCTACTCCATTTATTTTGGGATTTTAACCTTAAAGAAATATGCAAAGGCCTAATCTCTTCCCTTTGCTGCACCTGAGGTGCCCTCTAGCGTTACTCTTAATTTTAGCAACCACAGTAATTGGCCCCTCATACTTTATCTTTCAAGTGTTTCATAGCTGTTTGCAATATTTATCATCCACAGTTTTTCTAAGGTTAGAATTCTCAAGCACTGAAAGAAACCTGAAATGGGAGTCAAAAAATTTGGCTCTCTGAATTCTTCCATTGATTCAATAAAACAGGGAGAAAACACTTGACTACCACATAAGTATAAGAACAAAATGAAATGTCTATTAAAATTAATCTGTTAAGACTTTGAAATGTCAATCAAGCAACATCATATTTTTAAGGGAAAACAATTTTTATTCTCCTTATTTTACAAGTGAGAGATTAGGTAACTTCTAATGGAGAGATTCTTACCCTTTTTTTGTATCATATATCCCTTTGGCAGAAACCCTTCTCAGAATAATGGTTTTAAATGCCCAGAATAAAATACACAGAATTTTAAAAGAAACCAATTATGTTGAAAGAGTTATCAAAATATTTTTAACAAGGTCATGGGTTCCAGGTTAATAAACCCTATTCTAAGGTCACTAAGATTCTATAACTGAAGTCAAGAAAATTCAATCTGTTATTTACTAAGTTCCAACTATATGCTAGGCATTAGGGGTAGCCCCTGCCTTTGAGGAGTTTATATTCTCCCAGAAGAGAGAGGTCAAGTGAATTCCAAGAATTAAAAAGAAAATCAGCTCCTGAGTCAAGATGAAAATATGCCATTTTCACCATTCTTCTGAAACATTGTTTCTATCTGCCCCTTTCCCCATGAAGGTCAGGATCCAAAGTTTATGGATGGAAATGACATCACTCAGTTTGGCACACATAATTTCCTTACATTTAACCAAGTTAGTAACACAAGTAGGTAAAATGAGAGAATTATATTAATTGGCCTTTCCCAGTTCAAATCTTTGATTCCCTGATCATACATAGCGGTAATGGACAGTCTCATATGTACTTTCACTTCATGTTCAACCTCAGTTAGGTCACCTGAGAATTATCCTTGTTGGTACACTATGAAGAGATGAGTACAACAGTTAATTTCCTGTCTTGGGTCATTCCAGTTATAATAAAACAAGAAATCAAAAGCATCATGAAATATCATAACCACTATGAATCGTTCATCTTAAGCAGCAAGTTGGACACCTAGTGAAAGTAAAGCTAGGGATTATTTTACCTGGGGCAAAAATGCTTGGAGGAGGGAGGTAGTAGAAATGATGATGGTGGCAATGGTCCCTGTGCAAAAGACAGTCTCACCATGGTTAGAGATAGTCACACTGGGAGAAGAGAATTGGTTTCTAGCTCCCTCAGTTGCTGGAGGGAAGGCAAACCACAGTGAGGAGGCTTAGGATGGCAACCACAGAATAGCAAGGGCCACTTAAGAACTATAGATGAAGCAGAGGATGGTGGAGAATGTAGTAGGGGAGCACAGCATCTTCCCCCAGGGGAGAGACATACTTCCATTTCTTGTTCTAGTAACCATAATCAAATCAGCACTGACTGCTTCAGGAAAAGAATGTGTAAACTAACTGCCTTATTCCCTAGCTACCAATCTCCTATATATGGTATGTCCCTCTATTAGAACATAAGCTCCTTGAGGGAGAAGAGGACTATCTCACTCCCTATTTATACTCCCAGAACTCAGTACAGTTCCTGATATAAAATAAGTGCTTGATAAATGCTTTTTTCATTCATTCATTCCAGATATCAGTGCCTTAAGGCAAAGCCCAGGTCACCTTCTACAAGTTAAGACTCTAAAAGAGAGGTACTGGGAAATTTACTTGTGAAATTGCATGGACTCAAAATTGGATGTTCTCTGGAATATATATACATTTTATATATATGTATGTATATATATATATATACATATAAAATGTGTGTGTGTGTATACTCAAATGTCCAACTACAATCAGCAACCTCTTCCACCACTGATGCGTACTACTCGTTCTTAATAATAGAGCACACAACCTACTAACTATCAGACCAATCAGATTACAAATCCAAATCTCATTTTGTGTGCTTTTTTCATGCTAGACAATTTCTGTTTCCATATTCCTTGGATTAGATAACCTCTGAGATCCCTCCCAAATCAGAGGTTTTGTGATTCAGTAGCATGACTTTGGCTATTCAATCTCTAGCCCAAATAATTGCTTCAGGTATGAGAGTACAACTTGTAATTAACTCTGCTGCCCCTTAGGAAACTGTTGACTAACTACCTGCTGTAGCTTCCTGTTAAAGCTGATGGATTAAACATTTTTTTAGTAGGGAAAGCAGGAAAACAAAAGAAATGGAACTGGAATATCTTTTTTTTAATTTAGTTCCTAATGGAGAAGTGTCTTTGCAAAGAATAATAAGAGGAATTTAATGAATGCTGCACTGAAAAAGGTCTCCACAAAGTGCAAACAGAAGGCAGATAGAATTTGAGCACTAGCTTTGATGATAGGGTTAATTGGACATGAAAAAAGTGACCAGGAAGATTCCAGTTCTTTCTAAAAATGACCACCACTAGCTGGTAGTGGCCATTTTACAAGTATTTAACACTGAAGGAGCAGGAGACCAAGAAGGTGATTGTGAATTCACACTCATGGGAGAGAGAAATGAAAATGGGGAAACAACAGCCTTTGTCTATGAACTGGGGTCAAACTGTGTACTTGATATATTCCTACTGACAAAGAAAATCATTTGCATGAAAAAAGTACAGCTATGCACTGTTTTATGTGCACAGCTTTGTTTATTTTGTGTGAATCCAGTTCATTATTTCAGTATGCTTCCAACTTTTGGCCATTTATTGTATAAATGAAAGGACATAAATGCTTTTCATCTTCATCAAGCAAAGAAAATATTTTTGAAAGGTTTTAAGTCATTTCTTTCTAGCACAAAATCCTGCCAGTCTCCATGCTCAGGGTGGCTGTGACTAGATCACGTGGTGTCTGGGCGCTGGAGCTGAGCAGTGAATTATGCAGTTTCTAGGCAGAAAAGTGTTCCCATCGCACCCAAATGCCTCCAAGTCATATAAGGTGACTTTTTCTAATCTGTAATTTGACTGCTCATCTGGAAACTCAAAGACACTTCTCAGACTGCATGATGCTTTTTTTTAGGTTTGTCTCTCAAGATGGTTAAATACATATTTAATGACGTCTGTGTAGTCAGTGGGTTGATAATTCCTACCACTGAGCAAATTCTGGAAAATAATTCACAGGAACTCACACGTAAAGCTTCCACTGAGAACCATGAAGAGCTATCCAGCAATATCTGATGCACTCAAATGACTTTAAGGCTGCAAAGTCAGTTATTATTTTAACAAATAAGGTTTTTCTTAAACCAATTAGGAATACAAATGTTTAATAATGAAAAGGAGCTATAGAATTTTTTAAACTTTCCCTAGCTCTCTGGTATGAGTAGGAGTTAATATACTGGCATTTAGGGAGATGGAAAATTGGAAAATTAAACTGAACAGAAATCAAAGTGTCAACATTTACATTGGCTAAAGGTTACCAAATTAGATAGCTTGAGTATCCTTATTATATCACTGAATGTCATTCTGTATCCCCCACAACCCATCTTGGGTAGTCCATAAAAAAGGGGGAGCAGTGGGAAGGCTGAGGTAATGAGTGTCTCCACAATTCTCACAATGCTCCCTGATTAGCATGCAAATAAATGTCGGAGCAAGAACAAGGAGTGCTAGGTGAAACTGGCTGAGCTATCCACCTCCACCCCCATTCTACATGCCTTGCTGTGTCTGCCAATGACAAAAATCACTGTTTTTGTTAGCCAGCACAAGCCTCACTGATAGCCCTACAAATCATCGATGACCTCTCCTCCCAAACACCTACAGCCATAAAGATGTATCCAGGCTATGTCCCTCCTAAGTTTAGTCAGAGTTACAGTCTTAGCCACAGGTTCTAGAGCTAGAAGGGGCTTCAGAAATCATTTAATTCAATGTGACAGAAGAGGTACGTATGGTTCAGTCATGTCTTACTGGTGGTAACCAGCATTCCCATTCTTCTGTCTACAAAAGGGAAGAATCAATTTGATAATATCAGTGATATCTTAAAAGCCATTTATTCTCATATACAAAAGAATGTCTTAGTCCTTAAAATAGTCAAGTGTACTCATCCAAGCCCTGTTTCTAAGAGGTGTAATAATGGTAATGAAGTCAAAGATTTCCCTTCTCCCTTTCTATTTTGTTGCCCACTTCCCATGACTGAGATAGCTCCAAGTTCCTGAGACAAGCTAAGAAATAGCTCAAGTAGCAGGGATATGGTGACTGTCCCAGTCCCAAACTGGGCAAATGCTATTAACCAATTTTGTGCTTTCACTATTTGGGGGTATAGCTTTCTTTTCATCAAGGCTCTGTATCCACGGATATCATCCTCTCTCAATCTAATATCTAGCAGTCTAGAGAATGATTTCTAAATTTCTGTTTGTGACATCCATCTTATAATTTGAGAGAAGAGTAAACAGTTAGGGATTCCCAACACCCTAGGTCTTATACATTCGTTTAGATGCTTATGTCTCTTTGCCACTAAATTGAATTTGTACTAATCTATCTCATTAGATAAGGGTGAGGGCCCTAAAACTTTTAAAGACCTATCCATATTTTTCCATTCAATTCATCTAACAATGTAGTCGGAAAAGCTGGCAAATTAGGAAGAATACTGGATCTGGAGTTGGGAAAGCTTGCTTTTGACACTTACTCGCTGATATTTACTAATTATGTGGCCATGTACAAATTCCTTGCTTCTTCTGCGCCTCAGTTTCTTCATCTGTGAAATTTTTTATATTTGCATTTATTTATTTATATTTTATATTTATATTGCATTTTATATTTATATTTGCATCACAGGGCTATTCTGAGACTCAAATGAGGCAGTATACATAAAGCCCTCCATAAACCCTCAAGTCCTATATAAACGTCAATTGTTGTTATTATCATTACTAATACCTCTAAATCCAATGGACTTTTCTCAAGCCTCATCCTTCTTGATTTTTTTTTTACATTGTTACCATGCCTGGGCCTCCTATCTCCTTTGGATTCCATTCTCATCTCTCTCTCCAAGTTTCATTTCTGACTCTCCAGACTTTGCCTACCACACATAACCAACCAGCTGCCAAGGGCTGACAATTCTATTTCCACAGCAACTATCACATTCATTTCTTCTTCCCCAGTCCCAATATCACCATCCTAGTTCAGAATCTCATTACTTCACACCTAGACTATTGCAATATCTTCCTAAATAGTTTTCTCATTTCCACTACTTCTACTCTATGATCTATCCTCCACCTAGCTGCCAAAATAATTTTCCCAAATAATATTCAGGTTAGGCCATGTCACTCTTCTGACCTAAAACTATTTATTAGTGATTCCTTATTGTCTCTAGGATAATCCTGGCATTTAAGACACATGACAGTCTAACTCTGACCTCCCTTTCTCTTTACTCCCCTTCATGAAAGGGGAAATGGACTGCTAGACTTGTGACCTTGGGCAGCTTACTTCATCTTCCTGGTTCTCTGTTTTCTCACCTATGAAAAAAATGCCGGATGGCATCCAGGGTCCCTTCCAGATGTAGATATGTGATCCTATGATTCTGTTTTCCAAACTCAGCTTTCTATCTTCCTTCTTCATTCATTCTCACTAGCCATCATTCACACCCAAGCTGCATCCTTTCCTCAACTCCACCTCTGATTCCCTCAAGGCTCAGCTCCTGTACCCCCTCTTCTGTGAAACATTTTTACCCTTCCCTCTCCCATTTGTTAGTGTCATTCTCCTCCCCAAATTGCATTGTTTTCCTCTATTCTAGACCATTTAATATACTTCAACATCTCAAGAATCCATGGTTTTCTTACATCCACCAATATTAGACCCTATTCTAACACTGGTAATTGTCTACTAGCCCATCTTATAAACGCATGACACCCTGAGTGAAAGTTAATCTGTTCATTGTACCTAAAGCATGAGGTAGAATATGGAGACCAGTTCAGCAAAGTTAAAAGTTAAATAAGAAACTCAGGCCAGGAACAAATTTGAGCACTTTTGCTTTTGGTATGAAATCATGATCACTTGCGCAGGGGAGTATTTCTGATGAGTGTTACAGGTGCTCTTTTACTGGGGGGAAGGGCAGTTTCTAGGATGATGATTTCTGGGAAAGTAAGGTTGTCTGCTGCACTTACAGATCTGTTTTCTGGTATAGGGCATTGTAATTAGTTGAGAGAGAAAGAGAAATAGAGAGAAAACATGACTCATTCCAAGGCTGACTTCGGATCTCTTTTCATAGAGGTATGAGCCTACAATTTTTGGCTTTGGCTGGACTTCTCTGTCTTTTTCCTTTGCTGGTACAAATGCAGATATCCCACATATCACTCATTTGGAAAAGTTTTTACCGCTAAATGTAGGAACTGCAATGGGTATGAAAACTAATAAAGTCTATTTATTTTAGGACTCCTAGAACTCACACAAATATTCTCCATTCAAATTGTGACAGTGAGTCATTCTAATTCAACTAGGCCTACCAGTGGGCTCCTTTTAGTGGCTAATTCACCCTCTATGTCTTGGTAGATGGTCTTTGAGGGATTTTGTTGCTAAAAAAATAATTACCTTAAAATATGATAATCTCTCCAAACTTAGTAAGCTGGAAGTAGATTCAAGGTAATTTGAAAAGGGAAGAATTTTACCTGAAGAAATTAAGGAATACTTCCTGGAGATATCATCTGAGCTGAGTTTTAAAGAAAAATAATGAGGAAGTCTCTCACCTTGTTCTTAATACAAGGCTCTCTAGCTTTGTAGAACATTTGCCCCGATGGCATAGACTTTTTGAACTCATGATCACCTCTATGATAGGATGGGGCAGCTAGGTGGTACAGTGGATAGAACACCAGCCCTGGAATCAGAAGGACCTGAATTTAAATACTGCCTCATATACTTCCTAGCTGTGTGCCTCTGAGCAAGTCACTTCACTCTGATTGCCACCCTGCTCCCCAAAAAAGGCAGAGTAGGAATTTAATAAATGTCTGCTTAATTAAATTTACTTTTTAAGGCACTTTATTAAACTCTGGATTACAAAGACAAACAACTATCCTCAATATTCTTACAGTCTAATAGGAAGGAACACAACATATTCCCAAATAAGTTTGAAAAAAGATAAAATACATTAGGGGGCACAGGGAGATCCAGACAAAGTGCTCTTAGAAAATATAAAAGACAGATGACATTCAGGCAGGGAAAATAAGGAAAAATTTCAGGAAGGAGAAGGATTCAGCATCAATCTTTTCTAGGCCTTGAAGAAAGCAAAGAAAAAAAAATTCAACAAGCACAACTATAAATGGAGTACATTCCTAGCCAAGAGTCTGGAAAGGGAAGGGATAAGGAAGCAGCCAGTAATAGAGTTTTAATGAAATGCAAATTTCATAAAAGCAAGTGAAATAAGACTAGAAAGCTAGATTAGGGTCAAGTTTGGAGAACTTTAAAATGCCACATTAGAGCTTATGTTTTATCCTATAGATAAAAAATGGAATCACCCAAAGGGGTTTGCAATTAGGGTTTTTTTTTTTTGGTTTGTTGGGGTTTTTTTGAGGGGGGGGTGGGGAGGATAAATTGGACACAGGTGTGAAGGATAGATTAGAGAGAGGAAAGACCAAATGCAAGAAAACCGATCAGAAAGGATATTTTTCAAGCACAAGACAATGAGGGCCTGAGTTAGCATGGTGATAATTTGAGATGAGACAAGTGGACAGATACAAGCGATGCTGTGGCAGTAGAATGAATGACAGGACCTCATAACTGATTAGATGTGGGAGGTGACACAGGAGAAGAAATCAAAGAAACCTTGAAGTCTCAAAGTTTTAGACCTAGGTCTGTGGGAATGGAGCCATTAACAGAAGTAGAGAAGAAAGAATTTAGGTAGAACAATCATAAATTCAGTTTTGAAGATTTGTTAGTGAAACATACAGAGGACAATTTCCAGCAGGCAATTGAAATATGAGATTGGAGTTCAGGGAAGATACTTGAGTCAAATATATAGATTCCTTCTCCAACCTCCTCACAGTCATTCCACATGTCTGTTGTGATTTTTAAAATTCTTTTAAGTTTTTTTTTTTAATTCAGGAAGTTTTACACCTGAACTTGGCAAGAAACGTAGTCAAAGATCAACTCTGATTAAATGATAAAGGTAATTATATTTCACAAGGAAAAGACAAAGTCATTAGCTTATACTCTGAGTAAGATCCCTTATGCCCACACTAAGAATGAATGAATGAAAATCATTTATTAAGTACTTACTGTGTGTCAGGCATTATGCTAAAAACATTTTGGGGATACAAAAGCAAAAGTGAAAACTGTCCTCAACATCAAAGAGATGACATATTGAGGGGAACAGTGACCAGGGAGTCAGATTTTAATTTTGAAATTTACAAGAATATAACTATAGGAGAGTAGATCTTTTCCCATACCAATAGCAATATTGATTGTTTTATGGTTCCAAAACTGGAGGAGTGTGAGGAGTGGAACTGAGTATATACCCATGGTCAAGGAAGTTGACAAGTCAAGGAGTAAAGTGAAACATTGTTAGAGACTAATATAATAAGCCATGTAAGGCAGTCCCAAAATGAGAGATCTGGAGATGAAAGAGTTAATTCCTCCAGCATGGTATTTCTGTTCCAGGACCAAAGCTGCTGGTGAGGAGGAGGTGCCCAGGAAGTAAAGAACAACATGACTGAACTGGTCTAGCCTAAATCTTCTATAAGCAACATCAGCTAAAGATTTATAATTTCCACCTTTGTTCAAAGTATCACCACTGGAGCTTGCCCACAGTCACCATTCCTGTTTCTAGGCAACCACCAGAAAGCTTGAAGAGAAAGTATTGGGGAGGGGGAGGCAATGATGCTTCTGGTCACATATGACTCATCAATGAGAGTTTTGCACAGAGAAATGATGGAAGTCACCCAATTGACTGCTGAGCTGGAGGAGATGATGCCTCAGTGGATATACAAAATGAATTTAAGCCACCACTGACACTCACCTCACCCCCATTCATATGTTCCACCCCTACTCTGCTCCTTTCTGGCTAAGAATCACTGGACAAGTAGTGATCTTTGTCTCTAAACTCCCAGTGAGAGAGGATAGAGGGAGGAAGGGAAACAGATTCAATCCAGTGTGCCCGCACCTGGGGTTTTCTCTGCTATTTCTGCTTTACGTTTCTGAAGCAAACAACTGAGCAACCACCTCAGGGAGGATGTGTCCAGGTTGCGAGACTACCTTGCAAGTTCAATAGGTCCAGACGTCCTGGGTTCTAGTGAGGAGCTGGCTGCAAACAAAAGAAGCTTCTATATTGGAGTTTGCCAGTGACAGGAAAGACTCCCAAAACTATTCCAGTGATCTTGGAAGAAAGGTTGGCCCATGCTTGGCAGTTTGTTTGGACAGCACCTTGCTAAGTTGAAAAGCAAAATGACTGCATCCTTTACGAACTGCTCTGTCTGATTAATTTGTGTCAGCCTCCCAGTAGATTGTAATAGTAGTTATATGTCAAATAGATGAATACTATTCTATTAATGTTTAGTTGTGAATCTTTTTGTGTTTAACATTTCTTTTTGTGAGTAGAAATAAATTAACAGTCCTATAACCTAACTCTTAAGCAATTTTTCCCTGAGGCCTCTGAGTAGAGGTCTTAGTAAGAGTATGTTTATGCCATATCCCACCTCCACCAACATTCTTATCCCAATGCAAGCTGTTCCCAGTATACATCCCTCCCTTCCTCTTTGTGTTAATGGTGGGTGAAGCCCAGTCCCAGAAATGGGATGATAAAACGAGAAGGCTTTCTCAAGGCACCAACATGTAGGAGTTTAGCAGGAGTTAGCAGTCCCAAGACTGATTGGTCTTGATCCCACCATGTATGGGAAGGTGGCAAGATAAGAGAGCTCACTGATGTAGAATTGGGATTTTTATAGCAACTCGCCCCCCCGCCCCCATGGCAATAGGATGCTCCTATCCCAGGGAAATATGGTGAAATTCTCAGTGTTTTCCATCGGTCTTCCACCTCTTGTTTAAATACATGGTATTCAGGTTGCATTCATGCTACCTTCTAGCTTCTACCTGGGTAGGAAGCCCCCAGAATGTTGGAATCATATGGAAGAGGAGATGCTTGGTTCCAACTTTATCAGACCTTGGGAGAGGAACAGTATTCCGTTACAAGAGGAGCCCAGAGAACTGATATCTCACCCCTCCCATTGCCCCTCGTGGCGGTGCCATTTTGGTGCTCCTTATATGCATCCTTGCTTAATGGTTTATAATTCTCCTTATAACAGAATTTAAATAAAGTAGCTATAGCCTCAGAGATTAATGGACAAATATATCCCTAAGTAGAATTATGTAATATATTTTACATAATATTCATATATTTATGATATATTCTACATAAACCATTAGGCAAATATCATGTCATTTATATATCTCTGCATGTGTATCATATAATGTTATATAGATAAATATAATATGTATACATTTACCTAGGTACATTACTATCTACATTTATACATACATAAACACACAAACTTAAAAGGGGTACCCAAGAAATGACAAAATATCCTAGAGAAAAGCCTCCAGTACAGTGAACAGATCTTCCATGAAAGAACATGGAAAAGAGACACAGATGGGGTCAAATCTGTACCTATGGACTAAATACCGAGAGATGAGATCACCATTCATGGAAGTATATATACTTAAAAGAGAGAAACTTTAGCGAATAGTGATTGTTACGAGAAACCTCTAGGTGGCACCATAGACTCATTTTTAAATTTTATTTTCCTTTCTTACAACTTTATAGTACAGTCTTTTAAATCATTTTTACTAGTCTCTTAATTTTACTAACATTGAGACTCAGGCCCAGAGACAGTAAAAAACTTGCCCATCATCAGACAAGGAGTAATTAGCAGAGCTAAAAATCCAAATCTAGTCTCTTTGGGGAGACAAAACAAAGAGAGAATTGTCAGAAGTAGTCCAAAAATCTATTATTTAAACTCTTTTATATTGCGGTCTCACATTTTACTTCATGAAAAATTACTTTTGATGAATCCATTGTCTTAAGGTCTACTAACAATTGCTATTAGGAAAATGCGTAAGGGTGAGTGGTCTGGCCTAATTAGGTTAGTCAATAAGGATTTATTAAGCATCTACTATGTGACAGGCACTGTTTTAAGAGCTGAGAATCCAAAGAAAGGCAAAAGACAGTTCCTCTTCTCAAGGAGCTCAGAGTCTAATGGGGAAGGAGACAATATGCAAACAATTTTGTACAAATAAGCTTTATAGAGGAGAAGTTGGAAATAATCAACAGAGGGAAGAAGACACTGGAATTAAAGGCGATTATACAAGATGAAAATGGAATGTACAAGGAGGGGCATGGTTAGCTGGGACTTGAAGGAAGCCAAGAGTGGGAGAACATTCCAGGCATAGGGGACAGCCTGTGAAGACAGCTGAAATTGGAAAATAGAGTGTCTTGTTCAAGGAACAGCAAAGAGGCCAGTGTCCTCTGTGAAGGCAAAGCTCTTAAAGCATTCAGGAAAAGAAAAGTTAAAATAATGGAGGAATTAAATTGTATTACCACAATTGAGGAGCAGGGTAGTTGACTTGCAGAGCAAATGGAAAGAAACTACCAGTAGAAACAACTAGAACATCAGTCTCTCTCTCACTCTGAAACAACTGTCGACAATCAGAAAAGCCTAGAAAGTCTAGGCTTCTGGGTGGTGTTTGGTTGTATGATTTTAGCTATATGGTTTAGAAGAAGAAAATAAATGATTGAGATTTCTTTTTGGCAGAGCATTAGCTTTTGAAAGCCTGCTTTCCTGGTGGACTATCCCTATGGGTCTGTTAATGTTCCCCCCGACCCCGTGTTGTGTATGTCCCTAGTAGTGCTGGCATTAGGATGTCCTCTAAGTGCTTGAAAACCTAAACACAGAAAACACCAGAGAATTGGGCAGTGAGGATTCTGTTTCATAAAGTCATCAAGAGCTCTGTCCTTGAAGAGCACCTTCTGAGATCTTCTATGCTTGTGTCAGAGGTCCTAGGATTCAGACCCAATTGACTCCAGCTGCCAAGGAACTAAAAATCAGCAGCCACCAGACTTTGAGCCAGGAAGATCCAAGTTCGAATTGTGACTCTAATGCAAACTAGCTATGTGACGCCAGGCAAGAAATTTAACCTCTCTGCCTCTAAGATTCCTCATCTGTAAAATGCGGAGGTTGGACTCACTGACTTCTGTTCTAAATGGCTGCTCTAAATCTATGCTCTTCTGACAACACAAAGCCCTTTTATAGTGATCTTGAGAGCATGCAGAAAATCACAGAAGGAAACAGATTTACTACTTGTAATGGATGAGTTAGTGATTGTGGGTGATAGAGAGAAGGCAGAACTCTCCACATTTCTTTGCTTCTGGAGTCTATAGGAAGAATGATCTCAGATTAGGAAGGATAGAATTAAAATGTTTACAAAGAAGATGAAATCCCAGATAAGTGGTAGGAGAATACTTAGTTACCCTCAATGAGTTAACATCATCAGGCCTAGATAAATTACATTCCAGGGCACTGAAAGAGCTGAAACATGTGATTGCTGATCTGATTTCAGTAATGTCTGAAAAATCTTAGACAACATGAAACAAGTTGTTTGACTAGAGACTGGTAGATCTATTGATGTTGCGGAAAAAAAAAAGAAGAAGAAGAAGAAGGAGAAGAAGAAGAAGAAGAAGAAGAAAGAAGAAGAAGAAGAAGAAGAAGAAGAAGAAGGAGAAGAAGAAGAAGAAGAAGAAGGAGAAGAAGAAGAAGAAGGAGAAGAAGAAGAAGAAGAAGAAGGAGAAGAAGAAGGAGAAGAAGAAGAAGAAGGAGAAGAAGAAGAAGAAGAAGAAGAAGAAGAAGAAGAAGAAGAAGAAGAAGAAGAAACGAGCTTTTTCAGGCTATAGCCCAAGAAAGTTGGATTAAATTTCTGGCAAAATGCTAAATTTGCAATGTAACAGTGATGGTTTGTAAGTATTTAGAAAGAGACTCAGACACTATTGGGTCAGTAAAAACCAGCATGGGTTCATCAAGAAAATGTCATTCTGACTAATGTGAAAATATGTTTAACATGATTGTACATGTATAACCTATATTAAATTGTTTGCTCTCTTGGGGAGAGGGGAAGGAAGAGAAGGAGGGAGAAAAATTTGGAACTCAAAATCTTACAAAAAATAAATGTTGAAAACTATCTTTCTTTATATGTAATTGGAAAAAAAACCCAAAGTACTATTAAGTGAAAAAAAGGGGGAAAAGAAAGAAAAGGTCATTTTAGATCATATTTTCTTTTTCAATAGTGTTACTAAACAGGGAGATCAGGAGATTGTCGTAGATATCATATGCCTGGATTTCAGTAAGGTATTTTACAAAGTCCTTCATGATAGACTTGTCAACAAGATGGACAAATGTGGACCAGCTGCCAATACAGTGTTGTGGATTTGGAAACCAGCTAAATGACCAGATCCAAAGAGTAACGCTTATTAAATCTATCTCAAGCTGCAAAAAATATCTCTAGAGGAACAATACAGAATCTATTCTTGGTCTCACTCTACTCAATATTTGGTGGGGTTTTTTGTTTATTTGTTTGTTTGTTTTACAATAACATGGTTAAAAGTAGAGAAAAATGCTTATCAAATTTGTCAGTGGCATGAAGCTGGAAAGGATCTATGCGAGGAGGAGAAGTGCCTTCTACTCAAAAATAAGCATTCTTTTTTATTCTTTACTTATTTTATTTTTAATTCATGGAATAAAACAAGCATTTCCATAACATAATTTAATCAAACAATATAATAAATTATATTATATATTATATAAAAGATATAATAAATATAATATAAAATATATTAATTAAATATAATATAAAATTATATATTATATAAAATAAAAATAATATAATAAAAAAGATGATACATGAAACTGCAAGTCTGTTATGTATAACTTTCTATTTCTTTTAAATGCATAATAAAGTTGTCATGTAACTTTTTTCATTTTTCCCTCTCCCACCCACCCTAGAGATGGCTACCATTAGACATTTATATGTAATATCATTCTATACACACTTCTATTTATTAGTTCTTTCTCTGGATGCAGATAGGGTCTTCCTTCGTATGTCCTTTGTAGTCAATTTGGGTATTTATAACAGTGAAAATGACCTATTTGTTCAAAATTGTACTGAAAACAATATTGCTGTTACTGTGTACAGTGTTCTCTGTTCTATTCATTTCACTCTTCTTCTCATTCATATTTCCTCCAAGTCTATTCATGTTTTTCTAAGATCATCAAGGTCATCATTTCTCATAGCACAATAGTATTCCATTACAATCATATACCACAACTTGTTCTGCCACTCCCCAATGAACACAGAGGTTTTTTTTCCTTTAGAATGAACATTCTGACACCTGATCATACCCTACACATCCCAGTGATTCTGAACCTTCAGAAACCCCATTCCCCATATCCCACAACCTGATTCCTAACTTTAATCTCCCTCAACCCTTCCACCCCAACGACTCAACCAAACACCATGCACTTCTTCCACTGTGCCCTCTGGAATGCCTGTTCTGAAGATAATAAACTTCCCTACATCTTAAATCTTCTCCTCTCCCACTCCTTCCTTCTTCTAGAAATCACTGAAACCTGACTTTTCTCTGATGACATAGCCTTCATGACCACACTTCTCTTCTCCCTCTATACTACTTTCCTTGGCGATCTCATCAACTCTCATGAATTTAATCTCTACAATAGATCATATTATTATAATATGTTATAATTATTTATAATTATATCACAATATAATTATAATTACATGGAATACAATATTATATTATAATATCATATATCTCTATGCTGATTATTCTTCAATCTACTTATCTTTCTCTAACCTCTTTGCTGACCTATCTCACATCTCCAACTGCCTTTGAGACACCTAGAACTGGATATCTAGTAGATATCTTAAACTCAACATGTCCCAAACATTTTTTTTGCCTTGAGTCCTTCCCACCTCCTACCTTTCCCTTAATATAGAGGACAACACCATCCTCCCAGTCCAAGTATAATTCTCAGTTCCTCACTTTCTCTCACCTCACCATATCCACCAAAGGCAGCTAGTGGCACAATGGATAGAATGCTGGACCTGGAGTCAAGAAGACATGAGTTCAAATCCAGTCTCAAATGTTTACTAGTTGGGTGAGCCTAAGTGATTCACTTAATCTCTGTATGCCTCAGTTTCTTCAACTGTAAAATGGGCATAATAACAGCACCTACCTCACAGGGTCATTGTGAGGATCAATGAGACAGTATTAAAAAGTGCTTAGCACAGTGACTGGCATACAGTAAGTAGGCACTACATAAATGCTTATTGCCTTCCCTTTCCCAAGGTCTGTCAAGTTCAACTTTGCAATATCTCTAGAATACTCTCTCTTCTCTCCTCTGACGCTGTTACCCCTCTGGTGCAGGCCCTCATTACCTCATGCCTGGACTATTGTAATAACCTGATGGTTAGTCTTCCTGCCTCCAATTCATTCTCCATTCAGCCACTAAAGTGATTTTTTCCTTAAGTGCATGTCTGACCACCCCAACCCCAGCCCTGACTCTCCTCAGTAAACTCCAAAGCCTCCCTGTCACCTCCAGGATCAAATACAAAGTGCTCTGTGTGGCACTCAAAGCCCTTCATAACCTAGTCCTACCCCTCCCTTTCCAGTGCTTACCTTACACTCTCCCAACATATACCCTTTGATCCAGCGACCCTGGCCTCTTGGCTGTTTCAAGAACAAGACATTCACTCTGAGCTCCAGGCACTTTCTCTGTCTGTTCCCCTGTGCTTGGAATGCTCTCCATCCTTATCTCCACCTCCTGGCTTCCCTGGGTCCTGCCTAGTCCTAACTAAAATCCCATCTTCTGTAAGAAGCCTTTCCTGACCCCTTTGAATCACAGTGCCTTTCTTCTCTTTTATTTCCTGTTTACCCTGTTTGTAACATGTGTGTGCTTATTGTTTGAGGGCAGGGACTCTCTTTGGGCTCCTTTTGTATCCTCCAACAACTACAGAGGGCCTAGCACATGGGCACTTAATATGTTTATTGACTGAATTCATCAAGATCCAAAAATCATCTTAATTGTTGTTACAGATATTGTCATAGCTGTTCAAAGTTTACAAAATTCTTTGCATACATACATACATACATACTATGAGATAAGTATGTGAGGAGTTCTTGTTTTTATTTTACACAAGAAGAAAGTGGAGTTCATAGAAGTTAGGTGATTTGTTCACAGTCACACATGTTGTTGTTCAGTACTTTCAGTTGTATCTGACTCTTCATGACTCCATTGGGAGTTTTCTTATCAAAGATACTGGAGCAGTTTGTCATTTCCTTCTCCAGCTCATTTTTACAGATGGGGAAACTGAGGCAAACAAGGGTTAAGTGACTGGCCCAGGGTCACACGCTAGTATGTTTCTGAGTTCAGATTTGAACTCAGACATTCCTGTCTCCAAGTCCAGCACTTTATCCACTGAGCTGCCCCAGCAAGCTGCCCCAGTCATAGGTGTAGAAGGGGTTAAATACAGGATTTGATGCCAAGTCTTCTTGTCTCTAAATCCAGCACACTGGCATGCCACATTGCTTCAACCAAAAAAATCTCAACAAGCTGGAAAAGTGGTTCAAGCCTATTAAAATGAAATTAGTTAGGGATCAATGTGAAATCTTGATAGCATTTATAGATAAAACTCAGGCAGAGAATGGTAAATAGATGCAACGCGGAAAAGACCTACTAGCATTATTACAACAATCTGTTCTCATCAACAGCAACAAAGGAGCCATCACATTTGCTTCTCTAATACCCCAACAGCTGATATGCTAGGAAGCAGAACTAACACTCCAGAAGGTGATGTTGAGAGCAATCAGTCCAGAACAAATATGCAAAAAAGCAATCTGTGCCTGAGGCAACATGATTTCAAAGATGCTCAGAGGTCAGTTTCTAAGATATTTCAAAGTAGATGGTATAACTGCTCCAAAAGGTAACCAAGATACACCACCAGCTACTAACTCCTATGATTACTTTCCTACTTACTCATCTCTAAAAATTCTTTATGAGAATAGTTTATGCTCACATAAGATAGAGGGGGTGATAGAAGAGTCATTAATAAATTTGAGGAGTTAATCAACCTGATGAGATCATAAAGGGGAGGGCCATTGTTCTGAGGCAACCAAATGGCAAATCCTCATGGAATGCAAACATGTCCACTGATGCCACACTGATTGGATTTTAGTGACTGAGGTTGCCTCTTGGTGACTGGTTGACTGAGAATCAACAATCCATCCCTGTACTCTACAAAAGTGAGTAGTGAAATGAAGTTCAAGCTTCCTCTGTCTCTTCTTCTACATACTCCCCCCTTCATCTTTTCCCATGTACCTTCTTCCTTGTTGTTCAGTCACAGCTGACTCTTTGTGATCCCATGGCCCATGCCTCATTATGCCATTCCCCATTTGCATCCCTCCATGCCCTTCTATCCTCCACTATCTCCACCAAGTTCATGTTGGTTGCTTCCACAGCACTATCATCTCATCCTCTGCAGTCCCCCTTTTTTTTGCCTTCAGCCTTTCCCAGTATCAGCCTTTCCCAATATTTTCCAACAGGCCTTATCTTCTTCCTGAGCACAGTGAAGAAAGGAAGGAAATTTCTCATTTTTCTGGTCCCTGGGTCAATGATGGCGACATATCAGAAGCAGAGAGCAGTGGTAGAAATGCAAACATTTGCATGTATCCCGAGGGATAGTACCTAGGATTACACAGAGTTAGAAAAGACCCTAGAGACCCTCTAGTCTATAACTCTCTTATTTTACAGATAAGGAAACAAAAGCCAAAGGAGGCCAAGTGATTTGCCCAAGGTCACAAATGTCATCAGCATGAGAGGTGGGATTTGAACACAGGTCCACTGACTCTGGAACCTGTACTTGTTTCACCAGACCATAATGCCTTCCCAATAAATCATGGTTAATATTTATGAACTAGAACTCTTCAGGGCATTTCTGGATGTACTATGATCCTTGGGGGTTTCCTGTGAAGCTTATCTTAAAGAGCAAAGTCAGGAGACTACTCAGACATGGCAGATCTGAAGAAAAGGGGGTTTGCTTGTATAACCATCCTCAAAGTATTGTATACCTTCATCTTCTTGTTGAGTCGTGTCATTCATGTCCAAGTCTTCATGACCCCATATGGGGTTTTCTTGACCAAGATACTGGAGTGGTTTGCCATTTCCTTCTCCATCTCATTTTACAGAAGAGGAAACTGAGGCAAACAGGGTTAAGTGACTTGCCCAGGATCACATAGCTAGTAAGTGTCAAAGGCCAGATTAGAATGCAAGAAGATGAGCCTTCCTCACTCAAGGCCCCAGTACTCTAACCACTGTACCATCTACCTGCCCATATACCTTCTAGGGGGAGTCTAAGTCAGAGTAAGTGGTACTTCAAGTTTTAGGGAGACTGTGAGTCAATAAAAAACATGTTGACTGGTATGGATGGCCTCAAACCCCAATCACCCCCCAGGATGTATATATGCTAAGATTCAACTGACCTGAAAACCAAGCACTTCCCTCCCTCCCCAGACATTTGCTTACTGTGGAACAATTAGGGTTAACTTTCCTAGGTCACTGACCCTCCTTCCTAACTGGGACAACTCAGAAAATACCTTCATTTCAGTAGTCCAGACTGTAAAACTCCCTTGCCTCAAAGGTGTCTAAGACTCTGAGAATACAGCTTGTTGCATGTCTGAGTCATTAGCTTGCCCATAGAGGTGAGGACAGTGTGGGAAGGCAAGATAACTCATTATGCCATTCCCTATTTGCATCCCTCCAAACTCCCGTGGCTGCCATCTCTGTGGCAGTGTTGCTTTGTAGAAACAGTTACCTTTCCTTTTGCCCTACAGAGACTACTTGGAATTCTGTGGGAAATGTAAATCGACCAAAATGACAAAAAGCTGCTCTAATAGCAACTCCAAGTTCAGCCCCCTTCCCCTGGGAGCTGATGGGCTATTTGAGTGTTTTATACTTCAATATCTGTTCCTGGATTCATATGAATCCTTTACATATTCTGTATTTTCTATGGGGTAAAATAAAAACCACCATGCCTCATGCCTATAATGTAAACTGAGAGATATAGGTATGGGGTATTTGTGGAAATTGTGGAAATATGATGCTTAGACTCAAGAAGAAAAGACTCGAGGAGAACACAGTAGCCATTCTCAAGTAGTTGAAAGGTTCTTTATAAACGGAAGAGGGATTAGAATTGTTCAACAAGTATATGAAGGTGGGATTCGATTTGTTCTGTTTGACCTCAGAACTAGATTCATGAGTTAAAAAGCTGCAAAGAAGCCAATTTAGAGTTTATAATTCAACAATTTCTAAAGATTAGAGCTGTCCAAAAGTAGAATAAATTGCCCCTTCCTCTTTCCTTATTCTTCTCCATATTTGTATATTTCTACCCAATTATGAGAAAATAAATAGTTCCTTGTTTCTTCCTTATTTCTTTGTCAATGTATTCTTTTTTCCCCTCCCTTCTTTCTACTCTGAAATCTTGTAGAAGAGGAAAATCCCTGGGCTCCACGTTTGTCTACCTTTACTCTTTCAGTGGCCCTAGAAGACAATGAGATTCTGAAGATAATTGTCAGTTTCTCCTTTATTAGACTATAAGTACTTCATAATCATTCTGGTTCTTCTAATGGTTCTAAAGGTTCAGAGAAGTGGTGGGTCTCTCCTCCTTGAAGGTCTTCAAGCTGAGACAAGATGATCTCCTGTTAGGTTATGTTACAGCAGAAATTGCTTTCACAGATGGAATGCACTAGATGACCTCAGAGGTCCCTTTTAACTCTCAAATTCTGTGATTGTTTCTCAATTATAGATAATGTCAGATTAATTAACCAGGAGTCCATTGATAAGTAGTTTGATAAGATGACATTGTGAGAGAAAACAGGAATCACAATCATTTTACATCTTGATGAACTAACAATGTTGAAATTCCCCAACCACATGGTGCTCTAATCATAGATGTTCCCCAATTGCCACAGAAGGAGAGAAAGACTATAACATACTTTGCAAGGACATGTCCTATTCACTGTTATAATAGCTACTTGTTCTTAGATAAGAGATGTCTGCATCTTGTATAAATGGCTACTTCAACCAGGCAGGTTTATCTAAACAGACTTCTTTAACAATTGAAAAATATTTGTTCATTTTCCCCTTGTCTCTTGCCCTTGAAGAGGAAAAGTTTTCTTATAATAAATCCTTCCAAATGCATTCCAAATACATTCCTTTTCTCCATTGGTTATTACTTAACTCCCTTCTCTTTCCCTCCCCCCCCCCCATGAAATACTTTTTATTTATCTATCATAAATTGCTACAGAATGCTGTTGATTGGCTGTGTACTCAAAACGAGCCTGAAAAGTTAATAAAACTCCAGTCTGTACCCTAAAAAGCTGAAGCTGTTATTCATCAGGCCTTCCTTAATACACTAATAAATTTCTTTGCTTTCAATTTGACTTCCTATGTGACCTCCTGTGGGTCAAAATCCATAGTACTCAGATCCCTATTTACAGGTATGCCTCTCCTAAGAATTCCAATTCTCACAACCCAGAGAATTCCCTGATAACATTTTCTATTTTGCAAATAATTACTATAAAATTGGAGTTAATTGCTTTTGACTGCTCCCTCTCTACTCTTCCTATTAAAAAATCCTTTCCTTGTCCCTATCTGTTTTCCTGAGTTTAATGTATTTCAGCAACCCTTCTGTTCATTCAAACCTCCTCTGTCCAGTTCAGATAAGAGTTGGGTTCACAAAATGCCCTTTCCTCTTCTCCATGTTTGTATATTCCTACCCAGTTATGAGGGAATAAATAGTTCCTGTTTCTTCCTCATTTCTCTGTCAACATATTCCTTTTTCTCTCCCTCTTCTTTCTATTCTTAAATATTATAAAAGAGGAAAATCCCTAAGCTCTACATTTGTCTAACTTTACTCTTTCAGTGGCCCTAGAAAACAGTGAGACTCTGAAGATAATTATCTCTTTCTCCCTTATTAGACTATAAGTACTTCATCATCATTCAGGCCCTTCTAATTGTTTGACTTCCTGGGTTTCTCTTGCCTCCTCTGTGTTTGTATTTCAAAGATTTTGATTCATCAGGATATAAAATAAACACATATAAATATGTATGTGTTTATTCTATACATTACCAACAAATTCCAGCAACAAGAATAGAGAAGTTCTATTTAATATAACTGTAGACAACATAAAAAACTTGGGAATCTACCTGCCAAAACAAACTTCAGAACTAACTGAACACAATTATAAAATACTTTTCACACAAATAAAGTCAGATCTGAACAACTGGAAAAGGGTGAGCCAAGCCAATATAATAAAAATGACAATTCTACCCAAATTAATTTATTTACACAGTGCCACACCAAACTACCAAAAAATTATTTTATTGAACTTGAAAAATAATAAGAAAATTCATCTGGGAGAACAAAAGTTTAAGAATATCAAGGGAATAAATGATCTCAAACTATATTACAAAGTCAAGACAATCTGGTACTGGTTAAGAGATAGAGCAAAATAGATTGGTTATGCAATATACACAATATAATGACCATAGTGATTGATTGTCTGATACATGCAAAGATCCCTGCTTTTGGAACAAGAACTCACTATCTGACAAAAATTGCTGAGAAAACTGGAAAGCAATTTGACAGAAAGAAGGGACCAACATCTAACACCATACACCAAGATAAAAATCAAAACATGATTTAGGCATAAAGAGTGACACCATAAGCAAATTAGGGAAGCATGGAATAGTTTACCTGTCAGATTTACGAACAAGAGAAGAATTTATGACCAAACAAAAGACGGAATGCATTATATAATATAAATTGGAAAATTTTGATTACATTAAATTAAAAAGATTTTGCACAAACCTAACCAATGCAGCCAACACTAGACAGAAAACAGGAAACTGGGGGGGGGGGGGGGGTGGAATTTACAGCAAGCTTCTTCGGTAAAGGCAAATATATAGAGAATTGAGTCAAATGTATAAGAATACAAGTCATTGACCAATCGAGAAATTGCCAGAGGATATGAACAGGCAGTTTTCAGAAGAATAAATGAAAGTTTTCTATAGTTATATAAAAAAAAGATCTAAATCATTATTGATTAGAGAAATGCAAATTAAAACAACTCTGAGGTACCACCTCACATCTATCAAATTGGCTAATATGACAGAAAATAAAAATGGTGATTTTTATTTATTTATTTAACATTTAATACATTTATTTATTTATTTATTTAACACTAATACATTGCTGGTGGAATTATAAACTGATCCAACCATTCTGGAGAGCAATTAGGAACTATACCCAAAAGGCTACAAAACTATGCATACCCTTTGACCCAGCAATACCACTACTAGGTCTATATCCCAAAGATATTTTTTTAAAAGTAAAAGGACCTATAGGTGCAAAAATATTTGCAGCAACTCCTTTTTGTGGTGGCAAAGAACTGGATATTGAGGGGATACCCTTCGATTGGAGAATGGCTGAACAAGTTGTGGTTTATGATTGTGATGGAATACTATTGTGCTACAAGAAATGATGAACAGAAAGACTTCAGAGAGGCCTGGAAAAGACTTCTATGAAATGATGTTTAGTGAAAGGAGCAGAACCAGAAGAACTTTGTACACAGCAACAACCATAGTGTGCAAGGAATTTTTCTGGTAGGCTTAGTACTTCATAGCAATTCAAGAACCTAAAAAATTTCCAATGGACTTTTGAGGCAATGCCTTCCACATCCAGAGAAAGAACTATGGAATTGGATCACAGAATGAAGCAGACCATTTTCTTTTATGTTATGTTTTGTTTTATGGTTTCTCCCATTCATTTTAATTCTTCTATTCAACATGACTAAGGTGAAATTGTATTTAATAGGAATGTATGTGTAGTACCTATATAAGATTGTACACCATGTTGGGGAGGGGGTGGAGAGGGAGGGGGAAAAAAATCTAAGATATATGGAAGTGATTGTAGAACACTGAAAACAAATAAAATAATTATTTAAAAAATGATGAACAGGATGCTTTCAGAAAAAGTATTATATGGAAAGCCTTATATGAACTGATGCAAAGTGAAGTGAGCAGAAACAGGAGAGCATTGTATACAAGTAACAAAAATATTTTATGATGACCAACTGTGAATGACTTAGCTTAGTAAATCCATTAAAAAATGAAACAAACCTGGCAAGACCCACTCTTGATAAACCTGTGCTATTTCTTTATGATCACCTCTTCCTTTTCAAGATGTTGTAATGGTAATTTAAATGGGAAGATCTTTCCCATTCATTAATAGATCCATGTGACCTGCTTAAATCACATGGAAGCCTAAATCACATGTGGCAGGAGGAGCTTGCTGAACAGGTAAAATAGGAAGGATGGAACAGAACTGGGAGGAAGTTGGTGAGAGTGGTTAGGATGGAAGAGAGAGGACACAGGCAAGCAGACAGCTAGGCTCCTGAGTGTTTGTTTGTGGAAAGACCCCACCAGGGGAGGCAGGGGAGGCTTAGGAATGGGTTTATCCCCTGCAGTGCTAATGTGTATCTACTTCTTGGTTACTATGATGGATCTAGCTTTCTAGTTTTGGGATTTGGTTTTCTGGTATCTGAGTAAATGTTTTTCTTCTGCCTTCAGGAGAGTCTATCATACTTTGCAATTGAGAACTACTCTGGCAGTTCTATATTCATAGTCACCACTATTGATGTGAATATTGCCTTGGTGATACAGATGTTCACCAACCATTTCTTTAATAATATATATTTTTTTATTTTTGCAAGGAATTTAAGTCAATCTCATAGATTTCTCCTCTCCCTCCTTTTTTTTAAATCAAGATAATTTTTTCCTTTCTTCATTCCTTTGGTAACTCTCCTGTTTTCTATCATTTTTCAAATATCACTAACCATAGCTCAGTCTTCACATGACCAGTCCGTTCAGTACTTGAGGATATAGCTTATCTGGACCAGGTGACTTAAATTCACAAAGGGCAGTTAAGTGCTTTCTACCTCCTTACTTATCTTCAGTTTCATTTCTCTGTTAGACTTTTTTGTCCTGTAATCTCACGTACAGAAGCCATTCTCCTTAGCAGCAAAAATTAAGCAACCCTACTTCTCCTCTTTGTTGTCAATTATCGTATCCCCACCCACTCCAAGCAAAAGCCTAATCCCATCATTTTAATTGTTGTCTTTCCCCAAAGACAGTTGAAAAAACTTATCATCATTAGTTTTTCTCAAATACTACAACTCATCTTGAGCTTTAGCATTCCTGATACTATTATTACAGTATTATTTCACACTTTTGCATTCATCCTCTACTATCCAATCTTGCCTACGTTTTCTGTACACTTCTTTTTTTCATCCATAGCTGTGATTTGACTGGTATTTCCTAGTGAGAAAACTTCCTCCTTTTTAAAATCTACTTTGTTTATGATCATTTCTCCCCAACAATCCCATCATTTCTACTCCCAGGAACCAGTTGCCCCCATCAGCAAAAATCACATCCTGAATAGAATTCACCACCATTGGCTCCTCCATCTTTTGAAGGATAAATCATAACTCTCAAGTCAAGAACTTAGTAGTTGCTCTGCTTTGGGCAGAAGAAGACTTTCAACAGATATGTGGATAACTGAAGTCTCTTTTTCATCACGTATGTGTGCCTGGATTAAAGAGTTTCCCAAATTCTTCATCTGTTCCTCTTTCTATCCAAATGGTCTATAATAGACCTTAATTTTTTTTTTTAAAAATTCTTTCTCCCTCTCTTAATCTTTATTTATCCAAATGCTCTCCACAAAGCTTCTCTGATTCCTAGATTTTTTCACATAATTATACCTATTATAGTATACAGTATTACTATCACCTTACCCTTTTACCTGTTCAGTTTCTTTTGAATAAGGTATATCCATCCAGATCCATACTCCAGTCAAAGGTTTATCCTACAATATCTCAATAATATCTTTGAGGTCAAATTTCTCTTTGCATTAGTGTTTTCTAGTTCAACTTGTTATTTGCCCATACTTTCATATTTGTGTATGGACATTTGAAGCCATGTGTGTTCATGAATTCTACCAAGCCACAGTTCTCACTAGACCCAGTCCTGGGTTGTGCTCAAGGACAGAGCTGAATAGACCACTATAAGATCAGCACAAGCACTGATGAATCATACGCAGTCTCCCCATGAATCAGCATTCTGTTTTGGTCGCAACACCCTAGTCATCATTCCCTTCCCATTTCAACTGTGTCACAGCTGTTTTGTGTCCCAATAAGAGATTTCAAAATCTTCCAAAACTGCCCTAAGAAATCAACATAAAAGTAGGCAAGCGTGTACACAAACACATATACATGGTGACTTGAGGAGAAAGAGGGCACTAATAACTAAAGGGCACTAGCCAGGTGATCTTTTGTGTCTCAGTTTCTTCTTCTGTAAAATGGAAAAGGTAGAATATGACTTCCTGCTTTAAACTTAGTTTCCTCCAGGATTTAGATGGAAAAATCCATGTTCACCATATTATGCCTTTCATGAATTTGCTTTCCTAATTATAATCTCTTGTTAGCCTTCATCTTTTTAGATTAAAGAGTTCTGATATTTTTAGTCACTTCTTATCTAGAAGTTCTTTTGTCCAGTGATAGGAATTCTGATGCTTAGACCTTGAGAACAAACATATTTCATTCTTGACCATGTTAAACAGAGAAGAAAGAAATAGAATTCTCAGATAAAATCATTATAAATAATCCTTGATCATAAAACCAATTCAGGCCA
Source organism: Notamacropus eugenii (assembly GCF_028372415.1). Taxonomy (NCBI): domain Eukaryota; kingdom Metazoa; phylum Chordata; class Mammalia; order Diprotodontia; family Macropodidae; genus Notamacropus; species Notamacropus eugenii. The sequence continues at coordinate 241,974,506 of NC_092873.1, read as the reverse complement.
AATCTCTCTCACAAGTCATTCTAGTGATGCAATAGTAAGTCATTATCTCAACTTAGCTCCAAAGGGCCCTTTTGCATGCAATAGAAAAATACGTTTGTGGCCCTACAAGGTGGTAAGGAGGGACAGGACAGTTAGTGAAGAATGTTTTCTTCATACAGTACATAACAGCTTTGCTCCCAAAACAGGGCCTACCTCACAGGCTCACAATCTTGCAATAAAGATTAAAGAGACAATCAAAGTGAAAAAGATTATGAAACACTAAAGCACTACACAAATGTAAAAGAGAATGTGAATGATGATAAGGGAAAGACAGTAAAGTCAAGAAGGTGAATTTTCAGTCCAATTTATTGTTTAGTAGATTGGTTAGTAGGTTGAGTACACTGATTAATGATAATGCCAACCTGGACAGACGTCTTCAGTGACAAGTCACAGAGCTCTTTCTTTCATCCAAACACATTTTTGTCAATCATTTATATAAAGATGCAAGTGATATAAGATTTGCAGATAACGTAAAGATAAGAAAAGGGACAGTTAATAGGCGAAAAACAGAATCAAGATTCATAATTATCTTGGGCTAAAGCCAGCCAGTTCAAATTTAATTCAACATAGTGAATACTGATGAAGGCTTACTATTTATAAGACATTTTGTAGTACTTACAAGCTGAGAGGAAGGTGAAAATGATCAGGATGATAAGAGGAGAAAGGAACAGATGTGAAGACCCAAATGGATCTATGATCTCATGATTAATGCAGCCCATAACCACTCAGGCCTGCTTACTCTGTGAAACTTGTCTGCACCCTCCCAAATGTTCATTATAGGGCTCCACTCAATGTACCAGAAGCCTTCTTCTCTTTTTCCTAACACGACAAGGACACCAAAGAAGGATTCAGTCCATTCTGTCCACTATCAGCTCTTGCCCTCACCACATGAACAGTTCATATTTTTTCCAGTCATCCCAGATGATAACTACTACCCCTATTCTTTTTCAAATGTGGCAGCCTGGTCACCCCCCAAACACTTCTCCATTACCCTTTGTGTGATATGTTCAGTGCTTTGGAGACTTGTACTCCACATCTTTTATGTGAATATATATATATATATATATATATATATATATATATATATATATATATATATATATATATATATATATATATATATATATATATATATATATATATATATATAGCTATTATACAAAAGAGAATGTGATAAGCTCAAAAGAATAACCTTGGCAAAGTTCCATGCAAAATTTAAGGATGAGGAGATAACATTCAGCTGGGAGTAAATGGGAGTCAGGGAAGATTTTATGGATGAGGCAGTACCTAGAAAGATATGGTAAATGCCTAATCCAAGTATGAAGGACAACATTATCAAAGAATGGGAGGAAGAAAAGAAAGAAACAAGCATTTATTAATCACCTACTACATGCCAGGCACTAGGATAAATGCTTTATAAACATTATTCATTTTATTCTCATAAAAACCCTAACTGAGGGAGACAGAGGTTAAATGACTTGCCCTGGTTCACATAGCTACTAGCTTGGTAGACACTAAGTGTCTTAGGCCATATTTAAATTCAGGACTTCCTGACTCCAGGTTTAGTGCTCTATCTACTGTGCCACCTGACTAGTAGTTAGGTATGAAGATGGGAGAGGGCAAAGAGAGTAGTCCAGTTTGCTTAAATGTGGAATACTTCTGCAGAGTAGCATGAGATAAGGCTAGAAAGTTCATATAAGTCCTTGAATGCTAGGACCTAAAGTTTATACTTTGTCTGATAGGTAATGGAAAGACAATGAAAGATATGTGATAAAAACTGGTAATTAAAATGAATTCTCAGTCAGTGATGTGAAAGATATATTGGAAAGATGATTAGACTCAACCTAATGGCAACTAACTTAACACTGCTACATTAAGACCAGTTTGGAGGCTTTTACAGTAGTCTACAGTAGTCTAGGGTAAAGGGATGAGGAATTGGGCTGGAATGACCACAGAGAAAGTCAAAAGATAGAGACTGATTCAAGAGGTATTACAGAGACAGAAATGACAGTCGTTGATAATTAATTGGCTCTGTGAGATAAGGGAAAAGGAAGATTCAAAGAGAGACTCTGAGGGTTCAACCCAAAGTGAGTGGGAAGTTCATGATAAATAAGGTACAGGAATACAGAAGAAGGTTCAGTACAAGTAGCTGGGGCAGATGATCTGTTCGGTTTTTAAAATATTCATGTCAAAATTCATTTTAAGGATGGCCCTTCTCTGTTCTCAGGTTCACATGAGCTTTCAAATTATTCTCATGCCTTCTAAAAGAGTGTTTAGCTTTTCTGGGAAGCTAATTTTAGGATGAAGTCCTGTGTAAGTTCAGGTTAAGGATTTCAAGGAAGAGAAAGAAAACCTCATAGTTAGTTGATCTAAGTGCAAGATTGAATTCAAACCACATGAATGTATTCATATAATCAACCAAAATGTACATTTCTATTTCACTGCCATCCACTGAGCCTTCATCTCTGCCTGACACAGAGAAATGAAAACACATACTTAATTTTCTCCCAGAAGGTCAGCTCATCCATACAATAACCCAATGACCAGATGGTCTGAAGTTGCTAAGGATGGTAAGTTTTGTGTCAATTTATACAAGAGTTGAAGCGTTAGGAATTGATCAGATTAAGTTAGAAACAGAAGATTTTCACTTAAATATTCATACGCTGCACTTCTCAGGATAAAGTTTTTAAATGATTGGAAGAAATGCTAAATTTTAGTTAGAGGTTAGTATAAATAAAGATGTAATTTTTTTCCCATTCAAGTTCACAGACACTTCCACCTTCAAATCTATCCACAGCTCCCTTGGGAGTCAGTGTACCACAGGTTAAAAGCCTCTGATCTGCAGGATGCTCTCAGAAAAAACCTGGAAAGGCTTACATGAACTAATGCAAAGTGAAATGAGTAGAACCAGGAGAATACTATATACAGCAGCAGCAATGTTATATGATGATCAGTGGTGAATGACTAAGCTATTCTCAGAAATACAACGATCCAAGACAATTCTGAAGGACTAATGATGCTATATGCTATCCATCAGCAGAGAAAGAACTGCAGGACTCAATGCAGATCGAAGCACCCTGTTTCTTTGTTTTCTTTGTTTTTTGGGGGGGTTGTCTTTTCTTTCACAACATGACTAACATGGAAATGTTTTGCATGACTGCACATGTAGAACCTATATCAAGTTGCTTGCCTTCTCAATGCGGGAGAGGGAAAGGAGGGAAAGAATTTGGAACTAAAAAATCTTTTTAAATTAATGTTAAAAATTGTTTTTACACGTAATTGGGGGAAATAAAATATTAAATTTGTGGACATGAGCTCTGTAACGACTATATGCTAAAATTTCCCTTCCTCACAGGTGAACAAGACAACTGAGTTACACAACAACTAGCCAATTAGAAGGATTTCTGAGGCTCAGAGCTGCTTGACATATCAGTGATCTTTACAAAGTGAACTCTAGATGAACTTGGAGATGGTGGTAGAGGCCAGGCCAGACCAGCCTTGAACAGCTCAAAGCTGCCTCAAGCAGCAGTTGCAGACTCAGGACTTTCCAAATACCTTACTCCCTGGCTTGTATATTATCTTACCCCTTTTCCTCTCCCCTTTGAGCAGTTGAAGAACTCTCTCTACCTTTCTGTTACCTCATAGGATCTTCTTTCCGCTACAAGCCTTTTCTCAGACAATAAATACATTTATTTGGTGTATTGGACACTGTTTCATTTAGGGTCCCTTCATGGTTCTGGGGGTCATATGTTAACAAATTTTTTAAAAGAATCCCTAATATAAAAATAAATCAATGAAAACTTCTGCTCTGGCTTTCTATCTGTATACCCTTCCTGCTCTTAAGGGACTTATTCTAACCAGCTGTTAGAAAGTCCTATATCTCTTAACTTTTAGTATATGATGTTCCAGCTTCTTTGTTATTAACGAATTTTTGTAGAAAAATACTGAGCAATTCAAATTGTTTTTTTTTTCTTGTATGAGAGGTAGTCAATCTTTGCATGCAGAAGAGCAACACTTGTACCTGTTTTCACCTTTCAGCTCAAACCACTGACCAGGGATAATCACATGACCATCTCAGTAACCACCTAATTACCTGCATTTTTGCCATCCTGCTACAATTAAATCAAGAGACTTTGTCAAATCTCTTATTGAAATTTTCTTATCTATGGAATTTTCCTGATTTAAGAATTCATATCTAATAATCTAATGCCTACCCCAGAGGTGGGGAAACTGCAGCCTCAAGGTCACATGTGGTCCTTGGGTGCTGTCTTTTGACTAAGTCCAAGTTTTATAGAACAAATCCTTTTATTAAGTGGATTTGTTCCGTGAGGTTTGGATTCAGTCAAAGGGCCACACTTGAGGACCTAGAGGGCCACATATGGCTTTAAGGACACAGGTTCCCCACTCCTGCCCTACCTCATACCAAAAAAAAAAAAAAAAAAAGGAAAACAGGTTCAAGATAGGAAAGAGGAACCTGTGGCTAGACAAGACAGGGTAAGAGAGCAGTAATTAGAAGTCTAGCAAAGACCTCAATTTCCCAGCATACAGTTGTACTTGACCTACCTGGGCCCATGTTTCTAATGTTGAGTCTGGGGCACCTATACCAACTGTGGAGGCAAAACTTCCCTAACTGCATTGAGAGATCCTAGCAATGCTACTCCAGAAGACTAGGCTCAAAATGGTGGAATCATTGTCTTTTCTAGGATTTCACTATAACTTTGGCATTGAGATCGAAGTCACTACATGGGATTGAATACAAGTGACCAAGATGAGGTCAATAGGTAGGAAAGAGCTGACCAACATTCTTCTAGCTCTAAGTACAAGGCAACAGAGCAACACTTTAAATTCAAGTCCACATCTTGGAGGCTAGACTTCAGCAGGACCAGCAGACAGAGGAAAATGGAACTGGAGGAGGGGGGAAGGGATGGGTTTCCACACTACCCAGCCCTCTGAAAAGGAAGAAGCCCAATAGAAAATTAACAAAATACTGAACAATAAAAGATGATGTCAAAGTCTCTCCCTATTTGTACCAATCAACCCAGTGAGAGATAGAGAACTGGTGAATGTTTTGTACCCTTAACTAGTAGGATAGTTGCCAAAGGTAGACAGTTTTCCCCCCTCAAGCATTCAGAAAACCAAGTTGGTTTTCCTTTTCTCCTAGGAAGAAGGTGAAGGCAGGTCATGACCTAACTATACAACAGGGTTTAGAAGGGAAAACAGGCACAGTTCCTATCCATTTGTGTGAAAGTATTTTCTCCCTCACCTCACTCCCATTAACAAGTAGGGTGACTGCAGAAAGTGACAGCTAATCTATTTGGTAGCATTTAGGAGAATCAGGAAGTAGGCACCAAGCTATTTGTCTTTGAGAGGCCTGAGAGTCAACCAGAGTATGGCAAATATAGAACATGAATTAAGAAGCAGTAGTTCAGAGTAGAGTTTAGGAGCCTTGGCAGTATGTTGAGGTGTAGCTTAACTAGTGAAAATTAGAAAATATGGATAAGAACTTGATTACATACTTACTTATATACTGGGTAGGGCAGCTAGCTGTTACAGTGCATAGTGTACTAAGCTTGGAATCAGCAAGACATCTTCATGAGTTCAAACTCAGCCTCAGATATTTACTAGCTCTGTGACCCTGGACTAGTCACTTAACCCTGTTTGCCTCAGTTCCTCACCCATAAAATGAGCTAGAGAAGGAAATGGCAAACCATTCCAATATCTTTGCCAAGAAAACCCAAAAATAGGGTCATGAAGAGTCGGACATGACTGAAATGACACAACAAATGTACTAGGCATGTGCTAAGCTGTGGATATAGTTTCAAATAGGCTACTGGCAAAGACATCACTGTATGCACAAAGGCACTCCTAGTGTTCTCACTACTAGTCCCCCATCCCTATCCCCATTCTCCGGACATGGCATATACAGTACAGGCTCAACAATGATGATACATGGAAAGATCAGATTCAGTCTAGTACAATTTGTCTGATTCATGGACATCTTAGAGATTTTGTTTCAGAGATTGTCCAGGGAGAGTACTGGGCAGCCTAACAGCTCTCAAAGAGCATTGATTAAGCAATGTCAGTCTAAATAGAGGCAGCTAGTGACATATCACAGAGCTCTAACTCCTGTCCTGTTCAATATTTTTATAGATGACTTGAATGAAGACAGAAAAAAAATGTGAATAACAAAAAACTTGGAAGGATAGCTAATATATTGGATGACAAAATTAGGATCCCAAAAGTGCCCCCCCAAACCAATCAGAATGTATTTTCCCTATTAAATCTCAAATTCAGCAGTTAAGTTGAAACACATCAACTATTATAGAACAGGGAGACCTGGATTAATAACAGTTCACATGAAAAAAATTTAGTTTACCAAGGGAATCATCAGTCAATAATATGACATAATTTTTATAAAATGCAATCTTAGCTTTCTAGGTGACAAAGTGTGATAGAGCATTGAACTTGGAGTCAGGATAGAACTGAATTCAAATCCAGCCTCAGACACTTTCTAGATATGAGACCCTAGGCGAGTCATTTAACCTGCCTACTTCAGTTTCCTTATCTGCAAAATAGAGATAATATCACCTACCCCTCACAGCTGTTGTGAAGATCAAATGAGTTATTTGTAAAGCTTATATAAATGCTATTAGGCCACATCAATATTTAATGGTTGCATTTATTATCGTCCAGTCCTGTCCAACTCTTCATGACTCCATGTGAGGTGGGATCTTTGGTTTATTTTTTGGCAAAGATACTAAAATGGTTTTCCATTTTCTTCTCCAGCTCACTTTACCTATGAGGAAACTGAGACAAACAGGGTTAAGTTACTTACCTAGAGTCCCATATCTAGTAAGAATCTGAGGTTGGATTTGAATGCAGGTCTATCTTGACTCCAGCTCCAATGCTTTATCACATGTGTCACCTAGTAAACTAAGATTACATTTTTTTAAAATTTGTCACATTGTTGACTGATGATTCAGACAGCTAGTAAGTGTATTAGGCTGGACTTGAACTCAAGTGCTCCTGACTTCCATATATTCACATTTACAAAACAAATATACATATTCATACATATGAAACAAATACATATACTCATACATATGAAATATATATTTCAAAGGATCATTGAACATGTAATTTAGTGAGAGCCTGCGTTCTAGCTACCCTCGCACCCCCCTCCCCTTTTCACGGATGAAGAAACCAAGGTCCAGTGACTTGCCCAGGGGACTTGTGCTGTTAGATGCAGTGCTCTTTCCATTACGCCTAGCTGCCACACAGAGTTTACGTTCCGGGAGACGCAGATTATTAACAAAGCCTCGGTGAGTCTTAATCACAGCCTTCGCTCCACCCCTTGCCCTTGACCTGAAAACGCTTCTGGTTCCGAAAGGCGGTGCACCTTCCGTTAGCAGGGCTGGGAAGCTCCTCACCCCAGCGTCTGCCACTCTTTACCCGAACCCAGGCAGACCGGGGCGGCGGGCAGAGAGTAGAAGAGGGGGGTGAGGGAGGAGCTTCCGGGCGCGGTGAGCCAGCTGTTCGGTGTCTCCTGCCACGGCCCAGAGTCCGTCGGCGGCACACATTGCTGAGAGCCATCTCCCGGGCGGGCAGGTGCAGGGAGGGAGGGGAGGACGCGGTGGAGCCGCGTCAGGCGCGTGGGTGTGCGCCCAGGAAGAGGAGAGCTTTGGGAATCGCAACACCCCCCCAAAAAGCCAGGCCATGCTGCCTCGGGCGGCTGCTCCACGGGCCGGGGAGGCGGCTTGGGCCGCGGTGCAGCGAAGCCCTTCAGGCGGGCTGCACTGAACCTGGCTGGAGCCAAAGGGACTGTGGAGAGCGAGGGGGACAGCGCCGCGCTCGCGCCCTCCCTGCCTTCCTGCCCCTTCTCCTTCGTCTCCATCCTCCTTTGCTCCTCCTAGGTTCTGTCCCGAGCGACCCGGGCGGCTCCGCACGCAGCCTCGGTGCTCCGTCTACGCCCGGGCCTGCAGCCATGGCCTGGGCTCCCGCGGGCAGCAGCACGCGGGGCCGGCGGGTGCAGTGGCCGGGGCTGCCTTTGCTGCTCGGCGTGTGGCTGCTGGGCCAGGCGGCCGGCGGACAGCGCTCGGCACCTCTGGCGGATCTGCGCTCCTCCATCTCGGGCGTGGAGGAGCTGCTGGAAGAGTTCCGCAAGCAGCTGCAGCAGGAGCCGCCGGCGCGGGAGCCGGAGCCCAGCGATGCCCACCGCGAGCGGCCGCAGCAGCGTGCCGGGGCCGAAGCCGGCTGCCCCGGCGGCGGCTACACGGTCCAGACCGACTCCATCATCCGCACCAAGGACTCGCTCGGCGCCGGGGCCACCTTCCTGACGGCGCCCGCCGCAGTCCGGGACTGGCAGCAGTGCGTGGCCGCCTGCTGCGCCGAGCCCCTCTGCACCGTGGCCGTGGTGGAGCTGCCCCAGCCCCAGGCCGCCGGCGACCTCAACTGCTACCTTTTCAACTGCACCTACCGCGGCCGCAACGTCTGTAAATTCTCCCTGCACCGGGGCTATAACAGCTACAGCCTGAGCCCGGCCGCCGAGAGCCACCGCAACCTCACCTCCCGCCCCGGGGGGCCTCCGGGAGGCGGCCGAGGCCGGCCGGCTGCTCCCCAGGGGCCCCGGAAAAAGCCGCTGCAAAGCCCGACTTTGGCTGCCCAAGCTGCCTCGGCAGCCTCGTCTCCACCCCAGGGTAAGAGCAGATCTGCACCGAGCCTCGGGCATTCCTTCCCTTCCCCTTCCCCCGACTATCCGTTCTCCCTCATCAGCGGTCGGAGGATAGCTTATTACTTTTCCACTCACTGCCCTCCTTATCAGTCGCGTCCTTTCCCTTCTTTTGCCCAGTCTCTCTCCCCTCTCTGGCTCTCAGACCAAGTAGAGGCTGAATGGCCGTGGGATGCATAGCCAGCTCAGAAAGTGGGCAAAGGTGTGTCTACGTGTCTTGTTTTCTAGTTTTCTGTTTTGTTTTTTTCCTACTAGGCTCCCTCTAAGTGATTAATAGCCACTCAAGGAGAAGTTCGGGGACTTTGCATCATTACTGTGGTTTCAGTGAGTCTGAACTAGCAAATAGCAAACCGGCATTAAAAACCCAGGAGAGTTTGAAGAATGAAATTAGATTTTAAAATGAAGCAGAGAAAAGTCAGGTTTAAAAACACGTTTTTATAGTGAATGGTGCCAGTATATTAGATAGGACAGGGGTGAAACTGTTTCAAGTGCAAATGTAACAGAGCTGCCTTATGTGATTACAGCTGATTTTGCCTTTTTAAAATGTGGCTCTCCTGATTCCACCTGGAATTGCTTCCAGCAGGGAAGGAAAACATGTACCTCATTTTGGTAATGGCTTACCAGCTGTTATTCTTTTGTTGAAGTGAGAAGACAGTATTTCAGTAAATAGCAGTAACAAATCTCAAGTCAATTTTTTTTAATTACAACTAACTATTAATTAGTAACTAAAATTACAACTAATTCTGTGGGTTTATTTCACGCACACTTTAGCATTTTCTGTTTAGCTGTGAATAAGCGTTAAAACACATACATCAGGCTGTCCTGGAAGAAAAAAAATGTTAGGAAAGGAACAAACTCATGACTGTACTTTTACAAAAATATGTCAAGAGTGAATGGGTTGAATCATATTCTCTTCCTGTTGGACCTCGAATCACAAAACAGAGGGCAACCTAAGAGATCTACTGAGAAGAGAAATGAAGACAGAAAAAAGTTACTTTCTTAGCTTAAAAGGAAATGGGTCTGTGTTTCACACCGACCTTGATAATGTAAGGAGAATAAGTAAAGAACTCTATCTTAACAATTTCAGCAAATCATAGATCTGGAGGTACAAGGGACCTGATAGGCCATCTAGTAAGTCCTCTTTTAAAGTTGAATAAGCTGAAGCCCAAAGGCAGGTTCTTAGACCCCAGCACCAATGTTCATTTCACTCTTTTTGTTAAGTTGTTTTTCAGTCTTGTCCAATTCTCTGTGACCCCATTTGGAGTTTTCTTGGCAGAGATCCCGACTCTTTTTACAGATGAGGAAATTGAGGCAAACAGAGTTAAGTGATATGCCCAGGGTAACACAGCTAGTAAGTGTCTGAGGCCAGATTTGAACTCAGGAAGATGAGTTCCTGACTCGACCACTGTGCCACCTAGCTGTCCCCCATTTCACATTACTATCTCCTTGCTAGAAGACACATCGAAAAGTCACCTAGCCCATTCCTCTGACTTAAGGACAGACTACATTTAAAACTTTTCTTTGCAGATAAGAATCTTCTTCATTTATGAAAAATATAATTCTATAACTTCCCTCTTTTATATCATGTTTCACATAGACTATTTCATTAGATTCTTTTCTCCAGGAACAGTTAGTGAATAATCTCATCTACTTAAAGATATATGCTCATACTCATCTGTAGTCTAGTCCCATTTCAATCATCAAATGTATAGTGAGCTCTCATAGATCTTAGCTTTGTTTTATAATTCGTCAATATTCCTTTTTCTTCATTTATGAAAAAATCTCAAAGAGTTTTTATTGTTTTTTAGTTTTGGCTCTTAGAATTGTGCAACCAAAGGTATGATAGGAGTGCCTAGTGTTAGCCATGGTCCTAATGTTATATTCCCATTTTTGCATCTTACTGTCAATTCTTGCTTTTTTCTTAACTGCACAATTGATGGATAACTTGTCAAACATCCTTCTTAGCAGCCAACTTGATGTTCCTAAAGCACCAGTCTGACCACATCACTCCCCCACTGAAGTAACTTCAGTGAATCACTCTTACCAAAAGGGTATAAAATGCAAACTCCTCTGTTTGGCATTTAAAACCCTTCACCATATGGTTCCAGCCTCCCTTTCCATACTTCTTACACATTACTCTCCTTCCTGAACTGTGACTTCCAGCCAAGTGACCTGTTTGCTGTTCTCTGTACATGGCATTCCATGTCTGTTCTCGGTACTTTTTATGCAAGCTTTTCCCTCATTCCTGGAATGCTTGACCTTCTTATCTGTGCTTTCCAGAATCCCTACCTTTCTTCAAGCTCAACTCATGTGACACCTCCTAAAAGAAGCCTCTCTGAAGTCCCACCCACCCACCCAGTTGCTAGTACTCTTATTTCATGAATTACTTTGTAAACATATTTTGCACTAAGATTTCTATGTATGTATTGTTCCATATCCGAATGTGAGCTCCTCAAGGGCAAAGATCATTTCAACATTTCTTTGTTTACTTGTGTCTTCAGTGGCTAGTCATAGTGTCTGGCACTTAGTAGGTGCTTAATAAAAGTTTATTCAATTGAATGAATTGAATAACAGCCCCCACTTCCCCCCAAACACTCTTTTTGTGCTATACTCATCACACTTCATCTTCCTTGTATTTATCTTGTATTTATACTATCAAATTTTGTATTTATATTACCAAATTTTCTTCCCCCAGTATCCTATGCCATGCATACATGTTTACACTTTATTCTATTTGTTTATGAAGACTTCTAATTTTCTCTTTGAATGGCCTTTCTTTTCTTGAAATTCTGAGCTCTTGCCATTTTTATAATTTCTTTCCCCAAGGTTGCCTTCTTGCTTCAGGTATTTAACTAATCCCTTCCTTTTGCAAATATTTCATCAGAAGATTTATCTCCTACATTCTGCACAATAACCACATGTAAGTCCCTTAACCCTCTCTGAGTCTGATCCCTATATATAACATTCTGTCTCTTTTCTCTGCCCTTTTATATAAGCTTTCCCTCATGCCTAGAATGCATAGTCTTCTCATTTCTGCTTCACAGAATCCCTACTTTTCTTCAAATTCAACTCATGTGCCACCCCCTAAAGAAAGCTTGAGTCCCACCCACCCATCCCGTTGCTAAATACTCTTCCCTTAGGAACATGTAAAATGATGGTGTTGGACTTTATTCCTAAAGCTCTAAGTCTATGAGTCTTCTTCCATTTAATCTTAAAAATATGTCTGATGATCCTGCTACTTTAAATTTTTAACTGGCATCATGGTAATTACCACTAGGCTCTTTGCCTTGACAGTTTTGCTTAGTTGCCCCCTTAGGTTTAGTATACCCAGACTCTCCTACCAAAAGGCTAGTTTTCTTTTTCTAACAGAGATCCATTCTGACGAACCTTTCTTCCTCTCTTTCTTTCTCATCCTTCCTTCCTTCTTTCTTTCTAGACCATGAAGTAAATATATTTGTCCTTAATGTGCAAAATCATTGAATATTGCAGCAGGAAGGAATCTTAAGATCATCTAATCCCACTTTCTCATTTGATATAGTAATAACTTGAAGCCAAGAAAGTTTAAGGCTGCTTGCTCAAGGACACAGTTAGTGGCAGAATGGGAGCTAGAATCCAAATCTCCAGGCTCCCCAGTCCATTGTGGTATTACTGTACACTAAATTGCCTGTCTTTCCTGAACCTTCCATCTTTCTTAAATAATCTGTACACCTCCAGTCTGAGAATATCATCACATATCAATTAGATCAACTCCAGTTGAACTATCATCTTCCATAGCACATGCATCAGTTTAAAAACACTTGGCTTTATCTATGATGCCTGATATAGCCCCATTCAGAACATCTGAGGGAGTACCTTGAAAGGTATCATGATGTACCAAGCTAGAGAGGTACCTTCCAGGGGAGGTTGTGGGGAAGTAACCAAATGTGACTTTAGGAGATTAGAGCCTAAGGATATAAAGCTAGAAACTGGCAATTCTCTGTGCGTAACTTACTACCGACTTTTATTTATTATGACTTGTCATCCCAGTTCTGAGGAGCAGATTATAAAGGGGTGGAATTTTTTTCTTGTGGGGAGGATGTGTAGATACCTTGGGTAAAACTTTTTTTTCCTGAAAAGGAATAATATTGACTCCACTGGTAACCCAGTCTTGGCACATAAAGAGCATGAGAAATTTTAGGGGAGAGAATTGACTTTACAAAACCAAAGAGGCAATGAGAAGGGGCAATGGAAGAGAAGGGTATATACATAATATATACATTTTCACTGAAGTTGGGAGTTAGCTACTCTATAAACTGTTACAACTTTGCTAAACTCTGTATCAGTCTCTTTTTAGGTTGTTGTTTTAAGCTCCGAATACAGTCAAAAGAACACTGGATCTGAAAGTCAGAGAATCTGGTTTCAAATTCCACCTATCATTTTTTACCTTTGTAAAGGCAAGACATCATACCTGTTTGGACCTCTCTTCATTTGTAAAATGAGTATGTCAGAAGAGAAAGAGCCTTTGACTCCAAATCTGCAATCCCATGATCCTGCCTCATAAACAGGAAGATCAGAATTTAGGTGTCTGAATTTACATTTTCCTCCAACACATATTGGCTTCTTCACAATCCTGAGCAAGTCCCTTAACAAGTCAGTGTCCACTACTATAAGTTGCAGAGTAGACTGATTTGCATTGGCAAAAGAGGCTTCCTCATGAGGAACTCCCTACTTCAATGAAATCACAAGCTATATTTTTTTTTACATTTCCTGGTAATAACTAGTTTAAAAACCTAAGGAAATGGTCTTCCATGTTTACTTCCAAGACACCTTGGTAGCCAAGAAGTTGGAAACTCTTCATTCCCACTTTGTTGCTTTCATCTGATTGATCTAGGTGAAAGGAACACAAGATCAGAAAAGGAAAGGTGATATTGTTAGTAAAGGGGGTGAGAAGCAGGCAAGGCCTGCAATTCACAGAAAGTAGAACTATAGAAGCAGACTGTGATTGAGAAGCGTTTTAGGAATAAAACACAAATGTGGGTAAGGAGAGCTGTTATTCTTACTCAGCAGAGAAACTAGCCTGTTTGATTCCAACTCTCTGCAAGCAAAATGGGGTCTGGGGGGAATGCGTTCTAAGTGTGCTTCCTTACAACCTGGAATGTGTCTTTCCATAGGAGCAATATACTAAAAGGTGGTCAAGTATCTTTGAACAAGTACCACTAGTAAATTACAGTTTGGTGGATCATCCTGGAAAATAAACCAACATTTAACAACATTTGAACCAGAACCTAATTTTCCTATAAAAATAATCTATTGATGTTCAGTGGGTATCATCAGGATGTAGCTTTGTTCCTCCTTGAGCTTTATTTCTAAATATAAATAACCAATTATTGTTATTAACTATTAATATTTCATTAGTAACTATATTGATATTATTTTATTAATACTTTTTAATTAATAACTAATTACTAAATTAGGACCAAGATTTTTCCCCTTTTCTACTTCCTCATCCAGAAATCAACCAGTGTGGGAACTCTCAGTCTTACCTAGACTAAAGATCTAATCAAAAACAGTAAAAGAAATTCTAAGTTTATATGAATGGATTTCTGCTCATTTTGTTTACTCAGATCTGAGAAAATGTGGATCCTTTCTTTTGTCAGACAGGTGATATGGAAATTGATATATCTTTTTGACCAAGACTTGGGTGATCCAAGTCACGTACCTCAAGATACTCATTGAAAGATAGCCCAGCTTCTCATTGTAATATTCATCCTCTCATTTGTTGACCCATCAGAGCTGGTTGCTACCCTCAGGAACACCCACTCTTCCAAGAGCATATAACCAAGAGTATATAAACTGGGAGCCCACCACCGTGAGGAGTCTTTGGCATTCAAGAGTGCTACTGACCTCCTTTTATTATTAACCATGCTAGCCATATTAATAAAATGATTAAATTACCCAGAAATTATGTTTCTTTTTAAATATCACGCCTTTATCAATACCTCTTTTTACTTCTTCCCGGAAGCTTCCCATTTTTCCAATAATTTTGTACATCATTCTTCTCTAATTTGTCCCACCCACACTCACCCTATTTTAAAGCTAGTTACCTTTATCTTTTATTTAATAGAGAGAAAAGAACAGAACCAGATAAGTGAACAACCTTGAAAGCTACAAGCTGAGCTTATTTTATACTTAAAAAGAAAAGTCAGCTGTACCTAATAGAGAACTGAAGGTTCATGTTTTATATTTTTCTGTTCTTCCATATATACGTAAATCCAGAGAAAACAAAATTTAATAAAATAAGAACTAGTTAGCCTCCTATTAAAGACATTCTTTTCTGATCAGGTAGACTTTAATCCCTGTTGAGGAGTCCCTCCTTCCAGAGAGTAGAGGACACATGTTTTTGATCCCTATCCTTTCTTCTAGTGCTAGGGGGTTCTTTACCTTTTTTATGTCATAGATTCCTTGGTTATCTGGTGAAGCCTATGGACTTCTCAGGCTGATTTTAAGTGCATAAAATGAAATTCAGAGGATTACAAAGGAAACCAATTATGTTCACAATTATCAAATTATTTTTTAAAATTCATGGTCACATGGGGTAGCAAGTTGACACAGTCAATAGTCTGGAGTTAGGAGGACCAAATTGAAGTCTAGCCTCAGACACTTAGCAATTGTGTGATCCAGACACAAGTCACTTAATCCCAATTGCCTCAAAAAAAAAAAGTTCATGGACATCTGGAAATTTATCTATGACCCTTTTGGAGATTGGTAGATGCCGGGTTAAGAATACCTGTTCTATGGTCTTATGGCCCCCTTTCATCTTCTCGCAGCTAATATGACTCTCTCATCTGTACCAACCTGAATAAGTAACACAGGACAAGAATCTTTTTTTCTCTGCATTAAACCATATTCATAACCATGTCACTCCCAGCGCAGAAACCTTCAATGGCTTTCTATTTCCCCTAAGATAAAATAGAAACTTCACCTTGGCATTTCACAATCTGGCTCCAGCCTACCTTCCCAGGCTTATTTTGCATAAATCCTTTTTATATATGCCACTATTCAGCCAAACTGGCCTACTTGCTGTTCCTAGAACTCAGCATTCCATCTCCCTACTCTGCACCTTGTCATTTGGCTTTACCTCATTCCTGGAATGCATTTTCTCCTCATCTTCCAATCTTAGAATCTTTTATTTCCTTCCAGCCTCAGCTAATGGGATACCTCCTCAAGGGAGCATGTCCAGACTTCCTTCCTCACCCTCAAATTGTTAGTGTTTTCTACCTAATGACCCACTGTTTATTTATTTCTTATTGCATCTTATTGCATTAAAATAATGTCCTTGGACAAAAAGAAATTCTAGGGTGGCATGTTTTCCAAATCATTTTGGCCATCTGATGTTTCTGACCTTAAAATATATTAATGGAACCATAAATGCTTTCCCAGGGAGTCTGGGGACATAAAATTTTATCTCAGGATAAAAGGGAGTTGGGGTCATTTTGGAGCAAAACAGAAGAAATCAGGCCTATTTTATGATTGTTGGTTGCCTAATTTAATATTTAACATTTTAGAAAATAGGAGAAATCTCATTAGTATTGACATTTGATTTTCATGAAGTGCCTCCACCTCTACCATCAACAGAGTTCCCAGTGCAGCATGGGAAATAGCATAGGTAACAAAGAAAATTTAAAGAATTCTTGAAATATGATTAGTTAGAAATTTTAAGAATAACCAAATTCTTCTTATGTCTATAAAATGCCTTTAATATTCCATTAGTAAGAAAAGGGTGGGTAGGATGAAATGAATAATCAATTAGCTTATTTTTCTTAAGTGTACCGAATTGAAGAGGTCATTAAGGGGTTTCAATTAAAATTGTCTTGGAGCTGTAAATGATGCCTTTTCCAAAATAAGTTTCTAATATTTGTTGAAAAACTCAAGAAATGAATGAAAACATGATTTTTGCTGAGGGAGCAAAAGCTTTACTTCTTCTTTTCATCTTTTTTTTCTCCAGCACTGACTCCTGCTTTGACACATATTTATTGTTCATTGTGGTTTTGCAATTTTGTAATCCACCAGAAGCACATTTAACAAGTAGTTTCAAAATAGCAGACTTAAGGTGGCAATGGTTTGTAGCATATCTCAAGAAATATTTTCTTTATTTAGCCAGAATAGTTATAATGTATCGCTCATAACTTACCTCAGTTTCATCAAGTATTTTTTTTATGAGAATATATTAGAAAAACAAACATTCAGCTCCATTAAACTGCAGTGATATAAAATCTAAACCGAATGATATTTTTCCTGTTCAACAGCCAGGTTAAATGTCTGTGCCATAAATGATTGATCTTCCTCTAGATCTCCCTGGTAATGTTCATTCATTTTAAGCTGAATGTTGTAATGTTATTCTTGTTCGGAGTAGGAAGGTTCTGGTTCTTTGTAAATGATTCTCTGTCATGTATTCTACCTAACTGTCAACTAGGGAGCACACCTGACCTTAGCTCAATAATCAGAGGATGTAAATGAATGAATAGATCATTTTTTTATTTATTAAATGTCTACGTGCCAGTTATTGTGGATACAAACACAAAGAATAACAAAGCTAATAGTATTTATGTAGCACTTTAAGGTATTATTTCATTTTATCCTCACAACAGCCCTGGGAGGTCGATGCTATGAATAGCCCATTTGATAGATGAAAAAACTGAGACTGAGAGGAAATGAAAGAATACCTACATCCAAGTACCTTCTATTTCATGTCATTTAAAGAACCACAGAACCATAGAATTTCAGCATTGGCGGAACCTCAAAAGCTATCTATTCCAACTTTTTCCTGAACAAGACTCCTGTCTGCAACATAAATGAAAAGTAGCCATCCAGCCTTCACTTGAAGACTTCATTAAGAACAGGGACACATTGTCTCCCAAGCGAAGTTACATTTTTGGATAGTTCTAATTATCCAGACAGACAGACAGACACACACACACACACACACACACACACACACACACACACACACACACACACAGTCAGACAGACACACACACGCACGCACGCACGCACGCACACACACACCTTTCTTTCCTTTCCAATACTAATATCCCCAATTCCTATAGCTTGATTGTGAAGTATTCAGGTTTAAGGGTAGAGAAAGCCAGGTAGTCTGGATTTTCTACCAGGGCAAGAATTTGTTTTTTGCTTATCTCAATTCAGAATTGATGTCTCTAATGGTACTGAACATTCCTAAATCATAGAATGCCACACCTAGAATTGTCCTTAGAGTTAATCTAATCCCCTTTAGAGCTAATAATCCCCTTACTCACTTTATTGATTTTTAGCTTTTAGGAAAAATATATCTGGCTATTTGAAGATAGCATGTGTACCTACAAATAGGGATATTTCTATGCGTGGGATATAGTACAGTAAAAGGAAAAGAATCATCATTTTCTTGGATAGTTGTATGACATATTCAGAAAAGAAATTATATCTAGATGCCTCTTGTGTGAATTACATTGCTTTCAGACTGTAGTTATTTATTTAATAAATGAATAATAATAATTTGAGATCCTTTCAAAAAAGTGGTCTCCCAGAAGCAGAGCCATAGCTGGGAATTCCAGTACCTGGCACAAATTCAGAGAAGGGAGGGGAGAGAGAACAGAGACTTTGGGACACTCCACCACTATTATTGTTTCTACACATCCCACAAGATAGGAGTCTCCAGGCCATCGTATGCACAATCCTTAACAATCTGAATACCATATAGTCAAACTGGTAGGAGAACACAAGACCAGAAGTGATGATGACAGGAGCCTTGAAGAATGATTCACAGGGGGGGGGAGAGGCATGGCAGTCCTTGGATTAGGCAGTAGTGAGGGAAGCCTGTCATCTCCCTCTGTTCCCTGGTTCAGCACTGCCCAAAATGACTACTTAAATAGAAAGCCCATGTCCCCACATCATTGTAAGCAACCCAAGGGCAAACTCCCACTTACCTTGGCTGCTCTGCCTAGAATAAACCTTTCTTCTGATACTACTAGTGTGAAAATAATGTAAATTTTCTCACAATGCAGAGTAATTTGCATGAGAAAGCAAATTTGGTGAAACGTTATAGTTTATTATTTTTGAAAGTCTGACTAGTTTTTTTTTTCCCTTCAGAACATATCTAGTACAAAAATATACTGATTGGACTCAAATAGATCTGTGATCGATGTAGTTATTGCCTCCACCAATCCAGTCTAACCTTTGTTACTCTTGTCCACACCACAAGTTTTTCACCTAACTTGGAGGAGGTCTTCCTAGCTTTTTTCCAACACTGGGAAGATATTAGTTGTAGTAAGCTGAAAATTGGGTTAGTTAGGCTGTAGTGCAGATATAATAGTGCAACTAGAGTTAATAAGGAACTCCCCCACTCAGGTAGATAGTCTTGGATATAGATACAGATTACTGGATGAACAATCAACCAAGAAATGGTCTCCCAAAGAGCAAACCATGAATCTTTCAGGCCTGACAGAACCTCCAGCTCCTTGCAATTTGCCTTTACTGGGAAGCTGTGCTCACTCTTTATCCCTGTGAACCAATTCCTATCTCCATAAATTAACTGTTTATATACTCAGACTCCAAGCACTCCATTGTATCAAATCGGACCCATGCCTAGAACACCAACAGCTCTCGAGTTGTCTCTTTGTTATCTCTCACTCTCACCATGTTACCAGTCAGTCCATTTTACTTAGACACTTCTTGGATGACAACTTTTCCTGCCTTTCTCCATCACAATTCCTTGTTTATAATGTGCCACAATGTGTTCATGCCCACTAGTCTTTGGAGACTAAAGTGTTTGTTCCATGACTTGTAGCCATGTAATACCGATGGAATTTTGTTGTTGGAAATATTGGACTTTGTTTCATGGAGAATTTTGAGTTTATTAAAGGAATTTCATAATTTTCTGAAAGCAATTCATTCCACATTGCTCTTGTTTAATCTGGGCCCACTTCCTAGTGTCTGTCCAAGATATTTCTACTAATGAACACTATAGATTATCTAATTTTGTATCATGGAATTAAAATAAAGAACAAATATTTCTCTTCACTTGGTTATTACTATATGATTAGTTTAGGCCACACTCTTCCGAGTAGTTATGGATCCCATTTTTTAAAAATGGCAGTTTCAGGTCTTGATATGATCAGCCCCAAAACAGGAGCAAAAAGTAGAAGACTTCATCATCCATTGGGAATCCCACTTTGACTTGGCCTCCAATCTGGATCTCGTCCATGTCAGCGGCCAACATTTTGGCAAGCAGGCATTTTCCAGTTTTATATGCTTTACTTGGTATTAGTGATTATAGGGTCATTGAATAGGGCTGTCTTTCTTGTCATTTCTTGCCAGGAATCTTGTACAATTGTGACTGATGAATGGGAGAAAGCATTTTGGAGGATAGACTGTAAAATAGTGTTTGCAAATGAGATAAAGTCCATAAAGCACTTATCACACCTGGCACTTAGTAGACACTAATAAATGCTCATTCCCTCCCCTCTGCAGAATAAATTTGGTTATAATCAGTAGATAATAAGCACAGTATTCTTTATGTCTTTAGGTCAATTTTGTGATGGTAAAGAATAATCTCCTATGGAATATTGCCTGCAAAGTCCTACCTGTTCCCTTCTAATACCTTTATTAAGGATAGCTTCAGAATATTATTATTCTCCAAGAAAATTTATATAGATGAGAAAGCAGGCATATGTTAGTTATTAATTAATGTTCTCTTGGTCACATTTTTGGGTTATAATAATGCCTTAGATGGTTTTCCCATGTCTTTAATATCTTCTCCTTCAGACAGTTTGAAACTTGGTCTCCCCAGGCCCTTACAATTGTTATGCTTGCAGCAAAGACCTCCTCTAAAGAGACTTTATCTAGTCAAGCTGTTTTTCCCATCTCTGTTCTCTTTATGACATTTCTAATCAAGTCCAGCTATAACGTTACAGTACAGTTGTGATTATTCCACAATCTTTGCTAGGAAAGTGTTTATTACAAAAATCTCCATAGATCCTTTTCTATTTTTCATCTACTTATTTTATTCTTTCCTGTTTCATCCTCAGATACCTTCAGGGTTATTTTCCCAGTTGGGTCTACTGCCAAACTTTCTTTAAACATATTTTTCCTGCACAGATTTGATTTTTTTTTTGACAATTTTGTTCATTATTTTTCACCTTCACTTTCTATAACAATTAACAAATGCATTCACATACTTATTGGGTGTTACATGTATAGAGATGTGTGGTAACTAAGGCAAGTCTTTGGTGACTAAGAAACTTTTTAGGCTATTTTGGTTCTCTCATCATGGAATTTGATTTACATTGACTACACTGCTATGTGAAGTTATTAAGATTAACGTCAATGTCATTTCTTTCTATCCTATATCTTGGCACCAAAAACTTATTTATAAAGGCTTAACCAGATTGTTTTGATTACATGCTATATCTTTTTTTAATGTTATTCTTTTTTCTGAATTTATATAAGTTTTTATCTTTGCTCTAACAAGTTGGAATTTTGATTGTATATAGACAGCTAAGTAAAGAACTTCAGACATACACAGGATAATCACACCTTTGATCAAAAAATTCTCCACAAGTGTTCTAAGTCCATGATCAAGAATTATGAAATTCCTTTATCTGACGACAGCTTGAATTTCATTTCTCTTTGTAACTCTTTCAGTGTAAGCATATTCTTCAGCCACACCCCCAATCTCCAAAACTTCCATCCCCCAGTACTATTGGAGTCCATCGCCCTGACTTTAGTATCATATTCTTTTCTTCTTAATTATGACTCCAGAATTAACCAGTTCAATGTTACACTGTCCTCTGTTCGTGATTCTCTTGTCCTCGTGTTTCTCACAGCTTGCTAAACTCCAACCCTGAATTAGTCCCACCATCTGCCTCCTCTACTCCTACTCACAGACAGAAGTGCTGAAGAAAGATGTGCAATTGTGCTGAATGGGCCCATTACAAATTCATGTTCTCCAATCACAACTGGGTCCTCATTACAGTAAAGTAATTCTTTTACTCCTCCCTAATTGGTTCTTCAGCCTATTCTACACAGCAGCTGTTCTAAATCTTCTCTCTTCAAAACGTTCCATACCCACCAGAAGACCTTGCTTCCTACAACACTAAGATAATAAAGGTTTAAGTGGCCTCATCTCTCTTACTCTGTATCACAAAATTCCATGACATCTTCATGCATTCTTTACTTTAAGTCCCCTATTAAGAGATGTTCCTTCTCCATACAAAGACCATTATTTGTATCCTACATCCTTTCCCTCCTGTCTTTTCCAATATATTACCCTCTCTATCATACCCTCTCTCTAATCTTCAGTATCTCACTGTCTACTGATTTGTTCCCCAGTGATTACACACGTACCTAGGTCTTCCCCATCTTAAAAAAAAACAAAAACAAAACCTTTCACCCTACCCATCATTTAATCTTATCTTATATCCTGATTCCTTTGCATAGCCAGAAAAAGTTATTTATATTCTTTGCTCCTTTTCCTCACTTATCACTCATTTTTAACTCCTTGCAATCTATATTCTAACCTTCTCTCCAAAGTTACCAATGATCTCTTAATTATCACTTTTTCTCAGTCCTCATACTGTTTGACCTCTCTGCATCGTTAAATACTGTTGACTTTCCTGTCCACAATATTCACTTCTTTCCAGGTTTTCCAGATGCTACTGTCTCTTGGTTCTTCTACCACTCCTCAGGCTCCTTTGTTGATTAATCATCCTTATCCTACCCCTTAACTGCTCATATTCTGAGCTAAATTTTGAAGAAGTCTAGGGATTCTATAAGGCAAAGGGTAGCTAGTACTGAATTCTAGCTATGTATATTACAAATATGTACAAAGACGTAGAGAGGGGAGATGGGATGTCAAGTGGGCCAATTTGCCTGGATTTGGTATATGTGTAGAGAGTAAAGAGCAAGTTAATAAGAAAAAAGTATGAGAAGGCAGACTAGTGACATGATCAGATTAGTGGCTGTGTGGGGAATGGATTAGAGAGGGGAAAAGCTGCATGTAGGGGTGCCAATTAGGAGCCTACTGCTGGTGTTTAAGCAAAATGTGATGAAAGCTTAAACTAGAATGATGGCTGCATATGTAGAATGAAGGGGTCAAAAGCACGATAGATTTTGTAGATCCTAGCTAGGTTCAAGCTGCAGCATCTCTTTCAGAAAGGCAGCATGATACTGTGAAAGAGCAATGGATTTGGAGTTAGAGAACCTGAGCTCAAATCTTATCTCTGTCACAAATTGCCAGTCTGACCCTGGATAATTCCCATAATCTCTCTGTGCCTCAGTTCCTCATCTGTAAAATGAAGGCACTGGACCAAATGGCCTCTATGGTCTCTTCCAGTTCTAATTCTAAATTCCTATAAACTTGTTATAAACAAGACTTGGCAACTGATTGTATATATGAGGAGTAAGGGATAGAGAGGGCAGCAAGGTGGTGCAAGGGATAGAGCGATGGACCTAGAGTCAGGAAGACTCATCTTCATGAGTTCAAATCTGGCCTTATACATTTACTAGCTGTGCAACCCTAAGGAAGTCACTCAACCCTGTTTGCCTCAGTTTCCTCATTTGTAAAATGAACTGGCATAGGATATTTGCCAAGAAAACTCCAAATGAGGTGACAGAGTCAAACATGCCTGAACAACAAACACAAGGGACAGAGAAGAGATTTCTGAGACCAAGAGTGCCTGGAAACATGGTTGTACTGTAGGCAGAAACAGGATATTAAGACCAAAATGATACTTCTTATTTCTATCATATTTTTATAAACAATATGCAACAAACAGACTATAAATTGTTTTATTTAAACAAAACAAGTTTATATGTTCTATTTTTTGGAAATTTGCAAAATGAGAAATTTGGAGTCAGAAGGACAGAGTTCAAATCTCATTTCTGCATGTGTTGGCTTAGGCAAGTTATT
The DNA here is from genome assembly GCF_028372415.1 of Notamacropus eugenii. NCBI lineage: Eukaryota > Metazoa > Chordata > Mammalia > Diprotodontia > Macropodidae > Notamacropus > Notamacropus eugenii. The sequence continues at coordinate 241,950,798 of NC_092873.1, read as the reverse complement.
TTTAATTTCTCTGTCTCAGTTTTCAAATCTGTAAAATGATGGAATTAAACTAAATCACCTCTAAAGTCTCTTCCAGCTCTAAATATATGATCCTTTGATCCTTAACAGTAAGCACAATTATTTTAATGAAACAAGTGTATTATAGTACATGTTAAATTACATCAGTTATAATTTTAAAATCTGAAGTTTTTAAACAAAAGTCAAATAAATTACTTCATCCAAGCCAAAAAGAGATTTAAAATATTGAGGCTTGCAGCTAACTCAAAATTCTTCTTCCTCCTCCTCATTATTTATATCCTAAAAAGGATATGATTTCCTAGCTTACAGATTATTTTTAGAATGATTTTTTTTCCAAAGGAACAAAACATTCTTTCTACATTTGTGAAGGGAAGCTTATTCCTAAATTTGAACATCATCTCAATAAAGTGACACCATGGTCACTCAAAACAATAAGGAAAATATGGGGGTGAAGTATTCTAGTTAAGTAAGGTAGCTAGACTGTTACAGGTGATCTTTTTAATGATCCATATTTTGAACCATTAGAAGTACCTTAAAAGTAATAATCTTTCTAAAATATACGTTATAAATTCCCTGCCTAGTAAATAGGCTGTACTGAACATGATGTGAGCCCTTTGACTGACTCACTCTTTTGAGTTCATATCTCTACTCCATAGCACAGGGCTGGGCACATAGTGCATGCTCAAAAACATACTTTTTCATTCATTCTTGATTTCAGGGTCAGAGGAGGTGTTGGGTAGGAATGTTTTGAGGAATAACATTCTGTAAGCTTTTGAAGCACTATATAAATGTTAGGTTGTTATTATTTAGTAAGGTAGACAGGTAGAACAAGATGTTGCTGCAGATATATCTTAACATCTGGGAGCTTTGGGGAGGGGGGAGGGAAGTGTACCTTGTAAGTAAAATGACCTAATTTCTAGTCCTAGCCCTGCGATAACTTAGCTTATGACCTTGAGAAAGTTACTTAACCTCTTTAGTCTCAACTTCCTCATTTGTAAAATGAAGTGATTGAGTTTGATATTTTAAGGTACCATCTCAGTTAAAAATTCTGTCATTTTCTTTGTGCTCTATGGTACCTGGCACAGAATTCAATGAAACCTTGTTGAATGAAGAGAGAGATGTGTTATTTTAGGCAACAAGCACATCTAGTTAGAAAAGACTTTGTCTAAATCACAAGTTCCCAACCTGGAGTATACTCCAGATCACCTGGGTGTGAGAAGCTTGTCAATCTTGTCAAGCTAAGGAAAACTGGGAAAATAAGTATATTATCCTGTGAGCATGAATCTCTATTTCTTATGTGCATACCCGTAGCAGATGCTAGCATTTGTTTCCTTTCATATTGAATATAGAATAAAGGAATGTATATGAGACATTTTTCTAAGGACAGAAAAAGTTAGTAGACCTTCGTGTAAGTATTAGTATTTGAAGGAGGGAGAAAGACCATGTTCTAAGCACAGGAAATAGCTTCAGTAATGGTTTGTCGTTGTATTAAATATTAATTTAAGGGGAGGATATTTGCGCAAACTGACTATAGGGACCGAGTAATAGGAGGTAAGGGATATTTTTGGTACTATGGAAAAGAGGGAGAAGTCAATCAATCAAGAAGGATTTATCAGGCACCTTCTATTTGACAAGTATTCTGCTAGACCCTGGAATATAAAGACCAAAATGCCAGTATTCTAAAGGAGTTTACATTCTCTTGGGCCATGCAGGTGGGTAGCACAGTGGATAGAGAAATGGTCCTGGAGTGAGGAAGATCTGCAGTCAAGAGGTCAAATCCAATCTCATGTATTTACTGGCTAAGTGACCCTGGGCAAGTCATTTAACTCCTTTCTGCCTCAGTTTCCTAAGCTGTAAAATGGAGATAATAATAGCACCTACCTCCCAGAATTGTTATGAGGATCCAGTGAGGAAATACTTGTAAAGTACTTAGCACAGTGCCTGGCTTCTAGTAGGAGTGTAATAAATGCTTGTTTCCTTCCCTCCTTTCTCTAGACAATATATAAATACCCACAGAATAAATACAGCATAAGATTGTTGTTTGACTCTTCCTGACCCCGTTTGGGTTATCTAGGCAAAGATCCTGGAGTGGTTTTGCCATTTCCTTCTTCAGCTCATTTTACAGATGAGGAAACCAAGGCAGAGTCACACAGCTATTAAGTGTCTGAGGCCATGTTTGAACTCAGGAAGATGAGTCTATCCACAGTGCCACCTAGCGGCTCCTGATGTTTCTGTCTGGGAAACGAGGTAGTTTGAAAGGTAGCTGAGGGGATCAGGAAGGACTTTATGTAGAAGTGATGCTTGAGCTTCATCTGGAAGGAAGTTAGGGGGGAGTTAGGGGCTCATGAGAGAGGGGTGAGGAGGGCATGCATTTAGACACGGGAGACTGCCAGTGCAAAGACAGAGACAAGAGAAACAGAAAGAGGAAGAAAGGCCAAGTATTAGACTAAAGATTGCAAGGACAGTAATGTATGAGGAGCAAGAAAGATAGGTTGGGGGTGAGCTGTCAAGTGCTCTATGAACCAAACAGGACTTTCTGTTTATCCTATAGTCAGTAAGGGAAGAGCACTGGTTCAGATGTGGAAGTAGTTAGGAAGCCATGAAAGGTGGTGAGTGTTGTAGCTAGTGGTTTTAAACGTTAAAATTAGAAATTCACTTTGACTCTTACAGAATAGACATCTGCAGTTCCTCTGCTGTGCAGTGTAGGGGACTGTCTGGCAGTATTTACACCTACAGAAAGAGAGTGGGGAGGCAACTGGTGGGAACAAATGCTCTCTCTTGTTCTGACTCTACCTTGCTCTCCACTTTATATTTTTCTCTATACAGACTATATAAGTGGAAAGAGTGGAAAAAAGCCTTGAGTCCTGCCTCTGAGTAACTGTGTGACTATTGTCATGTCACATGACCTCTAGAACCCTCAGTTTCCTCATTTGTAAAAAATATTTGTATTACCCACCTCACAGAGCTGCTTTAAGGGAAGAATGTTGCAAACCTTAAGGTGCTACATAGGTAGCACTTCAGATTAGTAATTAAGTGTTGGCAAATGAGTAACTTAAAATTGCAGACGTTTAACTAAAGTAATTGACACACACGCATGCACACAAACACACACACACACACACATACACACACACACAGTGTTTTATAGAGTTATCTATCTCTGTTCCTGTCAGTAAATCACTGCCTGAATTAACAGAGTTGGGAGGTCAGTACCATACATACAGCCCTAGTACTCTGACCTCAGAATGGGTCATGGACCTTGTAGAGGATGTTTAGGTAGCATCCGTGGCATGATTTAAGAGTTAGGGGAGTTGATGGAGTCATCACAGTGGTGAGAGAAATGATTTGAGAGCATTAAGTCAAATTAATTAAGAGTGATAAGAGGGGAGGTGAGTCTCTAGACCAAAATCTGAGTGATGGTTTTATTAGTGGGAAGTGATAGAGAAATAATAAATCCACAAAATGCTGTCTAAGAAGCAGGAGAACATTTTCTCATTAGCACCTACCCCCTGGTGTTGTGATGATGATCAAATAAGTTGATATTTGTAAAGCACTCAGCCCAGTGCTTGGCACAGAGTAGGCACTGTCCAAATGCTAGTTATCATCACCATTCTTATTTTCCTATTATGTTATGTTACTTCTATTAAAAAATACACTGAAATGAGCTATAGAAATCTTTCTTGCCCTACAGGAAAACAGAAGGAAGGAGATGGGGGTGGGGTGATAGAAGGGAGGGCATATTGGAGGAAAGGGTAATCAGAATACATGCTATCCTAGGGTGGGGGGAAATGGGGAGAAAATTTGAAATTCAAAATTTTGTGGAAGTGAATGTTAAAAACTGAAAATAAATTTTAAAAATAAAATAAATTAGTAGATTAAAAAATAAAATAAAATATATGCCAAGATTACCTATTGTGATGTTTTAAAAGTTCAAGAGACATAATTTCTGGATAATTTAATCATTTTATTAATAATACCAGCATGTTTATTAATAAAAGGATGGTCATTTGGCCATCTCTCTCAGACCAAAGACAGTCATGGCAGAGGGCATGGCTTTTATGCCCATTGGAAGAGGACTATTCCCAAGGGTAGCGATTTAATAATTAATAAGAGAATAAATGTTATGAAGGGCTGAGAGTGACATTATGTCAAATAGAGATTATCCCTATAGCCAGGCCACCCCCAGTCTTGGACAGTCTATTCAGATAATTTATCCCCACCCTGAGTAGAAAACAATGACTTCTACCTGAGTGGGTTCTGAACAAGAGTTTTAAGAAAGTTAGTCCAATCTCATTATGCGTATTGTCCTTCAAGAGACTGAACTTTCGAAATTAGGACTTTAGAAAAAGGGGAGAGCTCTGGATTACCCTAAATTATTGGTTATTAATAATCATTTCTTTCACTATTGAGTGTTTAAATACTAGTGTGCCTTTTTTGCACTTCAAGATATTTTCAACCCTAAAACAGATGTCAGTATTAATTTTTAAAGAAACACAATTAGCCTTAAATTTTAAAATACCACACAAAGTCATAAGAATGAACATATGCTTGGTTTGCTGTTATATTGGTTTTGCCATAAAGCAAAAACTCATCTCTAATTATATTACATATTAGTTGCCTGCTAGAAAAATTCAGATTTCTCTTTTTTTTCTAGGTGAAGATTTAGATTGTTATTTTCTATGGACTTATTTTTTGTACAGGGAATAGGGCTTTTTTTAAAAAAAAAAAATTGTTAAAATGTAACAATGATCAACAAAGACAATTAATCAAAAGAACATATAAAATATGGAGCAAGATCTTAGGTAGAAGCCATAAGAAGCAGTAAACAAAGGAGACCTAAACAAATTAACAGACAAAACAAAAAAAGCATTTGCTTTTCGTCCCTGCCCAAGTCCTTCTGAGGTTCTGACTTTGCTTTATTTCATTTTTAAAATATAATTATAGTTTGTATATAGTTCTGGTTCTGGTGATTGGCTTTATGTAAGTCTTTCCTTTCTTTTCTTTATATGCTTCCTGCTTGCTGTTTTATGGCAACATAATAGTCCATCAATCAGTCCACAAGGGTTTATTAAGCACCTCCTTTGTGTCAGACACTGCATTAGATAGTGGGAGTACAAAAAGAAAGCTAAGAAAGAAAGGAGAAGAGCAGAGGGAGTGTGAACATTTACACCTCCTACAAATTAGGGCTTGATTTATTGTTTTGTTCATTGTCTAGACTTTAAAGTGTTAGCAATGCAGGTTAAATTTTTAAGTGTGTACACATTATTTTTTCTGGAGAAGCCAGTGGTTGAATGTTTACTACCCCACCCTGGCATTGCTCTATAAATATTGCTGGGGCTCAACAAGCGTACAGAAGAAGGATCAGAGAAGGAAGTCATCATCAGAGGAGAAGACCTGGTGTCTAGAGGCATGTCTATAGGGCTTTAAGGTTTGCAAAATAATTTACGTACATTTTCTCATTTGAGCCTCGAAATACCCATGGGTAAAAGAGACTAACCACCAGAGGAATTCTGAAAGGCTTCTCAAAGGAAGTGGAACTTGAGCTGAGCTTTAATGGGAGCTAGGAGTTCCATCGTACTACTGTTTCATCATTTATTAAATCTGCAGGTCTTCATTAATTGGATAGAACAATTGTTTCCAACTTTTTTTTTTGCTTTCATAAGTAAAGCAGCTATGAATTTTTTATGTGGATAAGGCTTTTTTTCTTTCTATTATGTTTTTTAGAATAAACTCCTACTGGAATCAAAGTGTCAAGAAGTAGGATCGGTTCTGTGACTCTTACTGTATATTGCCACATTGTTCTCTAAGTCAGGTTCAAAGGATATTAAGCATCTACTGCATGCCAGGAACTATGTTAATCAGTGGGGATTCAAAGAAACATAAAAGACAGTCCTAGCCCACAAGAAGTTCAAAATCTAATTGAGGAGACAACATAAAACAATTGTTATATAATATATATAACATAATAATAATATATATAATATATAGTAAGGATATATATAAGACTTTAACATGTAATTGGAAAAATATTTTTGAAAAATATATATGTATATGATAAATTGGAGATCATCTCAGAAGAAAAGCGCTGCAATTTAGAAAGACTGGGAAAAGTTCCTTGCAGAAGGTAAGATTTTAGCTGGACTTAAAGGAAATCAGGGGATCCAGGAAATGCGAACATTCAGTATTCCATATGTGGAGGGGATGAGAAGTAATTGAGAATTCCAGGAGACTAGAGATTGTGTCTCTTGTGTGAGACACAGGGTCACTGAATCAGAATATATGGGAGGAGGGAGGAAATAAGTATATGAATACTAGAAAGGAGAGGGCCAGGTTATCAATAGCTTTGAATGCCAAACTAAGAATTTTGTATTTGACCTTAAAAGCGAAAAAAGGCACTGGAGTTTATTGAATAGGTAGGTGACATGATCAGACTTCCACTTTAGGAAGATTAGTATGATAGCTGAATGGAAGATACACTGGAGTAGGGAGAGACTTGAGGCAAGGAAACTGTCCAGCAGGTTGCAAGATCATGATGACCTGTACAAGTTATCTAAAATGTAGTCTACAGCATTATAATGTATTAGTGTCTGTTTCTTCACAACTCCATCATTATTGAATTTCATCATTTTATGCTACTTTTGTTATTTTGATAAGTGTAAAATGAAATCTTTGTCTGCACCTCTCTGATTATTAGGGAGTTTGAACAACTTTTCATGTAGTTATTAATTTGTATTTCCTTTTTCAAAATTATCATTCATATCTTTTTTAACCTTTGTTCTGTTTAGGACTATATATTCAGATCTTTATTTACTGTAAATCTGCTTTTCCATTCCATTTATTCTCTTTTCATTTTAGAAGTATCTTTTTGTTGTGAAGCTTGCCTTAACTTTTTAAAAAATATTGTTTGGCTATCTTTTTTTTTATATCACCTTTATTTTCTGATATAGCCCTACCCCTTCTCCTAGGCTATCCCTTATAATAAAATATAAGTTCAACAAAATCAGTCAACATGTCTGTCAAATCCAACAACTTATGCAGTGTTTTGTGTCCATAGTCACCTATCTCTATGAAAATGGGAGAAAACGTGTTCTTTCTTCCTTCTTCGGGGTCAGGCTTCTTTGGTGACTTTTCATTTACATTTAGATTGTTGGAGTCGTTGTATATGTATATTGTTTTCTCTTCTTTGCTTACTTCATTCTATAATAGTTCATGTCTCCTCATTCCACTATGTATTCTTTACATTCATTCATTTTACAGTGTGGCAATATTTCATCATAGTCAGTTATCACAGTTTGAGCATTTCCAAAGCCGTGGGCATTAACTTTGTTTATATTCTTTTGCTAAAGTCATATCCAATAGATATGATCTATAATTGAATTCACTTCCACTTGAAAATTTGAGAGGAATGAATACTAACAACTATGTAAAGGAAGCTAGAGTTATATGCAGATATATACACAACAGCTTCAAAAAATTATTAGGGAAAAAAATTATGTGCTCCTCATAGTCATATAACAAAATTTTGAACTTAAGATATTTGTGAATTAAGTTACAAATTCGCTTTAAGGACAATACTTTACCAAACTTGAATAATAAGATCTTATATTTGTGATATTGGCATGCTTCTGTTGACATCCCAACTCCCCATACCTTCTGCAATATGATCTACAGCAATGTTATTTACTAGATCCAAAGTATGTAAATATTTCTGCACAATACTTATTTTTTTTTAAAGAAAAACCAATAAGATAATAGATTTTAATAAGGAGAAAATCTTTTACTGGTAATATTATAAGAGCACCTCCATTCTGTTAAGGAGTTTGTTTAATGAAAAATAATATTTGTAGGTAGGGTAATCTCATTCAGCAAATATTTATTGAGCACTTACTACATTCAAAGGATTGTATTAGATGTCAGGAGGGCACAATGATGAACAACATGGTCCTTGATTTCAAGGAGCTTATATTTTAGTTGGTGAGAAAACATGAGCTGACAGAGAACTAGAATATGAATCAGAATATAATAAATGCACAGAAGACATGCTATAAGACCTGCAAAAATAAAAATAATGTCTTCAAGGAGCACATAATCCAGCTTGTGAGATGACAAGAACACAAGTTACTTAAACCCAAGGTTGCATGTGAAAAAATGCTATAAGAGAGGTATAAACCAAGTGCTATGGAAATTTAGACAAAGAAGACGTCAATTTCAGCTGGAGGTTGTCAACCAGACTGAACATACCTCTAATGTGTGGATGGCTGGAATCAAAGCAGAGCAGGTTAGATACCGGAGAGTCAGAAATCAAACAGTAGTTTAATTTCAGAGTGAGGGAAATGGCTTGCAGGCAAGGAGGGGATCTACACAAGTGTGCAGGGGAGCCCCATCCCTAGTGAGGGGACCTGCTTTAGTATAGCTAAAGCTTGATACTTATACCAGTAGCTATACAGTGAGCTGTAGCCCTGATGATGAGGGATAAGACAAATTTGATTCATAACAGGATTTCAAGACCAGAACGTGTTCAAGCTTGTCTGGTGCTTGTCCAAGCTCAGAGTACACCTGGTGTGGGTCAAAGTAATACAATAATTATATGATTTTGTCAGAGGTTAAGATCATTCAGAGGGTAAGTGCAAAGGATTATTGCTATGCCAAGCTCAAGGGCACACCTTGCTTGCTGGGCTTTAGCTCTGGAAAACAGGGTATCTCCTAGTGTCTTGAGAAGGTAAAAGGAAAGAGCACTGTATTAAAAGTCAGAAGACACAAATTTGCAAACTGACTCTATCAGTAATTAACTGTGTGACCATTGTCCTCATTTTTCCATAATATAAGTAAAATAAGATCCTTAATTTCATCAGACTAAATGATCTTTAAGGTCCCTCCCAACTCTAAATCCACCAAGACGAGGAGGACTCTAATGCCATTCCATCAAACTCAGGCCTTCCACAGCTGGCACGCTTAGCAAAATGGCAGATTAAATGAAGCTAAGATGGATAACGATTTTGTTTGATCAAATCAGGATCCAGAAAGAGTGTAATGAAGGGCCAAATAAAACAATGGAATTTTAATGGGACAAATGCCATGTACCGCAGTTGAACTCAAGAAAATCAATTTCATAGATATAAAATTGGGGAAATGTGGCAAGGCAGTAGGGAATAGGTTTGGGGGTAACTGAAAGCATTTTTAGATTGTATTAATAAAAATAGGTTGTTAATTCAGTGGAGATAATAATTTACTATATTCTGTGCTAATCTGACCACACCTGCAATATAATACTTAATTCTGGGAACACCATACACTAATAATAACTGAAATCTGTGTCATACTTTTAAAGTTTGCAAAGCACAAATAAATAAATTTTGTATTTAAATAAATCATTTCAACTGACCCTACAACAATCCTTTAAGACAGATACTATAGGCGTTATTTTTATTCTTTTTACTTCTTAGTATGGTAATTCATACTAAACTTCTGCCTGATTAATCTAAGTATCATGGAATCTTAGATTTCAAAGGGACATCAGAAATAGTGTAGTCCTATATTGATAGATGACTGATACATCCCTGCAGAGGTCATCTATCCTTTGCTTGAGTAACTCCATTGGGGAGTTTTACAGATCTGGAAACTGAGCTCTGAAAAGCTAAATGACTTGCTTATCTTCACACAGCTAGTGTCAGAGACAGCATTGGAACTCAGATCTTGTTAACTCTCAGTTCAGCACACAATCCACCATGACACATTAATCCTCATTTTGAAAGAGACCCTAACAAGCTGGAGTGTACATAAAAGGTGACCAGGAATTCAAAGTCATGTTATACGGAGAACTGTTGAATAAATTTGAGATTGTTTAGCCTGGAAAGAAAACACTGAATGGAATCTGTCTTCAAATGTTTGAGGGCTATATGTGGAAGAGGTATTAGTTTTATTTTATGAAGTCCCAAAGGACAGAATTAAGGTCAGTGATAGAAAGAAAAACAGAGAAGTAGACTTGGGCCTAAATATGCAAAATCTTTTTAACAATTGGAGCTCTCCAAAAACAAAATGTTATTCTCTGAGTATTAATGTTCTACACCAATGGAGCTGTTCAAACAAAGGCTAGATGGCCTCTTTTCAAGAATATTCTTGCATCAAGTAAAGTGTTATTTTTGAGATCCCTTTGATATCTAAGATTTCATGACCTTTAGATAAATCAGACAGCAGAAAGTTAGTATAGATTTTTCATACTAAGATGTAAACAGAAATAAGCAGGGCACTTAGAAGACTGTTGAAATAAATATTTTTGGTTAAGAGGTAATGACAGCCTTATCTAGTAGCAATAGTAATAGAGAGGAAACAGAATCTGTGTTTGGATGTGGAAGAGGAGAGAGGAAAAAGTCAAAGATGATTCTAAGTTGTTCAATCCTAGGTGACTGGAGGGATGGTGGTGGGGAGGAGGAAAAGTCATTGGAGACAAGGAGTGAAGAGTTCCATTTGAGGTATGTCAAGTTTGAGGTGCAGGTGGGTCGATCAGGCATGCAAGTAGAATTGGAAGTCCTTGGGTTTCTAAGAAAGGTAAAAAGCTTAAGATGTGGATTTGAGAGTAATCAGCATAGAGGTGAAATGAAATTTTCTGCATCCATGTGATAAAAAAAAAGGTAGGAGGACAGAGTATGTAGGTCTTTGCCTTTTTTGCTATTTTGCCAGTCTGATGAAGCCCATGAGCCCCTTCTCAGAAAATTTTTTTAATTAACAAAATAAAATATATAGGATTTTAGTGATACTAAAATACAATTAACAAAATATTTTTTAAAACAAGTGCACAGACCCCTGGTTGAGAACCGTGATGTAGAGAAAGAAGTACCAGAAGCAGAATTTTGAGAAGCGAATGAAATTAGGAGTAAGAGGTTAGCCATGGAAAGGAGGTAAGCTTCTTCTATTCTATTTCACTAATTTTCTTTTCTTTCTTAGAATATGATGAACCTCCACATAGCAAGGCAGGACAAGATGTAGTTTTGCAGCTGCCTACAGATTGGGTGACTTTGGATGGCCGAGAAAGCACAGATGACCATGCAATCATTAAATATGAATGGACTTTGCTGCAGGGTGACTCATCATTGGATATGAAGGTAATATAAATTGTATAGATGCAGTTCCTGACCAAAATTGAATCCTGGTATCATTTGGTGTGATTAAGCTGCCTCTCATTGGCATTCTGCACCTGTTCTTGTGCTGACTAAAGTCAACAAAAGTGGGTATAAAATTCACCCACGGAATCAGCATGTTATACACAAAATTAACTTTTTTACTGATTAATCAATAATATAGAAGAGTTACTTTTCTAAAATGAGAGGATTCTCTGTCAGCAATTATTGTATGCAATCCTAAGGAAACTCAGAAAGTTTTTCACGATGGCTGAAGTGTCCTCATTAGAAGACCCATTTTTCCTTTGACCTCTTATTTAAGAAAAATGTAGGGTCTCACTAATCCTACTTCTGGCATCTCTTGCGGGGAGTCATAAACTCACTAAGCAAAGTTAAAAGCAACACCTAGTAGTCCAACTCCTTCATTTTATAGATTGGGAAACTGAGACCCAGAATATGTGAGTTGCCAGAACAAGGTCATTTGACCAAGTTAGTTGCTTCATGCCAATCTGTATAACTACAATTCCAGCATGGTTATAATCCCAAGAAATGCAGGAGATATGAGTATAATAAAACTAGGCTTTTCCCCAGGGCTAAACTCAGCAGAATCTAAGGATCACAGATTTAAAGCTGGCATGGAAAGCTTTTAATCCAATCCCCTTAATTTTCAGATTAAGTAATTGAGGCCCAGAGAGAGTAAATGACTTGCTTACTTGTCACACTACAGAACCACAGTTTGAATTTAGACTCTTATTTCTCCAAATCCAGTGCTCTTTAACTAGCTACCAGACAATCTGAAAAAGAGGTTCCACTATTCAAGCTATATTAAATATCTGATATAACCTGGTTTTTAAAAAGTAGGGCTTTATCAGTCCCTTCTGGGTCAAGATTTCCTTGATTATCGAAAAGCTCCTGGCACTCTCTTTGTGACTCTGGTAAGGCTTGATGGGATGCTATGGTGACATCAAGCATTGTTTCCCATAATACAGAGGATTTAAGGAAGCTTTTGCCAAAGCAGATTAGGAACATGTGAATACCCTTAGGGCTAAAAGGGCACCTCTTTCCCAGACATGTCACCCTCCTTGTCTTCTCTTCCATTGGAGATACTTCAGGAAAGGCATTCCTCAAGGAGCACTAGACTCAATGGTATAAGAATGAAAACCTCATATTCTTTTACATTCTTTTTTAATGATGGAGTGAGTTGGAGCCTTTTTTCTTGAATTATTATAAATCTTGGATGAATCCTGGCAACTTCTGGTTTAAGTCCAGCCCCCCATGCCAAAAGATGGCATGTAGCCATGTCTATCCTAGACAGCCTTCTATGCCAACTTTACTGATCCCCAGTAAACACCAAGTGGATAGCCATGTAGGAAATAAATTAGACCTAGTCCAGTCGACTGTACTTTTCTCAGCCAAACCTATATTGGGGGACTTCATAATTAATGATTCTGGTAGCAATTAACTGACCACCCCCTGAGTACCACACCTCAGAATCTAGTCTCTAAACAATTAGATTCCTAAGGCTCAACATGTCATTCATGTAGTTTCAGTGTACTCCCATCCCTCGATTCTCTCGTATACAAGATTGAATATCACAGAGTTATATGGCCCTCAATGGGGAAATAATCCAATTCCTCAACTGATTCTCCTAGGAAAAAACCAAGAAGATTTATATATTTTCCTTTCATGCTGTAAGCCATGAACTTGTCTGGAGATATGACACCAGATACCATTCTCGTCTTCAACTACTTGGGAAACAACCACCAAAATAGAACCTCTCCACATTAATGTGAAATCTTTCTTTTGGAGGAGAATTGAATCTGCCAATCTATACTACACCATTTTATGTACTCTTATGTTCTTACTAAACAGGACTATTACTATTCTCTAATCTGATCTTTGCCTTTCTTTCACATTTCCACACACCATATTGGCTCACACCATATTCTATGTGGAATTCCTTTCCTCCCTTTCTCATTCTCTACATCTTCCCCACTTTCCATCTTTACCTAATCAAAGCCTACTCATCCTTCAAGGCCCAAATCAAATGAAACCTCTTCCATGTAGCTTCCCTTTACCTTTCCAATCAAAAGTAATTTCTACCTTCTCAGATTTTTTTCATAAAACGTACTTCTCCTTCTGCTTTATTCTATTCTAAATAATTATTTTACCATCATGTGCATCCTATGTTCCCTAGAAAGCTACATACTTTTTGAAGATAAGCTCTATTTCTTACATATCTTTGCATCCCCAGTATAGTGCCTTGAATATAGTAGTTGTCCAATAAATTAATAAATATGTGTTTGCTGAACTTGTATTATTTCAAAGGGAAGTCAGGATCACGTAGGGTACAACAAATATCCACTTGGTGTGACGTGCAGAGCTGTGAGCTAGGCACTTGATGGGTGCAAAGCTTAGTTAAGAAGTGATAGTTTACAAGAAGGAATAAGACACTCATACAAGTGATAGTGCCCATTATTACATGATAAGCACATTCAAATGACAAAACAAAGTGTTACATAAGTGAAGCGTGAAGGGGAAGATTGTTACCATCTGGAAACAACACAAAAGACTTCCTGGAGGAGATGACATTTGAAATTGGCTTTAAAGGATCAAGAGGAGTTCAATACATGAAAGTGGGAAGAGAGGGCATTTCAGGAATAAGGAATACCCTGAACAAAAAGCCATGGAGACAAAAGGGGGCCATGAATGTTCAAGGAACCAAAGGTTTGCCAATCTGACCAGAGCACAGAGTATGAGAAAAGGAGAACTGTGAGATAAGACAGGTGTAGAAGAGTCCAAGGTGTCAAGCAGAGGAATTTCAGCTTTATTTGTCTGGTAATAAGGACTCACTATCACTTCTCCCCTCTCCTTTTCAGATTTTATTTCATATTAACCAAGAAAATTTAGGTCATCTATCATGATTTCTCCCCAATTTTATATACCTCAAATCCCCTCAACATAACTCCCCATTCTCATCTCCTTTGCTTCAGCTTTTGAGAAAGCAGTCCTCCTTGCCAAAATCAACCCTTCAAGTTCCATCCTCACTTCCATGCCTTACTGTCTCTTCTGGGAGTTTGCCCTTCCCCTCTTCGATCATTCTCTCTCTGTCTCTCTCATCCTCAATCTCTCCTTATTCATTGACCTCTTCCTCTCATACTGAAAACATGTCCAGATCACCCCCACCCTTAGCAAACCTCTACTTGACCTTGCTGGCCACTCAGATTGTGACCTTTCTCTCTCCTCCTTTCACAATCAGATTTGAGACCCAGAAAGAGAAAAAGGGAGAGAAAGAGACAGGGACAGAGAGAAAGAAAAACAAAAAGAGACAGACTTGGAGAAACCCTTCACCTTCATTGCTTCTCTTTCCTTACCTTTTATTCACATTGAGGCCTTAGAGGAGGAGTTTTGTAGAGGCAAGAATTAAGAGTTTGTTTACATAGGTTAAATTGGGAACTGCATGCAGAAGGTGTTTATCTTTAGCTTTATCCTTTCTTCTAATCTGGTGTTGATTTTTACCCCTGCTCTGATTCCATGAGGTCTGAGGGCGTATGGCGGCTGGTTTGGAAATGACTCCTATGTCAATAACAAGACCTTTCATCTTCATAAAGATAAAGACAGTTTCATTTTCTGTGATGTTCTTTGGGCTTTGCCATGCTTGTTGCTTTCTCTTCTTAAAGACCATTATTCATTATTCAGGGTGAGCTTCTTGTTCTTATTTCAATTTGTCTTGTTGTTGTCTTCTAAGCCTTCCTTCACAATGAAACTTCATATCAAAGTATTATTCACTTGGCTTTGAGAGCTTCTCAAGTCTTTCCCTACTTCTTCATCCAGTGCTACAGATGTTGGCATCTGAATTGCATTTATCCATGATGATATGCTCATTTGGACCAGTGGAAGGGGAGATAACTAAGTGTCCCCTGAGATGATGGGTTTGATGCCCTTGGGCACATCTCCATCAACTCCTTTATCAACTCCATGGGAACCTTTAAGCTTTAAAGGCTAACCTTTAACCTTCTACTTAACTGTAACTTCTTTTCATCTTTTAATTTCATGGATAGTGGGGATGCCACACACTGGGGTTCTTCACCTTTTTTGGGTCATGGACCCCTTTGGCAGGCTAGTGAAACCTATAGAACCATTCTCGGAATGTTTTGAAGTGCATAATATAAAATACATAAGATTACCAAGGAAACTCATTATGTTTAAATATCATTATCTGCTTGGGGCCTGTCCCCAAGCCGTGGCCTGGTTGCTTACCGCTCCTGTAAGCCTACCGATTTCCCGGTCTTCCGACGTCTCTGGCCCCTCCTGTGGGGGAGGGGAATCCCCTCCTGTGAGGGAGGGGAATGACCAAACAGTTCACCCGAGGAGGCTGCTTTACTTCACTTTATTGCTCACATCATTCCTCTCCACCTTCCCTTGTTTCCTCCCTATATACCCTGCCAGAGCTCTTCCCATTGCTTCACCATCTCATGACTATTCCAGTAAGTAAGGAAGCTTATCTTGTTCCTGCAGCTAGTTCCTGGGTTCCCAGGCTCACTTGTAACTTTACTGTATGGGTCATCAGTATCTGCGGGAACATCAGGTTCCAGGGTCACACAGAGCTTCTGCCAGGGTGTGCGTCAGCACCTTTCCCACGGGAACAGGCTTTGCCTCTTACTTGCACCCCCTGGGACCCTCTGGGCCCCTTACAATTATCAAAAAAAAGACCCTAGGTTAAGTGATAGTATACCATTGGTAACTAGACAAAGATTTCACACTTAGTATACTAACAGTTAGATGAATAAATAGGAACAATCTAAATTTATCCTCCCCGGCACCCTCTGTCTGCCTACTTTTCTACCCCTCTGCTACCATGACTGTGGAAGTGCAGAACCAGAAGCACATTTTGTATTTTTATTTGTTTCATAGGATGTCATTATCTCATAGCAAACTTGCTGGCAACCAGCCTAGCCATTCTAAGCCAGTGCAGGTACTTTGTAACTGGAGCTGTGCTTAAAGTTCTCCCAGGCTGGTATAACCTGCCAGGGCTTGTACTTACTGGCATAGACTGTGAGAATCCAGGGACACCTCTATACCATGCTGAGGCTTCAGATCATGCCTCTTAATAGAGGTGGTAAGACACAATAAGGATATGAGTTGGGGCCAAAAGGCTCCAGAGGAAGTGAAGATATACCAGCTATAACACTTAGCAGTAACACTTATCATCAAGCTCTGAAGAAATATGCTCTGGAAAATTAAGAGGAGTTTGAGAAAGAGTGGGGATGGAAAAAAGAAACCTTCCCCACAGGGTTTCTTCCTTCCTTTGTCTCCCACTGCCACCAACCTACCCCAGACCCCCAGCCACCCACCCAACCAGTCTGAACCTCCCCTTAACTGAGCTGGGCACTGGCAAGTCTTTGAGTTCCTACTTACTTTGAGAAGAAGTCGTGCGGTTCAAGTGAGAGAATGCATAGAAAGTGCTTTATAACCTAATCCAAGTCCAGGGCGATGGCAGGCAAAGCTCTGAACTTGGAGTCAAAAGACATGGATTCAAATCCTGATTTTGAATGATTGGTTCTATGACTTTGGGCAAGTCATGTAACCTTTATTAACCGCCATTCCCTTTAGTAACATAAAAAAGAGTTAGTCTGGGGCAGCTAGGTAGTACAGTAGAAAGAGTTCTGAGCCTAGAGTCAAGAAGACCTGTGCTCAGATTCAGCCTCAGACACTTAACAAATATGACCCTAGGCAAGTCACTTGACCAGTCTGCCTCAGTGTCCTTATCTGGAAAACCAGGAGAATAATAGTACCTACTTCCCAGAGTTGTTGAGATCATAATTAGCTTAGCACAGTGCCTGGCGCATAATAAACACTGTAAAGGTTAGCTATCCTTATTTTTATTATTATCATCATTATTATTAGAACTTTAGGCATTCTTCACCTAGGGTCCATGATATTTGGAGGGTTTTCATATTTTGATAACTGCATTTCAATATAATTTGTAATACTTTGTTATGCATTTAAAAATATTTTTCCACTGGTTTCACCAGACTGCTGCAGGGTCTATGACACAAAAAAGGATCGAAAACCTCACAACTCGAGAATTTGTCTAAGGTTTCTTCAGGCTGTAAGGTTCTGAACTCTGAATGTCTGTGACGTCTTAAAGTCCTATAAAAGCCTGAAGGTTGACACCAGTCCTGTGCTCAGAATGGACTCCCTTTCTCTTCCACTTTCAAATCTGATACCCCTTCTGGCACCTTTGCCCAATTTCTGACTCTGGGCACCTTGGCCATCCCTTCTATTAGCACTTCCACTTTTCCCAGGGCTCGAGCTCTCTTTACTTCCCCATCTTCCCAAGTATTTCTTTTCCCACCCCCTTCCCCATCTCAGAGCTACAGGTTCTTTTTCAAAGATCGCTTTACAATTATACAATGCCTAAAATACTTTAGACATAGTTTAACAATTCACAAACTGCATTAACAGTAAAGGAGGTTATTTCATCACACAGGAGTTAGTACACCTCTTGAAAAGAAACGCTCTTACTGCTAAGTAACTGAAGGTTAGGGTAATCGTTTTGCTCTTGCCATTCTTTTGTTGATTTATTTGCTGTGCATAAGCATGGAAAGAAAGAAACCATTATTCGTATGTACCTTAAATCTAGCGTCACCTGACACCTTGTTTTTCCATGAGATAAAAGCCTTTAGTGACTTAAATATAATTGAGTTCCTGGTTGAGGGGCAAGTTTATGGAAAGAGCTCACATTCAGTTGTAGCAAGCAGCCCTGAGGTAAGAAAATGTCTTCTGTTTAATGTGTATTTAATCTAGGTTGGAATTGGTTCAGAAAAAAATGACCTGCTTTTCAGGTTGCTGCTTAGACACCAGGATCATTGAACTGTATGACAGGTAGTTTTTTCAAACCATGGTGTGGAAGCTTTCCATCCACTTTAATTTCAGTGTAAGGATTATGTTACTCAAGGAAACACTTGGATTTGAGGGGGAGAGAGAGTAGGAATCATTGTTATACCCTGAGGGTCTTCCCCTCCCAGTTTGAATTTTTTTTTTTTTAATTAAAGGAGTCATTCCTTGAGTAACTTAAAGTAGCCTATTCATTGAATGGATGTATCTCACTCAAAGTGAGAATGTGATTTGAAAGGGCCAGGGTCTCCCATTGCATCCTAGGCCGTCTCCAGTCATCCTGATGAATATCTGCCCGCTGGACCCAGATGGCTCAGGAGAAGAAAGTGAGGCTGGTGACCTTGCACAGCCCTGCCTCACTCAAATCAAAGTCAACTACAAGTCATGTCATCATCCTGATGTCATGATCCTCTTCAAGAGCAAAGGACAAACACAACAACATATATGTACTCAACAAGTATTGCCAAGAATTTGGCCAGGTTTTTAATAACTCTATTTTTAAATGTATATAAAAAAATATTGATTTTAGTATAAAGTAATCATGAGGAGGGACTAGATGACTACACCTCTGATTTCATTAGTGTAGGCAATTCAGTGAGGAAACTCTCTGCTAATGTATATTAGCATACGTTCTTCGACACCTGGGACACTCAAAAGTTAATGATACCTTGAGTTACACAGCCAGAATATGTCAAAGACTGCTCTTAGTTTCTTCATTTATAAAACAGAGAGAATAATGCCCATGGCACCTTGTGCAAATCAATTGAAATAATGCGTCAGTCGAGTAGCATTTATTTAGTACTTATTAGTACAAGGCATCCTACTAAGTGTTGGGAATACAGATTGTTGTGGTGTTCCTCCATTCTCTAAGAAGACCATGACATCAGAGAAATGATGACATGACTTGTACTTGACTTTGTTTTGAGTGAGGGAGACCTGTGCAAGATCACCAGCCTCACTTTCTCTTCCTGATCCATCTGAATCCAGTGACCAGATATTCATCAGGATGACTGGAGATGGCCCAGGACGCAAGACAAATACAAGTTGAAAGAAAGACTATCCCTGTCCTCAAGAAGCTTATATTCTAATCAGGGAAGACTACACATAAAATCCAGTCCATTTATATTTAGTTTTATGACTGTTAAATTTCTTTTCTTTTACTATTCTTTTTGTTAATTATTATTATTGTTAAATTATTATTCAGTTTACCAGAAAGTTATATGATCTTATGTTTATTGTTTTACTATCAAATTTAACTAGATCACACTAACAAAGTTCCTGTGTTTAACACTCCTAACTTTGTAGATTTCTTTGGAGTTCCTGTTCAACAAAGGCAGGGAATTTGCTTTGGGCCTATTTTGACCTAGGGGTAGCCAGGCGGCACAGTGGATAGAGTGCTGGGCCTGGAGTCAGGAAGACTTATCTTCCTGAGTTTGAACCTGGCCTCAGACACTTACTAGCTGTGTGAAATTGAACAAGTCACTTAACCTTGTCAGTTTCCTGATCTGTAAAATGAACTGGAGAAGGAAATGGCAAACTGTTCCAATACACTTACTGAGAAAATCCCAAATGGGGTCACAAAGAGTTGGACAATGACCGAAAAACTACTGAACGATAAAATTTTGCCCTGTCCCTCATCCATTGCCTTTTAATTTTTTTTTTTGAGACACACTTTTGAAACATTTAATGATACAACAATATTCTAAAGGTTCTCAAACTTAATTAGTAACTGATTTATCTCTACTTGGTATCTATGTACTTTTTCAAGTCCATATGCTTCACAGATGTCCATCTCTTATCTTCATGCATTACAACAAACTTTGCTAGATAAAAAGTTTTGAACTCATTCTTATTAATTTTGAACCCTTCATACTCTAATCCCTCTGAGGAGTAGTTTTTATGATTTTATTTTTGTTGACAAGTTTGTCATTTCTGTCTTTCATCTTATAGCTTATAAAATTATTTTACAGGATAAAGATGTAAAATTGGAAGAGAACTTTTAAAGGTCCTATATTTGGATCCATCATTTTTCACATGAAGAAACTGAAGGTCATTGAGGTTAAGTGTCTTACTCAAGGTCACCAAGACAGTAAATTACAGAGCAAGGATTAGAACCCAGCTCCTCTGAACCTAAATCCAACACACTTTCTGTTATGTCAAGGCTTGCTACTATAGTGCCAGAGCTCAATAATAGTGTGTCTGGGATGTTTAATTTGTGGTTTTTCCAGACTGTAACTATACAGATTCTTTCTGCTGTATATTGCTACTTTTTAAAATAATTTTTGAGATTTTTCTTGAATTAATTTCCTGAAATTAGAATATAATTCTTGATTTTTTTTCTCAATTTCCTGAGAAGACAATATGCCCAAAGTTATTGATAATGATATTAATAATAGCTGAAAATGATCAAGTAAAAAGTAAAAGTAAAGTAAAAATCTGATTTGATATTTACAACAAGTCTATGAGATAGGTAGCTAGCTATTTTACAGATACTAACATAAAGTTAAGAAATTTCTAGTACATGTGTTAGATGAGATTTGAACTCAGTTCTTTCTGACTCCAGGTCCAGCATTCTATGCAATGTGCTCTACAGATCTGCCTTTGGAATTTGCATATTTTATAGTTGTTTCAATAACTGAGTAATATTATGAGCTTATTTCTTCACTTAATCTATGCTATCTGAAATTCTGTTTTCTGCTATAATAAGTCTGACCTTAGGGGCTTCTATTGATTTTTTTTTTAATATTTTAGTTAGAATTTCTACATTTGTAACTTTTTTCATCCTTTCATCTCAATCTTTTAATTCTACTTTTACTTGTCCTGTGTTTAAAAAAAAATCCACATATTCTTATTTTATTTTAGTTCTGGTGTTGATTCTTGTTTAAATTTTTTTAATGTGTTATTTATCCAATTGAGGATGAATTTCAAAATAGCTTGAATTGTTTCTTTTTACCACTTGTGTTATTTCAGGTAGTTTCATTTGCATCATGGTAAAGATATGAATTGTTCATGGTTGAACCATGCCAATAAGAGAAAAAAAATGACTCTGCTACCTAACAATTTATTCACTGACTTGACAGCCAAACGGCTAGAAAAAGAATAACAGAATTTATCTGGAATGACAAAAGGTCAAGATTATGAGGAAAAAAAATAAAGAGAGAATATCAAATTTTAAAAAAAAAGGAAGAAAAGGAATCTAATAATACCATATCTCAAACTGTTCTACAAAGCAGGGATGTGATCATCTAAATGTATAGACTTGGTTAAGAAAAATAGAAAAGTTGATCAGTAAAGCAGATTAGGTACAAACGTACAGAAGCAAAGGATCATTTCCAGTTTATCCTTCATATATTTTGTTTGTACATATTAATTTGCATTTTGTCTCCTCTATTAAACTGTGAGGACATTGAGAACTAGGACTTGTCTTTTGCCTTTCTTTGTACCCCCAGGGCCTGGCATATAATGGTGATTAATGAATGTTTATTTATTGACTGATATAGATTGACCTACTAGTTATAATGTCCATCAAAGTCAAACACTCCCACCACTAGGGCAAGGCATCCCTACTCAACAAAAATTTCTGTAGCGTTGCAAACATTAAGTTTTAACAAATATTTCACACTGTATCACAATAAATTCTAAATGGATGCATAGTGTAGATATAAAAGGTCTGACCCTAAGCTAATTAGAGGACAGTGGACTGAGATACCTTTAATAATTATGGATAGGGAAAGAGTTTTTGACCAAATGAGGAATAAAGAGGAACAAAACAGACAAAATGGAGATTTTATTATATATAATTGAAAAGTCATTGTCCAAGAGTAATCAATTACAGTTAAAACTAGAAGGGAAATAGTGAAATGGGAGAGGGGAGATGCAGAAAGTTTCTTTGATAAAGGCTGAATCTCTAATTGATTCAAATATAAAAGAACAAAAGCCATGTAAAAGGATACGAACTGACAGTTCTGAAGGAAAAGAAATCTAAGATATAATCCAAGTCATATGGAAAAGTGATCCAAATCACAAATAATGAGAAATGAAAATTAAAACAACTCTGAATTTCCACTTCATATTCATCTTACTGGCAATGATGAAAAGAAAATAAATTATTGATGCAGAGAGATTATGGAAAAACGTACACTCTCACTGGAGCCTATGAACTGCTCCAGACATTCTGGAAAGTAATTTGGAACCATGCCCAAAAAGTCCATAAAATGTGCATATCCTTTGACCCAGCAGTATCATGATTCAGCTTTAACCTGAAAGAGATCAAAGATGAAGAAAAAAGACTCATATGTACCATTCTATTTAGTGCAGCACTTTTTATGCCAGCAAATAACTGGAAGATAAAAAGATGCTCACCCACTGGGAAATGACCAAGCAAATTATGCAGTATTAATGTAGTGGAATATTATTGCACCATAAAATTGCCCAAGGAAACTTTAGAGAAACTTGGGAAGATTTGTATGAACTAGTGCAGACCAAAGTGGGCAGAAGCAGAGCAATTTATCCAAGATGTACAACATTGTAAAATTTGGAGAAAAAAAGTTTAAACTGCAACTTTGAAAGACTTAAAAGCTGGTCAATGTAATGACCAACCATTGTTCCAGAAGATGGTGATATAGCCTGCTACCCACCTCCAGGAAAAGAATGGCTGCCTGGAGTTGTGGAATGAGATACAGTGTTTCAGATGTGACAATATGTGGTTTGCTTTGGCTTGATCATGATTATTTATAACAAAAAAGTCACGTTAATTTTTTTTACAAGGAGGCTTGGAAACAGGAAAAGGGGGTAAAGATTAATTAATTATTAATCAAAAAGGAAATTTAACAAAGGAGAAAATAAAGTATCATTGAAGATGAGAAGAGAAGGAAGTTCATGGTGAGACATACAAGCAAAACAGCTTTGAAACATGTTAAACTTTTTATCCATACTTTAAACATAAGCTGTACATAAGATAAATGTGCAGTTTCATATACAATTCTTTTTCTATTAATTATATATGGAAATGTTCATGTTTATTGATACTTGTCAAGTTCAGAATAATAAAACATTTTCTTTAAAGACTTTTACACATGATTTTCTGTAACAGATGTCATCTGTGTAGTCACATAGCTGACTGATCAAATCTCTCTGTCTATTGATTACACAAAAAAAGTTTTTTGACATAGAAAAAAATCTTAGCCTTCAAGGGTCTTCTTGAGTAAAATTTATTCCTCTTCATATGATAGACCCCAAAGTAGAGATAACTCTCTTCAACAAACTGCTGAATGTAAACAGCAAACAAAACATCGAAAAAACATAGTTCAACAACATGTTCTTTGGTGCCCTTGAGGATATCATGCTCAAAGTCTAAAGAGAAAAGGGGTTCTTTACCAACGGCAAATTTTTTTGAATAGTCTTGTTTGGAATTAATATTGTGGTGATAAATTGATTGGCAACATCACAGGGCCTCAAGAGAGATTAGCCTACCTACCCAAAATGGAATAACAAAGTGGATAAAGAATTCATATTGCCCAGATTTTATCACGATTGAGGAAGCAGTATGGTGTGTCAATAGACAGCTGGCCTTGGCATCAGAAAGAATTGGGTTCATGTCCTGCCTCTGACATGACAGCTAAGTGGCACAGTAAATAGAGTCCTGGGCCTGAAGTCAGGAAGACTCATCTTTGTTCAAATCTGGCCATAGACACTTACTAACTGTGTGACCCTGGGCAAGTCACCTAACCCTGTTTGCCTTGGTTCATCTGTAAAACAAGCAGGAGAAGGAAATGGCAAACCACTCCAGTATCTTTACCAAGAGAACACCAAATGGTATCACAAAGAGTTGGCCATGACTAAAATGGCCAAGCAACAATCTGTCTCTGATACATCAGCTGTGGGACTCAAGGCAAGATACTTAACTTTGAAGCATGTATATTACAAGCATCATCACATGATAATTTTTTGCAGTGGAGTAAACTTAAGAAAGTGGATAGGCATCTTCATTATTCATCCTATCTGAAATCTAAAAATAGCAGTTAATAGCATCACTATTCTTCATCTTTGCAAATAATCTACATCTTTAAAAAGGAAAACATCTTTCTAGCCATTTTGTTTGAGACTTTTTTTTTTAGCCACTTAAGTTATGTATTTTTGAAAACATGTTTTTGTCCTTGGCTTTCTGCCAATCATTCCTTTGTATATCAGAGTTGTGTATACTATTATGCCTTTCAATTCAACAGATATTTATTAAGTACTTGCTGTAGACAAAGCCGAAAAGGGAATGAGATGTAGAAAACAATCACTACCCTCAGTCACCTTATAGGCTAGGAGGAGTGAAGGAACTAAGAGAAAGGCACAAAGAAGTAGAATGAAAGAGGGAATATGATGAATGACCCTGAGAAGCTCAGGAAAAAAGTATTAGAAGGATTCAAAAGAGGGGAAGATTAAATCCATTGAAAGAATTCAAGAAAGGCTTTCTCAGACTTTGAATAAATAATGTGTCACACTTCTATTGGCAAAGATTGGGGAAAAAACATGCAGCAGCAAGAAAGAGCATGAGGTTTGGTTTAGAGGTAGGAAAAAATGCCAGCTGTAGTGTGGGACAACACCTAGCCCAGTTTGACTGGCATATAGGGTTCATGCAGGGAAATGGTAGGAGATAAGACAGGGAAAGGTAGACTGGCACCATTATGTGTCCCTAGCCCCTTTCTGTTTGTAGTTCATTCAACACGGAAACAGTAATCTGATTAAGAATGTCGACCTGGTTTCACATCACTACAGTCTAGGTGGGACATCTTGCCAAATCCAAAGCAAATCTTCGTGTGTGTGTGTGTGTGTGTGTGTGTGTGTGTGTGTGTGTGTGTGTGTGTGTGTGTGTGTGTGTGTGTGTGTGTGTGTGTGTGTGTTTTCTTGTGGCTGCCCTGGTACTCTAAACATCACTTCTTACCCTTAACTCTATTTCTACACTCATCCTGACTTGTTTCCATTTTATATTTTCAGTTACGCAGAAATCCTCAGCAATCTAGGCCCAAAATTACCACCTAAATAATATCCCCCTCTATCTCACATCCACATACCAATCTACCCAAACAGGCCCAGAACCACTCAGTCTCCCACACACAATGCAAACATAACAAGAGTGACAGTACTCTCAATATAATTCACATACGGGGTGTTCCAAAAGTCCCTGTTCAGTTTGAAGCTATTAAAAAGTTTATTTTAATCTATTAAAGCTTAAAACTATATTAAGACTTTTGGAATACCCTGTATTTTATGCAATTCCAATCAAAATACCAATGGGTATTTTGAGTCATAGATTCCTAGAACTAGATAAGATAATAGATGTCATACACACACACACACATATATATATACATACACACATAAATAAACATATATACAAATAGATACAGACTACATAGTATTGATTATATATAGATATATATGCAAATATATAAATGGTGAAGAATAACAAAGGACTCTAGTATATCAGTGGATATAGAACTGATAAACAAAACTAAAAACTGAATTTTTAAAAAGATTAACAAGTATATAGACCATTAACTAAACTGATCAAGAAATAGAGGGGGAAATCAAGTTACTAATATTAAAAATGAATAGGATATATTCAGAATAAGAGGAAATAAAGTGAATTATCAAAAACTACCACATCCATTTATATGCCATCAAAACTAAGAACCCAGGGGAAGTATATAAGTATTTATAAAAATTGAAATACTCAAATTAACAAATAATTAAGAGCAGAAATCTTTCAGAAGAAGAAATTAAGTAAACCATAAATGAATTGTCAAAGAAAAAAAATCCTGGTTCACATGGATTTAGTGAATTCTTTCGAAGATTCAAAGAACAATCGATACACGTTCAATAAAAATTATTCTCAAAAATGGAGACAGAAGGCATGCTACTAAACTCCTTGTATAAGAAGAATGTCTTGGTATCCAGACTCTAGAAGAACAGAGGGAAAAGGACTATAACACAGTATTGCTAATGAATCGTGATGCACACATTTTAAGTAAAATCCTTAAATAAAGAAGAGACTACTGTATGAGAATATATGCAGAAAACAATTTATTATGACCAAGTTGGATTCATACTAGGGAAGCAAGAGTGGTTGAATAGTAGGAAAACAATTAGCATAATAAATCATATAAACAAAATATTGATTATTTCAATAGATGTGGAAAAAAACCTTTGACGAAACAGTATTAATTTCTGTCAAAGACCCTAAAAAGCTTTAAAACTCAAATTACACTGCTAGGTATATTTTCTGATTATAAAAAGAAAGTCTTCATATACAGCAAATATTTATAGCAGCACCTTTTGTGTTAGCAAAGAACTGGAAACAAAGCCAAAGAAATTTTGGTATATGAATTTAAGGGAATATTAATGTGCTATAACAACCAGCAAACATGGTGAATCCAGAGAAGCTTGGAAAGACTTACTTTAACCTATGCAAAATGAAGTAAACAGAGCTAGGAAAACAATGAATGACCCCAGCAATGTAAATGGAAGAACCAGAAACCATGAAAGAGTTCAAAATGGATGAAGTGAAATTATGTAGAAGTTTAGTTCCAGTGAAAAGATGTGAGAAAATACCTTCCCTCTCCTTCTTTGTAGTCAGGGTTCGCTGGTATTCAACATTTTTATGCATTGACTGGTTTTGCTACATTTATTTTCTCTTCTTCCTCTTTTTCTTTTTTTCTTCTTTAAATATTATTTTTTATATGTTGCCTCCTAGAACAGGAAAGAGAAGGGATAAAGAAAATCCAGGCAATATTAAAAAAAATATATATCATTTTCAAAAATATTTAAACCCTAAAAAGCATAAGCAAGAAAGATCCCTTCTTTTACATTATCAAAAGCACATTTAAAATCAGAAGTTAATATTATTGGCAAAAGATGAACTCTAGAAGTTTTCTCAGCACATTAGCAAATATATCTCTCTCCCTATTATTATTCTACATAGTTCTAAAATTGTTAGCCGTGGCAAAAAGACAAAAGAGAAAAATGCAGATTGGCTAAAAATATATATTTTATGTGAAAAAGATATTGGTTAATAAATAACATATATAAGAACAGTCAAAAGACAACATCCAGTTCATAGGGATAGTTTATAAAATAGAAAAAACAAATTGATAATTATCACTTGAAAAAAAATTCACTAGTAACCAAAGAAATGTACATTAAAACAACTGTGATTTATCATGCCCTTCAAAATAATTATTTAGTTTGCAAAACTGGTAAAGACAAAACCAACAAAACTCAATGGTGACAACGGGGTGTGTCACTTTGGGAAAGTAATCTGGCAAACAGCAAATGTTCTGCAAATAATAATACGAAAACATTTTAACCCAATGTTTGTGTTGCTAAGACTGTATAAGAAGAGTGTTGGGGAAGGGGAGAAAGGAACCAAGTAGATTTTGGTCCAAAGATTTTTTTTCATAATTTTTGTATTATTTTGAAAACTGTTCCATGTTGCCCATGCCATCTTTGAAGAACTGAAAATTCATGTAAACAGTAGACATTGGTGAGGGATGCTTTTGATGTGAAAAGCTACAATGTATAACAAATAAGAAATTTCAAAGGACTAGAGTAAAGGATGTCAGCAGGGAAACATGTGATCCAAAGATAAGAGATGAGCTAATAAGGAGAAGGATGACAAACAGCTGGACAGCCCAGGAGTTCCAGTGGTATAGCCTCAGTGTCAGGAGAAATTGAACACCTCCACATTGTTGGATTGATCCCTTGTGGTGAACTCTTGGAGGACATGAATGGGTTATGTAAGATGAGCAGACCTGGATGGGTTACAAGTTGTATCAGGGGCCATCTCCAGTCGTCCTGATCTGTAATTTGTCACTGGACGCAGATGGCTCCAGAGGAGAAAGTGAGGCTGGTGACTTTGTACAGCCTTCCCTCACTTAAATCCAATTTATGTGCAAGTCGAAACATCACCTTCCTGATGTCATGGTCCTCTTCAAGAACAAAGGACACAACAAGCTGTATCACTAGGAGAGAAACATTCAGACTGATGAGATCACAAATTCATTTTAGTATTTGTATTATTTGGTATTTATTTTAGGCAATGCAGTATTATTCAGAAGTGTAAAAAATAAACACTGAAAACATGCAAAATGTCTCATAATAAGGGAATGATTAAATCTATTGTAGTACATTAATAGAAACAGCATCATTATAGAATAAGTCCTGTTGGATTTGGAATCAAAGGACATGCCAGTGTCAAACAGCAGCTCTGCTAGGTAGTAAATGCATGACCTTGGACAAGTAATTAGACCTCATTAGACCTCAGTATCTCATTACGGCAATGACATAGTAAGAGTAGATGACTCTACAATTCCCTCCAGCTCTAAATCTATAATCCTGTGAAGGGAACTCCTTTAATGTAATTCAAATAAATAAGCATGGGAAATATTTCAGAATTTGGAAAAAACTCTCATGAGACTATGTAAAACAAAAATAAAAATCAGAACCAGGAAGACAGCATGAATACATTAAGATCTTATAAAGGAAAAATGAACAGGAATGAGCAGGTCAAGCAAAATGTAAATGTAGTTGGTTTTATTGATGTGTTGATACTATTAAGTTCTTTTCATAAATCATTTTAAAAGAAAAGATGGTTGAAAGCAGTTTGGAAGCCAAAGCAGAACATTTTAACATGTCAGAGAGTCTGGGTTCTTATCCTGGTCCTCAGCTACTGTCTTTGTTGTTGCTGTATCCATCATGTCTGACTCTTCCTGACCCCATTTGGGGTTTTCTTGGCAAAGATCCTGGAGTAGTGTAAGGGCAAGCAAAGTAGGATCTTTTGCTGTTTTTGTTTTAGTATAATCAAGAAGTATAATGCCTCCGATTGAATCTTGCTTTTATCAACCAAAAGTCTTTACTAGGAGAAAAGTACAAAAACCAGAGTTTGTTTAACTAGAAACAGTATACGTATTTGTATTGTTGATATGATTAAAGATCTTCCCCACCCATTAATGGGGAGTTTGATTGGGGAAGATTTGTGGGGAGGCCCAAATTTTTTGTTAATGAGGCACTGGTTCTCAAAGGTTGGGATGCCCTCTGGCTCTAAAAAAGGTATAAATAGCCTGAAGGACAGGTTTTACTTTGGGGTTTAATTTTTGGAAGAAGCTTTGTGTGCCATACAAGACTCTGGGAAGCTGCTAAGTAGCCCCCCAGCTTTGAAAATCCAGATGTTGATGCTTCCCTCTCTGGAAACTATGGTCAGACAGTTGCACTTGTCTGCTGATTTGTGATATATGTGTTGATTACGGACAGACAGTTGGGAGCCATATCTGTTGATCCTGCATTTTCTCTGAAGTTCAGGGTGCTAACTTTTTTCCCTGAGCTAGGTGAATGATATATGTGCTTGATTAAAGAAAATTGTTAACCCCTCAAAAGTTGCCTTTAGTTTTAAAATAGCAGATCAAAAAAACCTGTGATAGCAAGCTCCCCTGTGTATGTTGGGGTGTTTACTGATACAAGTAGTTCACCATTTCCTTCTCTAGATCATTTTACAGAGGAGGAAACTGAAACAGTTAAGTGACTTGCCCCAGGGTCACATAGCTAATGGAGAGATGAGTCCTCCTGACTCTCCACCGAGCCACCTAGCTGCCCATGTTGTCTTTCTTAGGTAGTGTGAAAGTCAATCACTTCACAGTGATTTAGTGTCCGCCTCAGTATAGCAATGTTAAATTAAATTTCACAAATTAGTTTTAAAAATTAATAAGAAAGCTAACGTGATTCACAAACACACTTTGCATTATAATATGTAGTAGTAATAGCATATGCTATCCTGAAACTGTGCAGAATATCAACTTCAGGGTTTCATGAAAAAAAACAGCATATAATGAGAGGTGATAAGTTAAATAATAGGTCTATACTCCAGGGACTTCAACAAATATACTTTCAAACTAACATGGGATGATTATTGAAAACATCATGCATTTCTAAGCCCTTTTCATGGTGGCAAAATATTAGAAACTGAGGGGATGTCCCTCATTTGGGGAATGGCTGAACAAGCTGTGGTATATGAATATAATGGAATACCATTATGCAATAAGAAATGATAAACAGGTAAATTTCAGAAAAACCTGAAAAGACCTGCACAAACTGATGCAAAGTGAAATGAGCAGAATGAGGAAACCATTACACACAGTCTCAGCAACATTGTGTGATGATCAACTATGAATGATCAGCTCTTCCCAGCAACACAGTGATCGAAGAGTCATCTTACATTTTTATCCAGGTAGAAATGTTCAAGGAAAACTTGAGCAATTAATATATTTCCTCCATGTTGATTGTGGCTACTACAATGGTTCATGATATCCTTTAACAGATTATTTAAGTGGCCAGTGCAATATCTGTTATCCCTTGGTACTTGCAGAACCATCCTAGAGATCAGGGGCTAAGTATATTATAGCCATTTGAATGAAGGAGTTAAAAATTGGGCAACTGGGAAGTGCAGTGGTTAGAGTGCTGGGCCTGGAGTCAGGAAAATTTATCTTCCTATATTCAAATTCAGCCACAGACACTTACTAGCTGGATGGCCCTGGGCAAGTCAGTTAACCCTGTTAGCTTTACTTTCCTCATCTGTAAAATGACTTCGAAAAGGAAATGGCAAACTACTCCAGTATGCCTGCCAAGAAAATCCCAAATGGATTGAAGAAGAGTTGGACATGAATGAAAAATGATCAAACACCAGAGTAAAAATTGTAGAGTAAAAGTATATTTGTCCTATAAGGAAAACAACACTAAGCACATATATCTGATAATGATAGCTCATATATACACACATATTATTTCATTTGATCTTCCAGCATTTGAGTTAGGTGCTATTATTATGCCCATTGTACTGGTAAAGCTGAATAAATTGTAGGAATTATAGATCTAGAACCAGAAGAACCTCAAAGGTTATCTGATCCAAAACCCCTCATTTTATAGATGAGGAAACTGGAGCCTGAGAAAGTTAAGTGGTTTCCCAAAGGTCATAGAGGCAATAAGTACCAGAAGCAGCCAGGGTAATCAGAAAGCCCCAGGGGGACATTGGAAGCCTCTGGGAGTGATGTGACGTCACTCAAATCAGGACACCTCAAGTTCAGGGGCTCTGAGATCCTGAGATGCCAGAGAGGGCCTGCAAGATCCAGCATTCTGAACTTCCAATGTTGGGGGAGAGGAAACAGAACCAACTCTGGGAAGTAGAGGTCAGAATCGTGGTAAACCAGGGCAGGACTTAGGATGGACAATTACACAACCCCAGAAACACATCAGGGAGTAGCCTCATCCTGACACAAATCCCCAGACCAGGAATTAAGACTAGAGAAATGAGTAAAATAAATAACACACTAACCAATATGAAAAATAATTATAGATCTATAGATTCCCCCCAAAAGAGGAATAACTGCCTATAACCTGAGACTCAAAGGAAAAGATTAATTTTTCCACAAGGTCAATCAGTACTTAAAAAAAATAAGGTAAGAGATAAAAAGTAAAATAAAAATTCTTTTGGAAATAATTGGAAGGAGAATAAAGAACTTAAAAAGAAAAAGCAGTAAAACTTGCCCAAGTAGCAGACTCCCTGAAAACTAGAATTAACCAAACATAAATCAAAAACTCCATGAGACACTAATAAATACTAGAATAAATTTAAAAGATTGCAAAAATAGAAAATATGTAAAATATCTGATATAAATAACTATTGGCCTGAAAAATAAATCTCAAGATCATTTAAGAATCAGGGAACTCACTGAAAACTCTTTTTTTTTTTAGAAGCCTGGACCCTATTTCAAGAAAACCCAAATAATAACTGCTCACATCTGTTAGAATCAGAGAGCAGAATGAAAATAGAAAAAAAATCTACCAATAACTATTCTGAAAGAAAGCCCCCAATTAAAAGTCCTAGAGTTGTCATAGCCCAAATCTAGAGCTCACATATCAAAGGAAAAAATACAGTAAACGTGAAAAAAGAAGCAGTTCAAATACCAAGGAACCACTGTCAAAATCATACAAGACCAGGCAGCTTCTACAGTAAACAAGAGGAGATTTTAGAATGCAATATTCTAAAACATCTACGATATCTAGAAATATACATATTTATAACCAAGAATAATTTGCCCTGTAATACTAAGTATAATTTTGCAGGTAGAAAAAAAAAGTAGATTTTTAATGGACCCTCAAGCATTTCTGTTGAAAAGATCAGAGCTGAGTAGAAACTTTGAAATGTAACTGTGGGAGTCAAAAAAACCTAGAAAGATAAATTTATTTGAGTAACTGGAAGGGGTTATATGATGATTTAATGCTAATTCTAATATAGGAAGAAACAAATGACCCTTCTGAACCACCGTGTCTTCAAAGGGTATTGAGGGGTTAAATTAAAAAACAGGTCCTGGGTGTAGATTGCTTCTGCTTTGAGGTTTTAAAGAGGGAAAAGAGAAAAGAGATTAAAATGTAGTTTAGCATAGAAAGGAGAAAGATGGAGCTGGAACTTGCTACATCTCTTAAAAGAAGATGGGTATACCAACATGAAGGAAGGGATGGAGAAAGAGGGCATCACTTGAAGCTCCTTCTCATCTGGACAAGGCGGGTTGCGCACACACACACACACACACACACACACACACACACACACACACACAATTTTGAGAGACTTTAGAATTCTGATCAGTGTTGTACCAACTATGTCTCCAGGAAAACCTATGATGAAGTATGTTACATAGCTCTTAACAGAGAAAAAAAATGGACTCAGTGTGCACAAAGAAACATATTTTGCACATGCGAGGCCACTGTAAGGATTCATTTTGCTTGACTATTCTTATGTGTTATAAAACTTTTCTTTTTCCTTTCAGCTTTTAAATTTGAGGTGGTTGAAGGTGGAGGAAGAAGACAGGTAGCAAGAGTAATGTCAGAGAAGAGACAAAACCATTGAAACTTTTTTAAATTTTTTAATGCACAGAAGAGAATAGGAAGTGTAAAAGAAAGCACAAGCAAAAATAAACCATTTTGAAAATAATGTGGAATGTTATATAGTTTTTTTAAAAACAAAATTGTAGGAAATGGAAATTTATTGTTTGTTATGCAATTCTCTTTCCCTGTTCTGTTGTATATGTGGAAATGTTCCTTTTGGAAAATTGAAGTTTGGAATTTTTAAAAAAATGAAGTATCAGGGTTGGGATTTGAATCAAGACTTCCGTCTCTAGAGGGAGTACTTGTTTTCATTCAGCTAATAAGTGTCTCAAACACACACACACACACACACACACACACACACACACACACACACACACACACACACACACACACACACACACACACACACACACACACACACACACACACACACACACACACACACACACACACACACACACACACACACACACACACACACACACACACACATATACACTTATACTTGGAGACAGGAAAAAAGACCCAAGAGAAAAAAAATGGGGAAAAACTAATGAACCGGAAACTTGCCAAGTTCAAGATAGTAGAAATAGCTTTTCCACACATTTGGGACTCTGTTACCCTATCCAAAATAGAGAGCATCTGGAGTTTATGGAGTGTGAGGGAGGGATACAGTCAGACCTGCTCTTTAGGAAAATCACTTCGGCAGCCATAGGAGAATGGATGGAGCAGGGAGAGGCTAGGCCAGGTGGGGAGCAATGAAGAGGCTATTGGGATAGTTCAGGCAAGAGGTGAGGAGGGGCAGAACTAGGAAGGTGGCTCTGTGAATAGAGAGAAAGGCCCCAAACTAGACATGTATTCTCTTAACAATAACAAATCTAATTATTTCCAAATGGCAACTGAAAACGGAATAGTGAGCACCAGAAAAAAAATTGTCAGTGTTGTATACAAAAGCAGAAGGTCTGTGTTGGCCTAATGCCAAATGAAATTTTAATATAGTTTAAATTTTATTACCTCACACTATTTCAACACCTGGAGGGGGAAGGCCCACAAAGAACAAAAGCTACACACAAAAGAGTTAAGAAATCTTATAAATAAGTTGGTTTATCCTGTCATATAAACTAAAACATTTCAGTGCAAGTAAAGGGTATCAAATAGTTTTCATCAATTGTTCACAGGTTCTATGTATCATAGTAATCATCCAGAACCAATTAAGATAAGATCATGTATTTTTAAAAGGGTCTTAGAGGCCATCTGGTCCAAACCCTTCATTTTAGTTAGGGAAAAACAGACCAAGCAAGGTTAAGTCATTGGCCCAAAGTTACACAAGTAGATTTGATCCAGAGCCCAGGAGACTTCTGGAGGGCCACATTGTTTCTCACATCCTTGCCTGCAATTTTTACAATCTTACCTGAGAGTGTTGACAACCCCTTACCCCGTACCCATTGAGAAAGAGAGCAGAAAAAAAAACAAACCAGAGAACTGTAAAATTGGTGCAAAAGCAGGTCAAGTGTGAGAGGAGAATTAATAGATTCTGCGTTTGTTCAGATAGGGGCAGCTAGGTAATGTAGTGGATAATATGTCAGGTGTGGAGTCGACCTGAATTCAAATCCAGTCTCAGACAATTACTAGCTGTGTAACCCTGAGCAAGCCACTTAACCCTGCTTGTCTCAGTTTCTCTTTCTGTAAAATGAGCTGGAGAAGGAAATGGCAAATCGCTCTAGTATCTTTGCCAGGAACACCCCAAATGGGATCATGAAAAGTCCAACACCACTGAACAACCACCAATTTCTATTAATACTACAATCGTCTTCTCAGTCACCCATTACTCAAATTCTGATGCCATCTCTGCCTATCTCTCTTGCCCCACACCATCTAATTAGTCACCAAGTCCCTACTGCTCCTAGCTTGAAAATATCTCTAGAATGCATCCTTTTTTTTCCCCAGTCTCACTGCTACCACTTTCCTTCAGGCTCTCATAGAATTTCTCTTGTGGACTACCACAATAACCTCTTAACCTGTCTTTCTTCAGTCCGTTCTAAAGCACAAGTGTCAATAATAGTTGATCATAGTCGTGACCCTGGGCAAGTCACATATCCATTCTTGATCTCACTTTCTTCAAATAAGGAAGTTGAACTAGATCACCTATAGGGACGCTTTCCAGCTCTAAATCCTATGTACCTACGATATAACAAGGTAGTTACATGTCTACGGGGTTTACATTCTTCCATTGAAGCACAATATAAAAGGAGAGATATATTCAATTTGAAAAAATGAGGATAAAAACTAAGTTTTTAGGCTTTTTCTCTGAATAGACATCTCAGCTAACCCTGCATGAACATGTAGACTGCTGTCTTTTTAGGCAGCTAGGTGACACAATGGATTCAGGGATGGCGCTGGAATCAGGAAGATTTACTAGCTATGGAACCCTGAGCAAGTCACTTAACCTCTCTTCCACAGTTGTTGTGAAGCTAAAACAAAATAATAATTGCAAAGAGTTTTGCATATGGAAGATATATACACAAACACGTATATGCATATATAAATGTTTGTGTACGTATCCTGTCTATCATTATTTTTCTGACCATTTTGGAGGTTGGTACCACTATTTCCAAAGTTGTTTTTAAATATTCCTGACTCTTGCCTCAAATCTACCTTCTCTAACCCTCCTCCACACAAACCACCAAAGCGATTTTCCTAAAGCATAGATCTGACCTTGTTGCTTCCTTATTCTATCAATTGCAGCAACTTCCTACTGAAACTAGAATAAAATGTTATTTCATCTTTATTTCATCCTCTTTTTTTTCTATTTTGTGCAAACGTTATAATGTTAAGTTATTAGTATGGCAGAACATGCATATAAATAAGTATACGCAGATTGGGGATAAATGCTAAAGGGTGTTTTACTGACAGGGGGACATGATCAGAAGTGTGAAGACCACTGACCTGAAACACTGCTTATGCTCAATAAATGTTCAATTGTACCATATCAACTGAAATGAGTTAGCTCATGCTAGTTAACAGTGGATGCCAGTTCATTTTGATATTAACTCTATACTTTAATTTCCCAAAGTAAAATGTGATGTTTCCTGTTTTTGGATCAGGTACCTCTATCAGGAATCCTGAAGCTATCCCACTTGCAAGAAGGAGTATACATCTTCCAACTGACTGTGACAGACACTGCTGGTCAGAGGAGCTCTGACAATGTCTCCGTGACTGTACTCCCCAAGGCACAAACTGCAGTAGGTGAGGGGGAGAAAAATTAAAGTATCATTGGAGGATAATTCAACTAAAAAAAAACCCATGTTATTTATGGATCTGTAGTCTTCCTATGCTTACAGGAATAAGGGCTTTTGTAGGTTCTTCCATTTGATTTTCTAAAACCTGAAATCTGATATCATTTCAGGATGATTAACACTTCATTATGGGCAAGATAAGAGCTTCTTATTCCTGAAATTTACAATGAGATGGTTAATAGAGTGTGAGAGCTTCAGGGCATAGTAAAAGCCCCACAAATATATTTATATGTGTACATGTTTGTGTGTGTGTGTGTATATATATATATATATATATATATATATATATATATATATATATATATATATATATATATATATATATATATTCTGTTTGCAAAATATTTTACAAATACTATCTTGTTTTAGTTTCACAACAACCCTGGAAGATAGGCTCAGGGTGATAAAACTACTACTTTTTTATTTTTCCTATTTCTCCTAAATTCTAGGTCTCTTGTTGGAAAGATTGTTGATTGATTTAGTATGTGTATGCATACATATATGTATATATAAATATGTTATATATCACAACCCATATATGTGTCCACACACATATATATGTATATGCATATACATATATATTTGTATGTGTGCAAATGTGTATGTGTGTATTTCCTGCAGAGCCTCTACTAATATGTAATTCTAAATGGATAAAAATTAATAAGACATTCCCAGGATTTTGTTTTGTTTTAATTATTTAAAAATATTGTATAACTACCATATTAATATGTAAATAATAACAAGATTATTATTAGATTATAAGTAATAATAATTTTTAAATATTCAGTATATAAATCCAATTCAAACTCACTGCCTTTATTTCTTTTGAATAATCATCAAACTTTATTATCTTCTAAAAGCTCCTCATTTCTAAGGTGAAAGCATCAAGTGCATATGGTAAACCAATCCGTATGAGTCATGCGGATTGTTCACCAATGGCACTAGGCAGCACTGAAGCTGGTGAAGTAAGACATCTAAAGTTGTTTAGCCATTACTGGGAAAGTCACTTTTGGAGAGACGCTGTATTTGTAAGCCTGAGATGTTACATACTGTTCTTAAGCTTGCAGCAAGCCTCTGGCAGTCTTGGACTTTCCATTATTTGCAAAGGAATTAACATAATGGGCAAGTAATAAGGATAGAAGGATTAAAATATAAATATAATTTCTCCAAAACTATTCTAAGCTCACATCAAAGATATGGCTCAGCATGCATATTAGAAAGAAAAATTTCTAAGAATTCCAAACCTATGGAGCATGGCAATCTTCCAGTGCATTATGCTTTCATTAGAACACCAGTTGTCCATTTTTCACTGTATTTGTGATCTCATTGATGTGGGTATTATCTCCACTGATGCTGATCATAACTCATCCATGCCCAAATTATGCAAGTCTTGTTCATGTCTTCCCCAAAATTCATCATGTGGCATCCACTCGACACACTAGAGACAAACTATAGGTCACAGAGTAAAAAATAAAATTTTTGACCATTTACTTTGCCTCCTTTAACTTTAAGCTTTAAGGGTTTATGGGAACAGGTCAGACAACTTTTCTCCATTCTGGCAACGGGAGCATGTGAGAGAATTCAGATCCTTGCCCATGAGCCAGCATTAGGCTGATGCTCAGTTGACAGCCCCATGAATAGAGAGTAAACTTCCTGTGCCAGGTATGGGCAATTGATTAACGGCTGTGCCACACAGGGAGTGATTGACTTAACAGTCTGTTGAGCACCCATTTGAAGGCACTAGATGTAAATCAGGAAAATAATAATAGCTCACATTTATATAGCTTTATACAGTTTTAAAGAGCATTTTTATCTCTCACATACAATTCCTTCTCTCCATTCACACAGCCACCTTCTTTCTGCCCCTCATCACCTTTTCTGAACTATTATAATAGCCTCTTACTTGGTCTCCCTGCCTCAAGCATCTCCCTGCTTCATTCATCCTCCTCACAGCTGCCAAAGTGATTTTTCCTAAGAGCAGGTCAGACTATATCCCCTCCCTCCCACTCCATCAACTCCAAATGTTCATGTTACTTCTAAGATCAACTCCTCAGTTTGGCATTTAAAGCTTTTTATAACCTTGCCCCATCCTACCTATTCAGCCTTATTCTCCATTACTCCTTTCCACACTCTATGGTCGAGTCATATTGGCTTTCTAGATGACCACCTCCCATTTCCATACCATTTCAAGGTCTCCTACAGCAGAAAGGATCTTCACTTTTCACTTCTACCACTTGGAATACAGAGTTCCCTTCAGGACTCAGGTCGAGTACCACTTTCTGCATGAGGTCTTTCCTGTTTCCTCCACCTCATCTGCTAGTGCTTACCCCACTAAGATTGCCTTTTATCTGCTTTGGAATTTATTGAGCATATCTATATGGATATATGTTGCCTTCCCCATTAGTATGTACCTCCTTGAAGATGGGAACTATCTTATTTTTCTTTTGTCTTTGTAGCACAGTGCCTAGCACATAATAAGCATTTAATAAATCTTGTTTGTTAGATAAATTGATTCCTCACAAACCTGTGAGATAGGAAATTGTGCCCATTTTTTTATGAGGAAGTTAAAGGACAGAAAGTTTAAGTGGCATGTCCACAGGTCACATGACTAGTTTAGTACACTTTGGGATTTGAATCTAGGTTTCTTGTTCTAGGCTAGCTTCACTACACTTCCTCTCATGAAGTATATGATTTCGTATTCTCAGGAGTAAATGGTACCTGTGTTGACCTAAATGATTTGTGATTGAAGCTCAGTACGTATCATAAATGTTGGATTTGCTCTGGCTAGTAGTTATCAGGGTCACAGGACTCTCCTAGGCACATGCCTAGCCAACTTCCCAATCCAATATTGATTCTAGGGAACCTAGATCTGGAACTAGGCTTTTGTCTCTGTCCATGTGTAAAGTAACAGGTGAATATATTCCTGGCCCCTAAAAACAAAATAGAAAAGGTGTATTTCTCTGACAGCTTGAGAGCACCATTTTCTCACTACCTGACTCTGCTTGTGTCTTGGGGGCAGGGAGAAAGTAGCCTAAGACAGACAGATGGTGGGCAAACAGCCAGGCATTTGTTTTGCCTCCATCCATTTGCTTGGCCAGATTCTACAGTCTCCAGTAGCAACTTGGCAATTAGAAATGAGAAAAGGTCTTTGAAGTTGCCTGGGACAGAGTGAAGTGAATGTCCTTTGAAAAGCAACTTCAGGCTCCAGACTCTCGCCTTCCTTCCAATGGCCTTGTGTCCTGCTACAGAGCGAGCTCACATGTAGTTACTGCAGATGTTCTCTTGAGTCACACTTTACAGCTAGGGCTTTGTCATTGCCTTATGAATAAGATGTTAGGAATCAGACCCTGGGAGTAAAACTCTTTAAAATATTGAAAACAGGAGGTGGAAACGTTTCAAACATTGCTCATCATTCTGCAGCATATAATGACCTTGTAGCTCAGGCAGAGCTGTAGTGAATCAGGGCCACTTCATTACCATATCGTCCCCGTCACACGCCAGCAGGCAGCAGACAGTGTTAATTGTGCAATGAAATCTGGCTCAGTGGGATTAGATTTTGTATGAAGAGGCTGTGTATTTTCAAAAGAGAAAGCTTGAAGATGTATTCAGAAGTAACTCTTCTACACATGAGCTGACATTTTTGTGTGTGTTCTTTTAAAGTAGGACAAATGGCTCATTTAAATATGCCAAATGTTTTCATTAACTCATTGTTGCCTAGAGCTTTCTTGTGGCAATTTAAAAAAAAAAAATGTAACCTAATAAGGACTTTGCTATGCCAGAACTCTTCTACATCCTTCCCTACCTTGTCATTTCTCTCCATCTCCCTGGAATTCTCTAGAATGCTGGCCCTATTCCCCATCTTCCTTCCCTGGTGACAGTTGCTATCACTGCTCTCCTCACCCTCTTCTTTCTAATTCCGATTATTCCCCAACTTCCTCAAGATCAAACATTTGCTTTTTCCCAACTTTTCCAACTGCATAACTTCATCATTTGTTTCTCTAGAGTAGAAATCTCTAAGGCTTTGCTTGGGCATGTGCACTGTACCTTTTATTCCCTATCTAATATGATATTTGTGTTATAAAAAGATCTGTTTAATCCACTTTGTTCCTAGGAACTTCTGAAACTTTTCATGATCCTGCTCTGGCCAGACCTTTAGTCTACGTTGTATATGCTAGATGCGTGCTCAATTGAGACAGATTTAACTATGAATAGATAAATTATCCTTCAAAAAAAGGTCTTCTCCTTAAAAGTCTCAATTAGATAAAAGGTCTTCTTGAGAGCCCAGGAAGGAATATGATTTCATCATCTGGAGAAAATAAAATTGTCATTGGCAAAAAGCAGAGATTCTGACAAGGCACTGCCCTATGCCAGGGACACTATGACATTCACTCAAAGGATGCAATAGTCACAGGTTGAAGACTAACCAAAAGAAACTATTAGTGAGAAGACAAGAGTACACACATGATATAGTGAGAGATAGTGTCTGCTTTAAAAATAATGAAGTAGTATTTTAAGATGTATCACTAGTGTGGGAGGCAGCTGGGGAGCTCAGTGGATAGAGCACTGAACTTAAGAGTCAGGAAGACCTGAGTTCAAATTCAGCCTCAGACACTTACTAGCTGTGTGACCCTGGGCAAGTCACTTAACCCTATTTGCCTCACTTTCCTCATCAGTAAAATGAGCTGGAGAAGGAAATGGCAAACTGCTCCAGTATCTTTGCCAAGAAAACCCCCAAATGGGGTCGCAAAAAGTCAGGAATAACTGAATTACAACAAAAAATAAGATGTTATCTTGGAGATAGGTTGAGATGAGCAGCTAGGAGACAGAGCAGATAGACCACTGGACTTGGAGTCAGGAAGCCCTGGATTCAAATCCAGCCTCAGATGCCTACTAGCTGTGTGACCCTGGGCAGTTTACTTCTGTCTGCCTCAATATCCTCATCTCCATAATGGAGAAAATAATAGCACCCACCTCCCAGAGTTGTTGTGAGAATGAAATAACATAATATTTATAAAGTGCTTTGCAAACTTTACAAGGGTGTGTGTGTGTATATATATATATATATATACACACACACAGCTATAATTGTTATGGGGAAAGAGGTCTTGAGGTATAATCTATACAATGAAAAAAATGGCAGGAATGAGTGGTAGAAGTTATTTGCCAACCAAAGCTCAATAACATTCTGAAATATCGAATGAATGTATGAGTGAGTGAGTATAGGGCTCTATCACAAAGAGGAGTATAAGACATTGGTCACTAAAAAAGAAAACATGGCACCCTGGCAAGTCACCTAATCTTTGTGAACCTCAGTTTCCTTGCCTGTAGAATGAAAGGCTGGACTAAAGAATCTCTAAGATACCTTCTGTCTTTAAATCTGTGATCTTTCACTGACCCAGTATTCACCCTCACTTAAAAATGAGTTTAATGAAAATGTGTAGGAGGGGAAAGTGACTCTTGTGCCATAGGTTGTTAGTGGCATGAACAAGAATCCAAGGGAAGATATATGAGCCTTCTTTTATTTTTTTCATTTGTCTGATTTTTTTTAGTGCCTTTTGTGTGTATATAAATCTTTTCTTTGTTATTGGTTTTTAAAGTGGATATCACAGAAACTTGCCTTGTTTGGTTCTTTCCTGTTCTGAATTTTTTCATCTTCTTCCATGTGTTTTTTAATATCTTATTGATGGTTTGGGGGTATTTTCATAGCTTTCCATTAATCACCCCACCCAAATTGAAGCCTTCCTTTAAAGTGAATGAGGATAGTCATACCAAACTGAATACATTAGCTCCATCTAAAAATGTTGGCAACTGGAGTCTAGACTCATCAATTTCCCCAGAGCCTGCTTTTCTGACCAGTTACTAATTCTTTCCGCAGCAGCTGCATCCCTTTGACTCGGTATATTTCTTTTACCTGTTCTTTGTTGCCCTAGACCCCTCTAAAAGTCACAGCTTCTGTGTGCCCCATCCCAGAGGTAGCTTACCAGTGATTTGAGGTTTGCTTTATAAACAGAATGTTGGAAAGTTTGCTCACGTTATCATTTCTTCTGTGACGACGGCTGCTGCATCGACATCACGCTGGCTTGCGATGGAGTGGATCAGTGCCCTGACAGATCTGATGAAGCTTTCTGCCAGAGTGGTGAGTGGCCAGGAGGGAACACCCTTGGTCTCGGGGCTTGGAAGCCCAGGGAAGTGGATTTGTAGCACAAATGTCTGCATGCTTATTTTTAAGGAAGTAAGGTTCTTTGAGGCAACTGAGTGGCTGAGTAGATCGAGCTCCAAGCCCAAAGTCAGGAAGACTCATCTTCCTGATTTCAAATATGACCTCAGACACTTACTAGCTGTGTGACCTTGGGCTAGTCACTTATCCTCTGTCCAACTTAATGCACTGAAGAAGAAAATGGCAAACTACTCAAGTATCTTTGCCAAGAAAATCCCATGGATAGTATTGGTGTGCTTTGGTTCATGGAGTCACAAAGAGTTGGACACGACTGCATGACTGAATAACAACAATACATTTTTTTCATCCAGAGGTTGGGTGGCATTTTTCATCTTGGTATTGTTAGTGTCTGCAACGACAGTGACAATAACTCGTACTTATATAGTGCTTTAAACTTTTACAGAGTACTTCATATGTATTATCTCATTTCAACTTCACGAAACCCCTTGAGGTAGGTATTATGGTGGGGCAGAGAGATGGCACAGTGGATAGAGGATCGGATTTTACTAGCTGTATGACCCTGGGCAAGTCATTTAACCTCAGTGTGGCTCAGTTTCTTCATCTATAAAATAGGGATAATAATAGCACCTACTTCCTAGGGTTGTTTTAAAGATCAAATTGAGATAATACTTGTTATGCCTTGGCACAGTGCCTGGCACATAGTAAGATCTCTACAAAAGTTAACTATTATTGTTATTATGTCATTAAAGATAAAGAAATGGAGACTCAGATTACCAGTGGTCACACAGTAGTTAGCTTCTGAAGCAGTATTTCAACCCAGGTCTCCGTGGTTCCAAATTCAGCATTCTATCCATTACATCACCCCTGACTTTCCCGTCCCTGCAT
Source organism: Notamacropus eugenii (assembly GCF_028372415.1). Classification (NCBI taxonomy): domain Eukaryota; kingdom Metazoa; phylum Chordata; class Mammalia; order Diprotodontia; family Macropodidae; genus Notamacropus; species Notamacropus eugenii. The sequence continues at coordinate 241,907,482 of NC_092873.1, read as the reverse complement.
GTAGTAGGCACTTAATACATGTTCACTGAATTGAATCAAAAAGGAAGTTAAATGCATAGACCCTTTGTCATTGATAACTGCAATCTAAATTTGCAATCCCAATCGAAATTTTTCATTGTGTGTACAATATAAAATATGAAATAGTGGTGATTGTCAGATTAATTATTGATCAGATTTCAAATAGCACTCTGTAATTCGGGGATTTCCCACATGCTTGATGCTACAATGTCCTATCACTGCTTCATACTTCAGTACTCTTGCCTGATCTAAAAGTACTCATAACATGTACTTTTTGAAAATGTACAAGTATTTATTTTCTCCCCTCAGCTTCTCCCCTTTTAAAAATAATAATAGCAAAATCCTTATGCTTCATCAAGCAAAACAAAGGCCCACATGGGCATGTCCAAAAATGTAGGAATTCCTTCTCCTTCTACTTCCAGTCCATTCCTACCCTCTCAGGAGGTAGACAGCCTCCATCATCACTGATCCCTTTAAATCATGATTGATCATTGCATTGATCAACGTTTTGAAATCTATTAAAGTTGTTTGTTTTTACAATGGTGTTATTATACAAATTACTCTATCTGGTTATTTGACTCTTATTCATACACTCATCAGTTCATGCAAGTCTCCAGGTTTCTCTGGTAAAATAGTGTTTCATTACATTCCTATACCATAATTTGTTTATGGTATCCCCCAAGTAATGGGCACTCTTAAAATTTAAATTAACATTAATTTTGTTTTTGAAGTAATTTTTTCAGATTTTTATGACTGATGTTTAGTATAATTTATGAAAACCAAATCACATGCTAAAACGCTTTTCTAGTTATAGGTACTACAGGAACACAACCAAGGGGAAAATCACAATATTAAAAAGACTGATAATGTTCATTGATTAGATCTGCAAATGTTGGGTCTGGGTCTTGACTCTGCCATTAACTATTTCTGTCTTTAAGTCTTAAATAAAAAAGTTCAGACAAAAATTGTCCATTAAAAACCAGAGATGATGGCATTTATTTAAAAAATTTAAATACTTGCATTTAGAATTCTGCATAACTGCAATATTTCATTATTAGAGATACACTGACAAGTTAGTGTTTTTCAGTTTATTTTTACACCCAAAAAAAAACCCTGACAACTAATAATTAATTTATTTCCATTCATTCAGTGAGTCCTGGCCGCAAGACAATAACTCATGCTGCTCTAAGTCCAGCCCAGCAAAGAACTGTGGGATTGACTGAAGATACAAACAGAAGTCTTCCTTCGCAAAACGTCCAGAAAGCCACAAGGAAACAGCTGCTCCCCTCAGCCAATGCAGACAAAAGTAACCATTCAGTCTCTCAGGGACCACAGAATCAAATGAGTGCTTTAATGCCAGGTAAGGGCTTAAAAGTATCACTCTCTAAAAAATTCTTTTAATTTAAAAAAATTTTAAATGATAACATCAATTCAATAAACATTAAATAAATATTAATGATCATCAGTAGACACAAACTTTTCCATATACAGAGAACAAGGAGTTATATAAGGAACTACATTTCTGTTGCCTATAGTTTTTAAAGTATATATTAAATTTAACAAGATGAATTGTTCTACTTTTATGTCCATTTCTGAGCTTCTTTCTGAGCTGCATTTGCCAAAAAATATTTTATTAATGCACTTCTTTTTTTTGCATTTCTATCACTACCCATCCAGTCCCAACAGAAGTACTCCCTTGTAAAAATAAGTATTGTCAAACCCAATAAACCACCGCATTGTTCATGCCTGAAATTGTGTACCTCATTCAGGACCACCTCAGTTCACAAGGGTCTTCTCATTTTTCTCTGCACTTCTTTTTATTTCTTATGGTGCACTTATTGCTTTTATACGCCAGAGATGTGCAGCCATTCCCCAGTTGGTGGGCACTCCTTATCCTTCCAGTTCTCAGCTACAACAAAAAGTACTGCTATAAATAGTCTTGTATGCATAAGTCATTTCCCTATACATCCTTGGCCTCCTGAAGTCATATATAAGGTATATATTAACTCAGTGTCTCTGGATCAAAGAATATATACAATTTAATTACTTTGGGGGTCCAAAATTATGGAATTTTCTTCAATAAAAGCAAAAAAAATGTTTATTGTGATTTAATCTTGATTCGCAATTGTTTGTATTTAGTGTATAGTTAAGATTGAGAGTTCAACCTAATATTTTGGGTTTTGCTGTTCAGTTCTTTCTGTCATGTCCAACTCTTTGTGACCCCATCTGGAGGTTTTCATGGCAAAGACACTGGAGTGGTTTGCCATTTTCTTCTCCAGCTCATTTTACAGATGAGGAAACTAAGGCAAACAGGGTTAAGTGATTTGCCCAGGGTCACACACAGCTAATAAGTTTCTGAGGTCAGATTTGAACTCAGGAAGATGAAGCTTCCTGACTCTAGGCCTGTGAACTCTTTTCACTGTATCACTTAGCTGCCCCACAGCCTATTATTATCTAGCATTTGAACAGAGCTGACTAACAGAGTCTTCAGAGTTGAAAGAAATTTTGAAGGTCCACTATTCTAAGTTCATGACCTCTCAAACATCCAGCCTCTGTTTAAACATGTCTAGTGACTAGAAGTTCACTATCTTACAAGGCTATTCATTTCACTTTTTAAAATAAATCCAGTTCAAAAGAGTTTCCTCAAAGCAGAATGTAAAAGAAGTATTTAATATATAATATGAATCAAGTATGGGATAAGAGTTTATTCCTTTCTTTTTTTAATTTAATTTAATTTATTCTGAACTTAAGAAATATAACAAGCTTTTCCATAACATAGTAGACTAGAAAAAAGATGATTGTACATGAAACTAAATATATAACATGATTCCAGTATGGGACTTTATTCCTGCACACAGAAGGAATGCTAAAAACAGCGGCCTTAGAAGCATGCAGTAACAGAGCAAATTAAACAGGCTTCATATTTAGTAAATTTACAGATTAGGAAACAGGATTAAGCAAATTAAAAAGATTCAGTAATTTAACTTTTAACTACTATTACAGTCTTCCAGGACGCTGACATTTAACTGTGTCAGAACATAAGGTAGTACTAAGTATTGTTGATTAGGCATTTAACATTTTGCCTCTGCGCAGCCCTTCCCTTATGATTCTTAGTTGCCCTCCCCCTCCAGGGTGTTAAGGTAGTTGCTGGGGACCACTGCAGTGCTTTCATTCAGCTCTAACTTTTCATGGAAGCTTTAGACTTCTTGAACTCACAAGGCCACCTCCAGTCTTGGACACATCCACTTCAGTATATTCATCAGAAAACAACACAAAAAAAGCAAAGGAAGCTGTAGACCCGGTGCAAACTCACCTCATTTTGACCCCTTGCATTAGATGCCACATAGACAAAGTCACCAGGAAACCCAAATAGAAAAAGACCCATCTTTCCCAACCCCTCACTGGAGTCACATGATGCCACATGGAGAGTCACTGCCAAGGGTCCCCTCAGGGTTTGCAAAGTCCTTTCAGCTCTGGGCTACCACATGTCTAGAAGAAGTCAAGAAGTTCATCATCTCCAAAAGCCCCCAGACAATAAGTGCCCATGTCCTTGAGGTCCCCAGAAATTTCCAGGGGATCCCTGGGTACACATAAGAGAGGATCCTGTAAGCCAACTCAACCTCTACTACACCATGATTCTGTGAACTAACATATTCCTGCATTTTTCTCTATTTTGTCCTATCTGCTTGTCAAATGAATAGATAAATTTCTCCCTCAAGCTTATTTCATCATCATAAAATGATCATCTACATTGGTGATTCATTTTCAAATCCATGCTTAAGCCTCAGAAATGTTTGATTTTCCTCATCGTTTCCTCCACTATAAGGTTAGGGACTTGACAAAATCTCGGCGGTCTCATTCTGCTCAAAAGTTTTGTGATTCTCTAAAAAACACGAATGTCTATTTATATTGTTCAAATATCTTGATTCAACCAAAAAAAATTCTATTTTTTGTTACAAATGCTTCAATTAATGTGATGGTTCTATCATTCAAGAATACAAAATGTCCCATTTCTGTCTACATTTATAACCATATCGTTACCATTCACTCTAAGCATAAATTTTTTTTAAACTTTCTATAGATATTTAAGTAGCCTAGCAAATATATACATTGAATGGATTGCTTACACACTCAGCAGCATTTTGTTGTGGCTGTTGGGTGTGGTTTTTGTTTGTTTTAGTTTGGGGGTTCTTGAGATCATGGGTTCCTTGAATCTCAGAGCCAGAAGTCAATTTAGAGGTCATGAAGGCCTATCTCCTCATTTTACGGATGAGGAAAGTGAGCCCTGCAAAAATTAAGCTGTGTCATGGGCAGCAGCATCTGAGCAAGGACAGTCCCATAAACACTAGGGTTTATTTTCTATCAGTTTTATAAATATAGAAGGGAACATCAAAGAAGTGAACACTGAAAGAAGTAGGAAGCAGAATCTTTTTTTGATTGTCAGTAAAGGAAATACCAAAACAAAAAAAAAGTATCCATCCTATGTCCTAATTCTCTTTTGGAGGGAGGGAGCACACGGAAGGTGCTATAAGTTCTGTATGCGTCAACCATATGTCAGGGAATACCACAAAAAAACTGCTAACATGATATTAGGCTACGTTAACATAGTGTCCAGAATATGGAAGATGACAATCTCATTATAATCTTCCCTGATTGGACACATTTATGTAATATCAGTATTTAGTATTGTACCACTTTAAGGAAAGGTTATTAACTAAAATTTGCCCAGAATGACGAAAGAACTAAAAATGTGCATAGGATTTGTTGGAGGAATGGAAGATGTTTGGCTTGGAAGACTTAGGGCAAATATCATTTTGTTGTTAAGTCGTTTTTCAGTCATATCTGACTCTCCATGAGCCCATTTGGGGTTTTCTTGGCAAAGATACTGGAGTGAGTTGACCATTTGCTTCTCAACCTCATTTTACCAATGAGAAAACTAAGGCAAGCAGGGTTAAGGGACTTGCCCAGAGTCACATAGCTAGTGTCTGAAGCTAGATTTGAATTCAGGAAGAGGAGTCTTTCTGACCCCAGACACAGAACTCTCTCCATTGCACCACCTAACTGTCCCTGCAGATACCATAGCTGCCTATAAATACATGAAAAGCTGGCCTGTGGAACAAAGATTATATATGGGCTTAGACAGTAGAACTAGAAACACTGGGTGAAAGCTGCAGAGGCAAATTTCAGCTGGATGTAAATAATCATTCTAACAGAGCTCTTACTAAAAAGGCAGGTGGTTCTTCCTCTGTGGGTGACCATTTGTTGGAGATGTTGGGCAAGACATGCAATAGCTCTGGCTGAGAGACTCCTTCCAACTCTTGAGACTCTGCAGTTCTCTAATATGACCTTGGTTGTTCACTCTTCAGCCCAATTCATTCTTTTCCTCAGCAATGAGTGTCAAAACTTTTGTAGACAGAGCTTAGGGATGCTTTTGGATACAAGTCACAAGGTTTGAATTTTAAAATTCCTCTATAAAGTTAGGGAAGGGAAAAGCTTATAGCCTAAAAATACTAAATCAAATTTATATAACCCTTTCAAAGAACTTTCCTCACAATAAATCTGTGAGGTAGGGATTGCAAGTGTTATTATCCCCATTTGTAGATTAGGAAACTGAAGCCAAGAAGGGTAAGTGACTTAACCAGGGTCACAAATCCAGTAACTGTAAGAGCTGGGATTTGAAGTCACATCTCTCCTGATCTCAAGACTGGCGCTGCAGTGTTATTTCTCTATCATGCTATAAATTATTTCATGGTAAATCTTCATTGGAAGATCATCAACTTGTTCCCCAAGCCACCTGGGTAAGTAGGATTCTGAGATGTGGGTAGAAAGTTATCAGTCCTAATAACTCTAATATAAAAAATGAAGAAGCTGTGCCTACATTGAAAACTTCGAAGTAAAGTATCCTGGAAGTAGTTATTTGTTTTCTCTTTTGATCCATTCCCCTGTTTGAGTGACTAAGTATAGGATGAGGGTTCATAGATTCAAAGATCATTTTATTATAGAACCTGAAAGTTGATATAGTCATTAAAGGTTCAATGTCAGTTTGGCAGTCTAGTGCCCTAGGGATCTGTTCTTGGTCTTGTACTGTTTAATATTTTCATCAATAACTTTGACAAAGGCAAAAAGAACATCTTTACCAATGACATTAAGCTAGAAGTGACAGCTAAACCCTGGATCACAGGGTCAGAATCCAAAATGGTCCCATCAGACTAGAACATTGGTCCAAATCTTATAAAAGGAAATTTAATAGGGATAAATATAGATAAAGTCTTCTACTTGGGTTCAAAAACATCAGCTTCACAAATGTTATATTAGGAAGGCATAACTAGATATAAGCTTATCTGAAAGAGATCTAGGGGCTGTAGTAGACTGCAAGCACAGCATGCATCAATATTATATGCTATGTGTTTACACACACACACACACACACACACGCACACACACACACACTCACACTTATAAGTGTTATATGGAAGCCAAGAAAATCAATGAAATCTTGGACTGCATTAAGAGAGGATCAATGTCCAGGACTAAGTCAATGATCATCTCTCTGTACTCTGTCCTGGTCATGCCACATCTGAAGTGTTGTGCTATGACCAACCACAGTTCTAAGAGGATTCAGAATGAAACATGCTTCTCACCTCCTGAGGGACTCAGAGTACAGAGTATTTTTGTTTTATTTTGTTTTTGACACTGCAAATAAAGGAATTGGTTTTGCTTGACTCTACATCTTTTTAAAGGAATTTTTGTTATTCTAGCTTTCTCAATGGAGACGCGGGAAGGGGGAAAGTGTGGATCTGAAAATAAAATAAAATTGAATGAGAAAAAAAATGAAGTGTTGTGTTCAGTCCAGGGCACCACTTTTAGGAAGGAAATTGATATTCTTTGCAGTAACTACAAGGAAGGATTTTATGTCTATTCCATGTGAGGATCATTTGAAAAAACCAAGGATATGTGGAGAAGAGAAGATCCAATGGGTACATTATAGCTGGACTGTCTCATATGAAAGACAAATTAGACTTGTTCAGTTTGGCCTCAGGCAACAGAATTGGATTCAACGAGAAAAAATATCAAAGTGGAAGATTTAGCTTTGGCATAAGGAAAAACTTCTTAACAATTAGAGCTGTGCAGAAGTAGATTTGGCTGCTTTGGAAGGGCGTGGGTTATCCCTTCATAGAAGGTCTTCCAGCAGTATTTTACAGGAAGGATTCTTAATCAGATACAGGCTGAACTAAATAGTTCCTTCCAGTTCTGAAATTCTGGTATTCTGATTCTGAGAGCTCAGATGTTATCTCATCAATACCTCCATGAGAATATATGTATACAATATGCCCAACAAATGATCATCCAGCCTCCACTTGAAGTCCTGAAAAGCCGTGGATAGCCTGCAATCTGCCTCAAGGCATTAGATGTTTTTCTTTCTCTTATTAGACTTATATGTACACCATAAATGCCAGAAAAACTGAGCGCATAAATTAAAAGGAGAATAGAGTCCTACTGTTGCTTGATAAAGCCCTTTGATTGTCTGGACTGCCTTGTGTTTACCCTCTGTGAAAAGGCAGGATTGCCAAGATGTTGTTGGATTTCACTGTTCAGCAGCAGACGCTGCATAGTCTGTGGTCTGTTCACTCATTAACACTTTTTATCTGACCTGGCCAAGGCAAAAGAAAGCTGGTCTCTGAGACAACTAGGATCTGTTTTGTATACACACACAAATTGGCTCTTTTTCATTTGTAACTTGATTAACTTTGTCCTTTTCAAATCCAACTCTATAACCTTATTTAATGGATTGAGACAAAATTTACATGTTGAGTTTCAAAGTTCTAAGTTTTCATTAGTTCAGCTGTTTACAGCATAGAAGCAGGGTTTCTTAACTCAGGATCTGTGTTTTGCTTTGCAAATTTTAAAGTGCTATAAACTCCGAGCTAAAAATGTGGGGGTTTTTGTTGTTTTTTAATATTTTGATGATAGAATTTCCCTTGTGATCCTATGTGTTTTATTTTATATATTTAAAATATTTATGTATTTAAAACATTACTCTGAGTAGGGTTCAAGGTTTTGCTAGACTGCCAACGGAGTCCATGACACACAAAAAACAATTAAAAAAAAACCCTGTACTAGAGCCTGGACGTGACTGGAGTAATTACCAGCTAAGCATATTGCATTTATGACAGTGCATGCTAACCAAGGTTTCTTGCCCATTGTAAATTTTTTGCAAACTAAGTGGCTATAAGATTTCGTACAGTCATTCTCATCATCAAATTTTCCTGTTTCCTTGCCAGGAAATTAAAGTTTAAAGAAATTAAAAGATGATATTTCTGAGAAAGGTAGATTTAATTTATGAGAGTTTGACAAATACTATAGCTAGGTAGAACTCCATGCTCCCCATGATTACTGTTTCAAAGTGTTGGAATTCTGACTTCTCCATCTTAGCAAAAAAGCATTTTAGTTCTCAAGCGAATAAACGACCAAATAAAAGCCAATCCATTTATCATTGTGAAGGAAAATGAATTTTTTTGCTGATAGAAAAACAACTCTTTCTACAAGTTTGTTTTAAGGAAAGCAAGCACTAAGATCTACGTGTCATAGTCTATATTATTGATAATGCCTTGTGAACAAATATAATCTAATAAATCATAATCGACCAATGCCAATATTAAGCGTTACTTCTATGCATAATCCAGCCCTGAACTCTGAGGAACAGACAGCAAAATTAGTTCTTGCTTTTTTCGAGTTTATGGGCATGTATGTAACTATTTGGGTTTTTTGAAGTCTACAGACATGATAATTTGTCACCATTCAGAGTGATAGGTGCAAAGCCATTTTGTTTCTAATGAAAAGATACTAAGATACACTAATTCATCTGTTCCAAATCATTCCTTGGTTTTGAACAAAATGATGCTTTTATTTTGTCAAAAAACAGAATGTCACCAACATTCTGATGCCATAAAAAGATTATTCTATAAACAGCCTTGTAGATAAGCACAAAATAATTTATCAAAACTGTCATGCTTTTATGGGTTGTTCTCTTCCCCTGAATGCATGTTGGTAATATAATTGATACAATAAACAGTTTTATTAGGACCTATTAATAGTCTTGCAAATAGGCTTACTATAAGGCAGCTAGGTGGTGCAGTGGATGGAGGGCTGGGCCTATTGTTAGGAAGACCTGAGTTCAAATATGGCCTTAGATACTAGCTGTGAGAATCCTAAGCAAGTCGTTTGACTTCTGTCTGCCTCAGTTTCCTTGTCAATAAAATTGGAATGATAATACCACTTATCTTCCAGAGTGATTGGGAGGATAAAGTGAAATAGTATTTGTAAGTTATTTTGCAGACCCTGAACAGCTATATAAATACTAGCAACTCAACTCTGACAAACTGGTAAACTATTTTTTAAAGTTGGCTACTACCATAATAGGATAGCTGACCAAACAGAATTTTATTATAAAAGCTATTTGTTTATAAGAAAACTCAAGTAATATTTCCAGTACAGTAAAACAACATGGAAATTAAGATTACTTGTACTAACTCAACAGCAGAGTAGTAACTAAAGAGATTTTATAGGTTTGATGTTATAGGTGTGAAACGTGACCTGTCAAGGAATGATGGCGAAGCACACAGTGCTAAAAGTCAACACCAATATTTCTCATTCATTTTTGTTGTTGAGTCATTTCAGTCATGTCCAACTCTTTGTGACCCCATTCTATGATTTCTTGGCAAAGACCTGGGAGTGGTTTACCATTTCCTTCTCCAGCTCATTTTGCAGATGGAAACTAAGGTAGGCAGGATTAAGTGACTGGCCCAGGGTCACACAGGTAGTAAATGTCTGAGGCTGGATTTGAACTCAGGAAGATGAGTCTTCCTGACTTCAGGCCCAGAATTCTATCATTGTGCCACCTAGCCTCTAATAATAATCACATTGCTTGAAACTGACCTGTCATTCAGATGACGGAAGGAACTTCTGATGAAGGAAAACCCTCCCTCCCTTCCAATGCATATCATCTTCTCCTCTGTAACTTTGAGTCTTAGAGAGCTGTCTGAGTCATTGATAAATTAAGTGATTTACCCAGAGTCACATAGTATGTGTCAGAGGTGAGACTTGAACCCAGGTTTGCAGATACTAAGACCAGCTCTAGTCACTTTAGCACATCATAATAGCTGCTCTTTATAGTGCTTTAAGATTTATAGCATGTTTTACATACATGATCTCATTCAATCTCTTTGGTCAACAGAGAGTCTAGAGTTGCACTCAATAATTCAGCCCTGAGATCCTGTTTCAGTCAAGTACAGGTTAACACCAACTATTTTAGTGGGATCTTGTGATAGTCAAGGGTATTCTAGCGTTCCTTCTCCACTTTGCTTGAATTACTTCTGTTATGGCTGTTAAGGATATGGAAACACCTTCAAGAATCCAGCTCTTCAGTTTGGAACTGTGCCCAAAGAAAGAGCTATAAAAAGGTGCATATCCTTTGACCAAGCAATATTACTTCTAGGGCTGTATCCCAAAGAGATCGTTAAAATGGGAAAAGGACCCACATGTACAAAATTACGTATAGCCACTCTTTTGTGGTGGCCAAGAACTGGAAATCAAGGGGATGCCCATCAATTGGGGAATGACGGAACAAGTTGTGGTATATGAATGTAATGGAATACTATTGTGCTATAAGAAATGACAAACAGACAGACTTCAGGAAAACCTGGAAAGATTTAGGTGAACTGATTCTGAAAGAAGTAAGCAGAACCAGAATACTATACACGATAGCAGCCACTGTGTTTGAGGACTGTTTTTGATAGACTTAGCTCTTCTTAACAAAACTTTTCCAAAGGACTTATGATGAAAAATGCCATCCGTGTCCAGAGAAAGAACTATGGAGTTGGAATGCAGAGTGAAGCAGACTCTTTTCACTTTTGTTTTTTTCTCATGGTTTCTCCCATTCGTTATAATTCTTCTGTGCAACATGACTAATGTGAAATGTGTTTAATAGGCATGTATATGTAGAGCCTATATCAGATTGGATGCTGTCTTGGGGAGGGAGGGGGAGAAAATTTAAAACTTATGGAAGTGAATGTTGAAAAATGCAAATAAATTAAATATTTAAAAAAAGAATCCAGCTCTTGCTCATCAGTGCAGATGCACATAGAATAAGTAGATTGTAAATTCCTTGAGAGCAGAAAGATTGTGGTTTATCCTTCTTTGTATCTCCCTTGGGGCTAATCCACATAGCCAGTGCTCAGAAAATATTGGTTGAATTCATTAGGAGCAGTATGTGAGTAGGAAGAAGAGGGAAAGTACTTTCATGTCTTTACAATTATCCCTTCCAGATTGGAGGGCGGAGGGAGGTGTTAGGAGCACAGTAGGGAGAGGGGAGTTGTTAGGCATATAGAGGGGAGAGTACGCTCAATGTGGAAAATCCACATAAAATTTTTTGGTCCTCCCTTCCTAACAGAGAAGTCCGAATTCTTATTATATTAAAAGATAAAATATACTACACATATATTTTATGCATTTCTGAATTTCTAAACTTTTTTCCATTTCATTTCCTGGCCTTCACAAGTCATCAGGGCTTATGCAAAATTCCCAAAAAATTCCCATTTAATTTCTTATTTCATACCATGCCATATCCAAACTGCAATGGGGAAAGTTTCCATGTGGAAGGGATGACTGTATTTCTTTCTCACAGAGACATCAGACAAGCAAATTATCAGCCACAAACAAATGACTCTGGGCCCTTTTTATTATTGTTTTTGCTTCATCACCTAAAAGCATAACTGAGATTGGAAGAAGCAAAATAATTGCCTTATGCCATGCTTTTTATTTGAGGTCACAAAAAAATGAATCTGGGACTCTGGTAAAGTCATAGTAAATTATGTCTAGAAATATTTGTCAGAGGAAAGCTGAAGGCCAGTTTAGGTCTGGGATATTTAGATGAGCCTGTTCTGCCAGAAGAATATCCTGTTTTCAACTTTGAAAAGCTAGAAGAACTCTGATAAACACAATGACAAACAATGACTCAGTGCTTAATACGGTAGCAGGTACTTAATAAAATGCTTCTTGTCTAGAAATGCTCACTGATTCCAGAGGATTCTTCTTGAAGCATACTACCCACTTCCTGACCCAGAAGTGTTCGATTCAGGGTGCAGACTGAGAAGTAACATGTTTTTTTGGACAAAGCCAACGATGGAATTTGTTTTGCTTGACTATGCATATTTGTCACAAAAGTTGTACTTTTCTTTTTTCTTTTCCAATGTGGGTGAGGGGGTAGGAGGGAGAGAAAATAGATTTTTGTTTATTGAAAATAAGTTTAATTTCAAAAAATTAAAAATAAAAAGAATGATCTTTTTCATGTGGTCTAACTATGCCTGGAGATTCTGTACTTTTGAAGCTGATATTTTTTGAATCACCCATTTTCTGGAACCATCCTCTCCAGAATTTCCAAATGACCTCTGAATCACCATATCTGATGGTCTTTTCTTAGTCTTTATCCTTCTGGACCTCTTCAATGCATTTAATACTCTTTACCACCCTATCCTCCTATATAATCTTTCCTCTCTGGGGCTTTTTTTTTTTTTTAACAGTATTCTGTTCTGGTTCTCCTACCTGTCTAATGACTCCTTCTCAGTCTCCTGTGCTGTTTTATCAACCACGTCACACACACCCCTCAGTGTTAGAGGGGAGAAGGCACAGACCAGAAAGATAGGCAGTATTTGTTTTATTTTTAATCTATCTCCAGCATCTAACACAGTGTCCAGCACATTGCAAGGGCTTAATAAGTGCATGAGGATTTGTTGTTTATTTTTCTCTTGAGTGGGGAGATTAGCCAGTTAAGCCACTTTATTTAAAAAAAAAAAGATAAAGATGCTATGAGAAGTGCTTTGATAGATTTGTGCTTTTGATTTTTATTTCTGTCTCATTATTTTAGAAAAGGGAGCTTGTATCCACAGCTGTGTGACCTCATTCACAATTCACTTTGGAAAGATAAGCAAAGAGTTCCATTGCAGGGTAGCTCTCAGAAGTCAGTCCAGGAGTGAGTTCCAAGGATCTGCAGACAGTCAGCAGCTTCAGATCAGTCATCTGACCTTCTAGTTTATGAGCCTTCTATAGCCTCCGCAGAGTGTCTTGCACATCAGTGATTTCCATCTCCATAAAACCAACTCTACTTACATGCTTCTTTTATAAAGCCATGAATAAGATAAATGCTTAGAAGGATGCCCAAGCTATGTGAGTGTGAAAGTAAAAAGGCCCACACAGAGCCTCCAAGTGTTGAGGAGAGAACCATTTGAATTGGCAAGGATGATCTTTCCAAGATATTGTATTCAAAATGGAAAGGAAGTAGAGCTATATTAACTAACACTTTCCAAATCATCAGCAAGTTGAAGTCTTAGGAAAATTCACAGAAGCTGCATGAGTGACAAAGTGAAGCTATGTTGGTAGTGGTTGCAGATAGGTGGTACAGTGGCTATCATGCCTGACTTAGAGTCAGGAAGACCTGAGTTCAAACCCAACCTCAGACACTGTGTGACCCTGGGCAAGTCACTTAACCTTGTTTGTCTCAGTTTCCTCATCTGTAAAATGAGCTGGAGAAGGAAATGGCAAACCACTCCAGTATCTTTGCCAGGAAAACCCTAAATGGGATCACAGAGAACCACTGAAATGGCTGAACAGCAAAAACAGCTCTAAATCTGTGAATATCCTTTGCTATTTTCCTCGTGTGCATTGTTATTTTCCCTTGATAAGCCTGGTGTAATGGATGGAGAGCTGGTCTCAGGACCAGGGTCTGAATCCAACTTCTAACTCCAACCAGTCCTCAGAGTTTGAATCTGATCTCTTAACACATACTGTCTCTGTGACCCTGGGCAAGTCATTTCACCCTGAAGTGCTCTAAGCAGCTCGGTAAGACTATAAATCTGCTCATCTAAGTGGCTCCTACACCAAAGAAATCATGGCTACGGTCCTATCCCTAGATAGATGACTCCTTATAAGGCTACAGTTAAAACATGCACAATATAATTTCATTTATCTAGATGAATCAGGACCAAAGATGATCCAAATATAAGATTACAGTCTTTCCTTTTACTGGATTCTGAAAAACAGAGGACTTAGATGAAATATGTTTAGCATACAAAGGTATTTCTTATAACCCTGAAGATACTCTTTATTGAATCAGCCTCACTTTTGACTTCCTGGTTGGTCTCTTAAAATTTCCAAGCTGGGGGCAGCCAGGTAGCACAATGGATAGAGCACAGGCCCTGGAGTAAGAAGGACCTGAATTCAAATTCGGCCTCAGACACTTATTAGCTATGTGACCTTGAGCAAGTCACTTAACCCCATTTGCCTCAAAAAGAAAAAAATCTCAAGCCACATGTGGTTTGCTTGATCCTACAAGTTTAGAAGACTAATCTTCTAGAAGATAACATAAAAGTATACAAGTTTATTATCAGAGATCATTTGATTTACCAGACTCATTCTACAAATGATGAAATGGAGGCTCAGAGATTGAGAGGTGACTTTCCCAAGGTCACACAGGTGGTGAATAGCCAGCTAGGATATGAACACAGGTCCTTTGACTCCAAATGCAGGGTTCTTTCTACTGCAGCTTGTACCTGAATATGAATTCCCCTCAACAGCATTTCCAGTAAATAGTAATCCAGCCTCCTATTGAAGACCTTCAGTGATGGAAGACCTAACTCTAAGAAGCCCATCTAACTTTTGGACACCTACAATTGTTAGGAAGTTTTCCTCTATAGGAATCCAAAATCTGCCATTTCAAATGCTTACTTGGTGCTCCGTAGCCCCAATCTAATCCATTCTCTATATGACAGCCTTTCATATACTTGAAGATAATTGTCATATATGCCCTTTTCCTCTTCTCCAGACAAAGCATCATGGATCCCTGCAACTTGATAGGGCTTCTAGGCACTATCACTATCCTAGTTGACTTCTTTGGAGTGAACACCAACTTGTGAATGGTTTCCTTATCTAAAAAATGAGGAAATGGCAAACCACTCTAGTATCTTTGCTAAGAAAACCCCAAATAGGGTCACAAAGAGTTGGACATGACTGAAATGACCAAACAACAATTTAGATTTAACTAAGGCAGAGTGCATCAGGATGATCACCTCCTTATTCTAGAGTCTATGCTTCTCTTAATGTAACCTAAAATCACATTAGCTTTTTTGACTACCATGTCACATGGTTAACTCAGGTCTTTTTCATAAGCTATTGTCTAACTGTGTCTCCTATGTCCTGTACTTTTGCGGTTGACTTTTTTGAATCATGAAACTGAAATTGCAGTCTCCAAAGTTACCACTGATACTTTAATCAACATATATGAGGTTCTTTTCTCAGTTCTCATTCTTTTGAAAAAATTTTATTTTATTTTTAATTTATGAAATAAAATAAGCATTTCCATAACATAGTAGAGTAAAAGAAAATGAACTGCAAATCTATTAAGTATAGTTTGCCATTCCTTTTAAATACTTAATAAAGTTATCATGTAAATTTTTCCCCTTTTTTTCTTCCTTCTCCTGCTTGACCACTCTCTTCTCCAGAACAATATCTTCTCTGAATTCTTATGACGCTATTCTTTCCTGGTTCTCCTTTTACTGATCTCACTCCTCAGTTTCCTTTGCTGGCTAATCCAAATCATGCCCCCTCACAATCAAACAAAATATTGGCCCTCTAGAACTGACTGCCCTCCTTCTAAGCCATGTATATTCAAGGCCATGAAAAGATGTGCTTGGGCATCCCACTTGTGACTAGTGAAAAACGTCTACCTAGATTCCTTAAACAATTAGAGCCCTCTGCTCCCAAAAAGAGATTTCCAAAACAGAGGATCGCTGTTCTAGTGTCCTTTTCTTAAACTTGTTCTCTTTTGTTAAACAGGAGCAGTTTCCCAGCAGACTACCACAGAGCCATCAGCCCACTCTCACTCTAAGCCAGGTTTGATCTTCTTTCAATTCTTTCAATTCAATGTGGCTACAAATTGATTTTGTGGGTCAGTGGGAGAAAGGAAGGGAAATGAAGGTCAAAGATGTGTGGGAGTAGGGGGAGAGGAGGTTTGGACTAGGGAGGATGAGACCATGAGAAGGAAAATGCTTTCTTCGGCTTGTTGGTGAGATAATGAGGCAGCAGCTTCCCGGGTTTCTATCTCTATCAGAAGCAAATGAGTAGGAAACATAATCTGTAACATTGTAATGCTGGGCCCCCAGCTCTTTCTGAGATTTCAGAGTGTCAGGTTCAAGATCCACAGTGACTGGATTCCACCATGTAGAGTTTATCCAGATGACAAACTTGTCTTGCCAAGTAGGCCATGACCAGACCCTATCAGCACACTCACACAGAGAATGCCAGATTTATGCTGAGGGTGTAAGGAAGTCTGAAAATGATTCCATTGTAAATGTCTCCTTAACCCTAAGAGAAGAAGGAATAAAGATTCATGAGGGAGTCAGGTTTAATTTTTATTAAGAATAGGCAGTATTAAGAAATGTGAATTAAAACAACTTGAGGTACTATTGAGGTTTAGGGGTGCTGGGATCCTGAAATAGTGACACATGGGTCCTGCTTGAATGTATTTGACCCAAACCTTCTTTCTACCAAAGAAAAACAAGGTTTGTCAAAACGCTATCCAAGGTGGGTATGATTCTAAAAATCTTCCATCTTGGCCAGACTCTTAAGGAATTTCACCTTTATATTGCTAATGCAAGTAGGCCAGATTGAATCTAAGCACTTTAATGGAAACAGGATGTATCTTATATACAGAAAGACTGTGGGAGTGATCCAGGAGTGGCCAAGTAGTCTGGAGTGACTGGAGGAGGGGTCTAGAGAGGATCTTGATGGGAGTGGCTAGTAGGCTGGGGTGACTGAAGGTCAAACACCTGGACAAAGAAAATGGGATATGGCTAGGATCAAGACTGGGAAATAGGCAGTTGTAGATCTGGAAGTAACAGACAATGAAGGGCTGTGCTAAGTCAAGGGCAACAGAGAATTGGGCATGGGGACAATGAAAGGCCAGTTGAGAGGATTACTGGGATGCCTCAGGTGAATGCCAGAGACTTAACCATTTGGGAGAGTTCAGGGGGGTTTCAGAGCCTGTACCCTCCAGTACCACCTCACACCTATCAGATTTTCTAATATAACAGAAAAGAAAAATGATAAATGTTGGAGAAGATGTGGGAAAATTGAGATACTAATACATTGTGGCTGGAGTTGTGAAATGATCCAACCATTTTGAGCGATTTAGAACTATGTCCAGAGGACTATAAAATTATGCACTCCCTTTGATTCAGCTGCACCACTACTAAATCTGTTTCCCAAAGAGATCATACAAAAGGGAAAAGGACCTACATGTCCAAAAATATTTATAGCAGCTCTTTTTGTGGTGGCAAAGAATTAGAAATTGAGGGAATGCCCTTAGTCATTTGGGGTATAGCTGAACAAGTTGTGGTATGTAACATATTGTGCTATAAGAAATAATGAGCAGGTAGATTTTAGAAAAACCTGTAAAGACTTACATGAACTGATGCTGAGTTAAATGAGCAGAACCAGGAGAACATTGTACACAGTAACAGTAACACTGTGCAGTGATCAACTGTGATTGACTTGGTTCTTCTCAGCAATACAGTGATCCAAGACAATTCCAAAAGACTCATGATGGAAAAAGCCATTCACATCCAAAAAAGGAACTCTGGAGACTGAATGCTCATGGAAGCATGTTATTTTCACTATTTTTATTCTCTGTTCTTTGTGGCATTTCCCTTTTGTTCTCTTTCTTCTTTCACAACAGGATTAATGTGGAAATATGTTTCCATGATCGCCTATGTATGACCTATATCAGATTGCTTGCCATCTTGGGTTAGGGGAAGGGAAAGGAGGAAGGGAGAAAAATTTGGAAAAAATCTTATAAAAATGGATGTTGAAAACTATCTTTCCATGTAACTGGAAAAAATTAAATGCTATTTACAAAAACAGAATAGACAGTAGCCAAAATTCACCTGGGATTCAAAAGCTTGAAAGTGCAGAGGATAATTATAGAATGTTGGAGTACTAAGATCCCAACTCTAATCACTTTGAAATACTCAGGCTATTCTCAGTAGAACTGCTAGAGAAATCATTCTGTCATTTTAGTACTTCCACTTTCAAAACAGGAAAATTAGACTGTAGACCTGATGAAGCGATGGATAAGAGGACTAAGGGAGAAAACAAGGGAAAGATGTCAGTGAGACAGGACGTAAAGAACTATAAGAGAAGACCCTAACCTCAGGTGACTTATAATCAAACTAATAATCAAAATCAGCATGCACAAAATGAATATATTCATTCATTTCAGTCATGTCTAACTCTTTGTGACCCCATTTGGGGTTTTCTTCACAAAGATGCTGGAGTGTTTTACCATCTCCTTCTCCAGCTCATTTTACGGATGAGGATATTCAGGCAAACAGGGTTAAGTGACATGCCCAGGGTCATACAGGTAGACTGTCTGAGACCACATTTGAACTCAGGTTTTCCTGACTCTAGGACCAGCGCTCTTATTGACAGAGCCATCTAGCTGCCTCTATGAAACATAAAGAGGACATCTAACAGTGCTAAACTTGTATTCTTCCTACTCTAAATGCAACTGTGGAGTTGAGTAGTAGGGGAAATCTTCATGGATGAAGCAGGCTTTTGAGATGGGCCCTGATGGATTGGCAGAATGTGGATTTTGTAGAGAGTAAAGTTTGAAATGGTTTACTTGGTGTTCAAGGCCCACCACAATCTGGCACCGCTTTATTGTGGCCATTTTTTCTCCTCTTTCCCCCGCCCCCACATTCTGCAATATAGCCAAAGATGATTACATACAACCAAACACTCCACACCTTCCTGTCTCTGCCTTCTGTCACACTGTTCCTGTTGCCCAGAATGTCTTCCTTTCTACTCCTCACCTCTTGAGTTCTTAACTATCCTTTCAATTCAAGTAACCTTCATCTTTCCTAATCCTTCCAGGTGGTAATAAACTTCCCCCTGGGCCCTAACATAATACTTTTTTATAGCTCTCCAATTCATTTATCATGAATTGTGTGTGTATATATATATATGGATATATGCATATATCTATATATATAAGATATATAGTTGTATAACACTGTATGTGTTCATCCTTCATGTATAAAATATATAGTTATATAACACTGTATATGTTCATCCTTCGTTGCCGAAGAAGACCATGCCATCAGAGAAACAATGACATGACTTGTACTTGACCCTGTTTTGAGTGAGGGAGGGCTGTGCAAGGTCACCAGCCTCACTTCTCCTCCAGAGCCATCTGAATCCAGTGACCAGATATTCCTCAGGATGACTGGAGATGATGCAGGATGAGGCAGTTGGGGTTAAGTGACTTGCCCAAGGTCACACAGCTAGTGAATGTGAGGTGTCTGAGGTGAGATTTGAGCTCAGGTCCTCCTGACTCCTGCACCGGTGCTTTATCCGACGCACCACCTAGCTGCCCTGCTTAACAACTAATGAGAGAATGAATATTAAAATGAGAATTGGGCTCACTCCCATGAGGGGCTAAGAGAGGTAAGTAAAATCATGTCACTCTTGGTAAAGAGACTATCTCTACTCTCAGACCACCACCAACCTTAGGTAATCTAGACAAAGGATCTACCTCCACCCAAACTTACTTGAGTGCGACATAATGGGCAGGAATTCAATTTAGATAAGATTTCTTATAAGATTGGGTGGGATCTGACCAAGATTGAGAAGAAAGTTCAATTTTCAGAGAATAAGCTTTTGAAATGAGGACTTTAGGAAAAGGGGGGAACCTTGGATCTTCCCAAATCATTAGTTATAAAATAATTTCTCTCATAAAACACTTGATAAGTTTTCAATTGATTAATGCCTGAAGGTCTTAAATGCACATTTGTTCTCTGAAATAGAGTAAACCTTCCTTCTTGCAACCTAATTTACACTATTACAAATAACTTAACAGAGGTAAACTATAACCTGTGTCTCAATTAATATAAATTCGCCAGTTTGATTGTTGAGACTTTGCTGTATACTATGTTTGCTATTACTTATTGGGTTTGAGAATGCAAGCCTTTGGATAGTCTGGAAATCCTTATTCCAATCCCCAGTTCTTACTGGAATGAGCCGGGCAGGAGATCACAACAAATGGGGAACCAATAGTTCATTCACTCTGAACCTACAGAACCTCCCAGAGAACTAACTGTGACTGAGTTCAGCAGCAATCTGTGGATAAGAGGGAGAGTAGATTAAGGAAAGCAGTGGTTAGAAACAAAACAGATTCTTGAGGAGGAGACAAGGTAAAAATGGGAAAGACAAGTATAAGAGAATAGAATGGAGGGAAATATACAGTTAGCTATCATAATTGTGAATGTGAATTCATAAAACAAAATCTCAGACTGTACTATAAAGCTATGATCATTGAAACAATTTGGTACTGGATAACAATGATTGATCAGTGCAACAGATTAGGGACACTGATGTGAAGTAGTAACAAAAACACTTAAAGAGTCATATAACATATATATATATAATATAGAGTTATTTCTGTATATATGCGTCTCATCCCCTTGTTAGACTCCAAGATCTATGATGAAAGGGGCCATATCTTATATAAGCCTTTTTAACCACCTAGTGCCTAGTGTAATTTTTTGCACATAGTGTTTTGAATGAGAAAATGATTGAATGAATGATGAATGGGGCAGCATATAGGAGGAGGAAAGGCACTGAGAGGGGAATGAGTGTAGAGTGTATGCTGGGGATAGTGAGGAGACCTGCCTGACAACAGGCAAGGATGCATGTTAAAGAATAATGTGTAACGTGACACAGCAGGGTCAGGTTACAAAGGGACTTGAAAGCAATCTGAGAAATACAGTCATCATATGTGGTAGGCTATTCTCTCTTTTACTCAGTTGCAGTGCTCTGAAGGTATGGTGTGATGTTCAAAGAAAAAAAACCTGTCAGTTCCCTTCCTGTGTTTTCATCTGTGATAAACTCCATCTGTGTCCAGGACCGTTCTCATTAAAATTTTACAAAGATGATAAATTAGCTGTATCAGCTAATAGGTATCTTCTCAGTTGGCTTTTTTTTTTTTTTTTGGTAAAAGAACTGTCCTTTGCATTCTTGAAAGTTGAACTTCTGAGTACTTTTAAAATTCTGTAATTTCCAGGAGGCTTTCTTTTGTGTTTATTCTTTTGTTGTTATTCATTCATTTCAGTCATCTCTGACTCTTTATGACCCCATTTGGAGTTTTCTTGGCAAAGCTACTGGAGTGGTTTGCCATTTCCTTCTCCAGCTCATTTTACAGAGGAGGAAACAGGGTTAAGTGGCTTACCCAGGGTCACAAAGCTAGTAAGTGTTTGAGGTGGAATTTGGACTCATCTTCCTGATCCAGCACTCCATCTCCTGCACCACCTAGCTGTCCTGCTCTTTTCTGTATGTTTGTTTACATGCAACTACCCTTCCTAACTTCTTCTTTTGAAGGGTCACTGCTGCTTCAAATATATACATATCTGTGTATGTGTGTAATTTTTCTTCACATATGTGCATACACATTTACACATACATACATGCATGCACACTTACACATACATACATGCACACACATACACACATGATCAGGAGCAAGTGACATGAACCATGCCACTAACAGAAGAGGAGAGAATAATACCCGATGAGGGAGAAGATGGAGACAGCAAACATGGGGGCTGCTTTAGCACTGAGGAAAGGGGCAGAATGGAGGAAGATCTTTCTCCTGCCCACCATCTTGAAACTTCCTATTACCAATTTTTCTTGTTCACTTGCTCACTAGGCTTTGTAGAACTGCAGGAGTTGTCAGTACCTTCCAAATTTAGTGCCCTGGAGGAAAGCCCCCTTCATGTTAAGGCTCTGGCTCTGACTTCTTTCGTCCTAGGATTTGAGAGCAATTCTTATTCTAAAAGACCCACTGCTTGGAAACTCAATTGCATAACCTAAAGCACTTATCACATTCTAGCTGGGTGACCATGAAGAAATCATGTAACCTTTCAGCCTCAGCTTCCTCATGTGAAAATGAAAATAATAATGCTATCACTTATCTTACAGGGTTGTTGAGGATCAAATGAAATAATTGTGTGACAAATACTTTGAAAACCTCAAAGCAATATAGAAATTTGAGCTGTTATTGTTCTTATGTCTTATTTATCCATTCTGTTCCCTTTTGTATTTGTTTCCATGGGGATGCAGTATGGTACAGTGGAGAAAGCAATGGATTTAGTCAGAAAAATCTTAGATTCAGATGGTTTCATAGTTCTGGTACCTATTAGTTGAGTGATCTTGAGTAATTCACTTCATTTCAATTGATCCTCAGTTTTCTGATCACCAAATTATGGATTTATAGCCATAAAGAACTTGAGAGGTCATGTAGTCCAACTTCCACCCTAGTTTACAGATGAGGAAACTAAGACCCATGGAAGTTAAATGACTTCTAAGTAACATAAGTATTAAATTGCATGATTTGGGGGATGTGAACTCAGGTCCTCTGGCTCCACACTAAGTACTCTTTTTATTATGGCAGAGTGATGTGTAGAATGGGGAAATATCTATAATAGCTACCAATTAGTGTTGTGAGAAAAGTGTTTTGCTAAATGTACAACATTTTATAAATGTGAGTTGCTGTATTATTATATGAGTTGTGAGAGTATTCTAAGTCTACACATATTTTGTTATTCTCTCAGCCCAACCATTTGTTGTTGTGTTGCTGATTTAGTCATACCTAATTCTTTGTGACTCCATTTAGGGTTTTCTTGGCAAAGATACAGAAGTGGTTTGCCATTTCCTTCTCCAGTTCATTTTACAGATGAGGAAATTAAGGCAAACTGAGTTAAGTGATTTGCCCCTGGCCACACAGCTAGTTGTTGTCTGAGGCCGCACTTGAACTCAGGTCCTCCGACTCTAGGTCTGACATTCTATCTGCTGTGCCACCTTGCAGTCTAACCATATGGAGCACCAAAGAATATGCTGGGAATGGAACAAGGCCAGGAGTTGTGACACATGTCTGTAATCTCTGCTGTAGAGGAAAGTCAGGCTAGTGGATCACTTGAAGTCAGGAGTTCTGAGCTGCAGTAGATTAAAGTAGATCAGGTATCCACAGTAAGTCCAGCACCAATATGATGAGCCACAGGGAGCAGAGGACCTCGAGATTACCTTAGGAGGGGTGAACCAGTCCAAGTTAAAAGGAGTACATCAAAGAATCAGGCCTGTGATTGGCCACTGTCCTTCCTGCTTGGGCAAGAAAGAGAGATACAGCCTCATGAAAAGGTGGGATGAAAGAATTGCATGGCAGTGGTGGCTATAGGCAAATGAAAATTTGAAGAACCAATAGTGTTTACAAGTTGAATAATTGTTGACAACAATTTAGACATTTGCTTCCATTGCTTCCATGGAAAGTATACTGTGGATAAGTAAATTTCTTGTCCAGACATCCTGCAAGTGAAGATTCTATTTTTATTACAGACCTACTTCTTATTTCCCAATGTTAATCCCTCATCATTTGAGGACTTAACAAACTCCCTCTATTATCCCCAAAGAATAAAAAGACTCAAAGCCATACTTCTCATCTCGATTTCTCTAGGGGAGGACCTTTTTAGAGGGGTTGAGCCTATTTTCATTACCTTTTTTCTTTTATCAGGACTGATTTCAGGTCAAGTTATTGAAAAGTTAGGAAGACATAGTTGGGAAAGAGAAGCAAGAAATTAACAGTGTTTGATTAGGGTCTCTTTCTCCTTTCTTTTCTCGTGCTATAATTAGGGTGGAGACCTATGAAAATCCCCTTTTTTCTTCTTCATCCTCAAGGAGTACCATTAAATCCTCCTCTTCCTACAGGTACTTCAGAAATAATAGTTCACAATTTAATGTAAACACTCTTTTCAGCCATTTCCACAGCTGAGATACTTTAACCTTTCAAAATAGCCACCATACTTCATGAAAATGTATTTCTAGTCCTTTACGTTCAATACCAATAAAACATTACCACTGGAGAGCCATTAAGACTAACATTTTCCCAGGGCCATTAGAGCCATTTTAACCTTTATCATTTTCCATTCCTTTATTATCTTTATGTTTCAAGGCAACCTCTTCTCAACAAAGTCACTTCTACTACTCAAAGAAAGTTATCCTTTCAATGTGGTGGTGCATTCTATAATCCTTGCTACTGGAAAAACTAAGACTGGTGGATCTTTCAAACTGGGGAGTTCTGAGCTATACTGAGCTATGAAGATCGGGTATCCAAACTAAGTTTGGTACTAATATGGTGAGCCTGCAGAAGCAGTGGACAACCAAAGAAGGGGTCAAGAAAACAGAAATGAGTCAGAAACAGAATAAGTTTAAGCTCCCTTGCTGAATCAGTAGTGGAACTGGGCCTATAAATGCTCCCTATATTTCCAGCTGAGGAGACTCAGTCATTAAAAAAATTATCCTAATTGAATTGCAGTCTCTCCTTGACATTGAGTACCACTTCATTTGTAGGTTTTCATACATGTCCGTTGATTACTGGACATACACATGCCCTCAAGTATTAAAAATGAGCACAAAAATAATCTTTCCCAACTAAATTCTTGGTGTCATCCCCGCAACTATGAAAACATTTACATAACACTCAAAATCCTATTAAAATCATACCATTGCAAGCAAATTTGTCTGCCTGCCTATGCTGTAAGTCATTGTAATGCTCATTAATATTAATAATGTTCTCTTTTTCTGCACTCTTGGTGATCTCATCAGCTCCCACACATTTAAAAATCCCTCTGCAGATAATTCATGAATCTCCATACTGTGATAATTTAAAAAAAAATTAAGAGACCTAGTTTCTGGGTAATTTAATCATTTTATTAATAAGACCAGCACATTTGTTAATAAAAGGATGATCATTTGGCCATCTCTCTTAGACCAAAGACCCCTCATGGCTGTGGACTCACAGTTTACATGCCCTTCAAAGAGTAAGTGTTCCTCAGGAATACCAATCAACTCTGATCAGTTAACACAGTGGGAGATGGGCTATATTAAAATGAGGGTCTTCGGGTATGTGACTTGGGGCACCCAAAGTTTGGTCAAAGAGCCGTCGATTTCCATATCACCTATCTTGACAAAAGGGGGAATCAACCTTTTCCCAGACCTGTCTGAGCAAACACAATGAGCAGAAATACACCTTGTCAGCCCAAATTTAAAATTTGTTTTACTGTCTGATTAGATCTTGACCTGAGTAAATCTTTAAGAGAGATTTCCCACACTGGTTGGTTTCTGGATAAAGAAGTTGAAAAGGAAAGAAAAAAAACAAACTTGTTTCTAATACAATAATTAATTATTAAACACAAGAGAGAAATATTCATTTCTCACAATATCCAATGCCAATTTTTTTCCCACATCACCAACCATCTATTGGATAGGTAAACTCAAAATGTCCTGAACTGAACTCATTATCTTCCTCTACAAACCTGTCCTTCTACCAAACCACTCTCCTTGGTTAAAGGTACCAATATTCTTATGGTTTTCATGGTTCATAGCTTCTGTGTTGTATTTGATTCTTCAGTCTTCCTCACTTTACTTTTCCAGTCATTTGCCAAATCTTGCTATTTCTACCTCCACAATATGTCTCATATCCAACTCCTCTTTATTCACACAACTACCCCCTTCATGGAGGACCTCATCACTTCTTGTCCAAACTATTGCAAAAGCCTCGTAATTTGTCTCCTTGCCTCAATTCTCTCTCCATTACAATTCATTCTCCACGAAGATGCCCAGATGATTTTCCTTAAGCACAGATCTGACCTTGTCACTCTCCTACTCAATAAACTCCCATGGCTCCCCATTACTTCTAGGAGAAAACATTCTTCTGTTTGGCTTTTAAAGCCCTTTACAACCTGGGTATGACCTGGCTTTCTGGTGTCATGTTACATTATTTCCCTTTCTTCTCTTTCTTACATGTATCTTTCCTGATACAATGTAACCTTTATGAGAGTAGTCATTTTCCTTATTTTTCTGTCTGTATTCCCAGAGCTTAGCACATTATGATGTTACTGTTATGAATCTTTGTGACCCTATTTGGGATTTTCTTGGTAAGGAACTCAGGAAAATGAGTCTTCCTGATGCTAGGCCCAGCACTCCATCCACCTGGCTGCCTTCTAGTACATAATAAGTAGTTAAATGCTTGTTGATCAATTAATTGAAGATAAGCTATATGGAAAAGAGAGATGAGCATCGTATAGATAAAGTGATCAATCAGCATAATTGTGGCCTCTGCAGATCTGGGGGAAAACTCTATGGTTTTATTTCTATTGCATTTTGCCCTGCCTTCTCTGTAATTGAAAGTCATTGCTGAGTAATGGATTATTAAGTCAAAGTGTTGATTTTTACCAATTGGAGACTTTGTTCTTCCTTTCAAAATTTCTAAGTCACATTAGAATTAATGGAGATTTCAAGTGAATCAGAGAGAAAAAGACTGATAAATAAACTAAAATTCAGCCAAAAAGAAAAATCCAACAAAGAGAAAATATCCATTTTCTGGGTTGGCTTAATTAAATCATTAAAATAAAATGATATATACAAAATCACTTTGAAATATGAAGAGTCCTGTGGAAATTCAGGCTACTGTATTCATGATTATAAATTACAGGAACAGAATAGCAGACATTTCTTGAGGGTTTAAGGTCTATAAAGTGATTTACATTTACCAACTCATCTGATCCTCTCTGGGCTATCTCCAGTCGTCCGAATCTATGTTTTGCCACTGGACCCAGATGACTCCAGAGGAGAAAGTGAGGCTAGTGACTTTGTATAGCCCTTCCTCACTTAAATCCAATTCATTTGCAAGTCATGGCATCACCTCTCCGATGTCATAGTCTTAGAATGAAGGATAAAACAACATACTCATCTCAATTTCCTTGGGAGGTAGTGCTTCTATTATCTACAATTTATAGATGAGAAGAATGAGGTTAAAAGAGCTTAAATGACTTGCTCAGGGCCACATAACTAAGTGTCTAAAGCAAGATTGGAATTCAGGTCTTCCTCACCAAAGTCCAACTGTCTGGCAATAATAAGCATAGGATATCAATAGAATTCAAAGGCCAAAAATAAATTCAAAAGACGTAATGAACCAAGCTTATTTAGATAGGTTTGGGATCTGACTTTATTTTCCATTAAAGTTTTTTTTCCTCTTTTTCCAAGATGGTGGAGGTTGGGGGATTGAGAGTAGGGAAGGGTGGTAATCAATCTATTTCTTGCACCACTTCAACTGAATGCATTTATGTCTCTTTTTTTATTTCCCCAGACAGCAGCTCCTCAGGGAAAGATATAGACAAGAAAAATGGAAATTATATTCCTGAGTCAAAGAACAATCGAATAGGAGAACATCCAATCCCAGAAACAGGTAAGAAAAATCTTATCTGCGTTTTAGTAAAAACAGTAGTTTACACTCATATTTTGAAATCACTTTATAGAATCTAAAGTCAGGAAGACCTGGGTTCAAACCCTGCTTCAGATACTTACTGGTTGTATGATGTTGAGCATTAAATTCTTAAGAGTTCTTAGAGACTCGGTTTCCTTATCTGTAAAAGTGGGATAGTACTTGCACTACCTTCCTCACAGGATTATTTTGAGTATCAAATGAGATAATAGATGTAAATCACTATGTAACCTTAAAGCTTCATGTAAATGTTAGCTATGAGGAAAACACAAGCATGAACACATTATCGAAAATTGAGTTATTATTGTGTGATAAAAAGATTACTAACCTTCCAGGAGGCTAGAATTCTAACCCTGATTCTGCCTTTGAGTGGCTTTGCAACTTTGGGCAGGTCATTTCTGCCCCCTAAGTCTCAGCTTTCTCATTTGTAAAATAGTGATCCTGATGTTTGTAAGACCTGCGAAGTAGTGCAAATACTTTCTGAATTATAAAACCGTACAAGACTATCAAATTGTGAACTTTTGTTATTAACATAGAGTTAGGATGCTAGAGCCAGAAAGCTAGAACACTGGAAAGAGAGATGGATTTAAAGAAGGACGACTTGGGCTCAGCAGCACTCCTGCTGCTCCCTCTTTGGGTGACCTTGGGTGACGCCATGTTTTTGAGCCTCAGTTTTCTGTTCTGTAAAATGAAGGGGGTAGGAGCATCTTCAGTCATCTTGATTTATGTCTTGCCACTGGACACAGATGGCTTCAGGGGAAAAAGTGAGGCTGGTGACTTTACACAGCCCTCCCTCACTTAAATCCAATTCACTTGCAAGTCATGGCATCACCTCCCTGATGCCCTGATCCTCTTCAAGAATGAAGGACAAACAGGTGCCCTCTGTGGTTCTTTTATGCTCAAACTATAGGAACCCATATTTTTACAGAAGTTCAGAAAGGTAAAGTGATTCTCCCAGGATGATAAGCCCTAATATTCTATAATTCTCTAAGTGAAAAGAGGTCATTAATTTGGGGTAGGAAAAAAAGGAAGAGGGAAATGATATGGTGTCAAGCTTGTAGACTGACTAATTAAGAAAGCATTTTACTTTAACCTTGGATTGTCAGTGCCAATTATATTATCAATGATATGTGCACATTGGCTAAATCTAGACAGGTTGGGGCTCTAAAGCTAACTGCTAAATTTTCTCTATGATCATTTACCCCTCAGCAATTGACAGACAAATGCATTTTGATTTCTAAGTACAAAATAAAATCCACTAACCTAGAGTAGAGGAAATGTAGGTCATCTGCAGGTGATGCCATAGTTTGAGAATAAAAAATATTTCCTCGGCTGCCATGTGACCAACAAGTAGAATTTAGTTTCACAGGAGGTCACTAAAAAAAAATAACTTGGTTTGCTTTAGGAGGGAGGAATAAACACAGCTTAGTTTTCAAGTTATACAAGCTGAAAAAAAAATTAATAAACTACATTCCTAGCTGGCCACCTAGGTCCTAAGAGTTCACTCCAATCCTGAAAGCAATTATTAAGTACCTGTTATATGTAACACACTATACTGGGCACTTGGGGTACAACAACAAAACAAAAAAGTATTCCTGTCCTTAAGAAGCTTACACTATACTGCAGAATGCTATATGTCAGGGTTAAGAGTCATTTTCACTGAAACTCACACGAGGAAGTTGCTAACTCAAGCATTCTGTGAGATTTCACTTTTCATGATATCAAAGAATGGTCTCAACTCTGATTTCACAAATTAGAGAGTTTCCGGAATTCCCTCTGTTTTATTGTCACTGTACCGAAGTGACTTTCCCTGAATAACTTTCTCATTTTAATCCATGTTGTGAGTTAAGTATCTTTGTTACCTGAATTATCAGATGGGAGTTTGCAGCTCCTGGCCTCCCTACCCCCAGAATTCCTCCATTCAGGAGGCAGGTATTGTGGGCTTCCCCTTCTAAGCCCCTCCTCATCTCCCCTAGCCAGGGGTCAGATCCCAAACTAAAGTCTGCTTCACTCCTCTGGCCTACTCCCTGCTTCCCAACCCTCTACCACTCTTGCCACATGGACTTGATCACTCATATCACTTGGATGGGTAGGGGGTCATCAGTTATCATTCCTCTTGTAAGATGGAGAAGCACCAAGCCTTACCAGCTGCCCCACCAATACAACTCCCAAGCTCCCAGACACTGAGAATCTGACTGCAAAGATGCCTGAAGGATACCTGGGGCTGCCACAATCCCTGTAGCTGCACCCTTAGAACCACTGGTCTAGTCTGCCCTAAAGCAAAACTGTCCTATGTTTGGTGTCTCCCCCTAAATAGAATCTGAGCTCCTTAAAAGAAGGAACTGTTACACTCTATCTGTAGCCCCTAACACAGTGCTTGGCTTAGTTATAGGATCAAGATATTTCCCCGTGACTTCATTGATATAAGGAGCTCTCCAGTGAGGAAGCTCCTTTAGGCAATGCAAGTTGATACCTTGTCTGTACCTTGTACCTTGTATAGTCTTAGAGCATTGCCTAGAGGTTAAGTGATCTGTCCAGGGTCACAGAGACAGTGTGTGATAGAAACAGAACTTAAACCCAGGTTTTCTTGACTTCAAGAAAACTAACCATAAATCAAAATTCCCTGTCCATCTTGAGGCAACTAAGTGGATATAGTGCTGGACCTAGAATCAGGAAGACCTCGGTTTAAATCCAGCCTAAGATATTTACTGGCTTATTTACTTGTTTAAACCTATCTGCCTCAGTTTGCTCAACTACAGAATGAGGATAATAATAGCGCTTACCTCAAAGGGTTGTTGTGAAGATCAAATGAACTAAAGTTGGTAAAAGTGCCTGTA
Organism: Notamacropus eugenii; assembly: GCF_028372415.1. Lineage (NCBI taxonomy): Eukaryota > Metazoa > Chordata > Mammalia > Diprotodontia > Macropodidae > Notamacropus > Notamacropus eugenii. Next base: position 241,877,191 of record NC_092873.1, on the reverse strand, counting down.
ACTTTTGAAACCAGAGCAATACAATGAATAGGATGGCACAGGGGCCAATGATGTCGTATTCTGCCCACTTCCTGATGGAGGGATGATGGACACAAGATGCAGAATACACATATATCTTACATCCATGTATATATTTGAATATGACCAATATGCAGATTTGTTTTTCTATACTAATTTATCACAAAGGAAGAATTTATATTTGTGTATGGTATTGATGGGGGGTTGGGGACAGCTGGGTGGCACAGTGGATAGAGTACTGAACTCATCTTCCTGAGTTCAAATCCAGCCTTAGACACTTATTGGCTTTGTGAACCTGGGGAAGTCACTTAATACTGTTTGCCTCAATTTCCTCATCTGTAAAAATGAGCTCGAGAAGGAAATGGCAAGCCAGTCCAGTATCTTTGTCAAGAAAACCTCAAATGAGTTATAAAGAGTCAGACACAACTGAAAAGCAGTCACAATTGATGGCAGTGACATAGGAATGAAGCAAATATTTTTAATGATTTAAAAAAAAAACATAGAAAGGAATGAAAAAGAAATAATTGGGACATGTAAAAAATACAAGAGGAAAAACAGAAGATTTAGAAGGAGACCCAGACAAGCAGTATAGCTTTAAAATGATATTGAATTAATTATATGCTTTTTTTTTAAAAAGGCAAGTTATTGGTAATAGAGATTCCCATTCTCCAAAGCAGTCTTTATCTGTTTTTTGCAAATAGAAATGCTCATGTTAATTGGTGTATGTCAAATATAGAGTAATAAAAACATTTTAATTTAAAATTTTTAATATAAAAATAAAAGTGCTTTGCAAACTTTAACTCTCTATGTACGTCACCTTTATCATTACATACCCCACAGGATTGTTAAGGGCTTGTTGTAAAGGGCTATAAATATGAGCTCTTGTTATTTGTGATTCTAGTGATATCTGAGTGTCCCAAGAAGTATAGGAACTCTTCTTGTGTTCAAACCTCTAATGGCTATTTTTAGCCCACTAGCTATGAAGCCAGTCCAGACTTGTCCTGTATGTTCCTCTGTTCTCTGGTTGCACCAGCTGGCAAGACCTTTGTAGCTAAAAATAGCTCCTACTGTACCATCTCTAAACCAGGCCTGGTGGGGGAATTTGTAAGTTTAAGAACTGCTGGTGGATGTTGACTAGAGAAAAATAAGTCTATGAAACTTTGTCGTTCTTGTTATTTGGTCACATCCAATTCTTTATGACCTTATTTGGGGTTTTCTTGGCAAAAATACTGGACTGGTTTGCCATTTCCTTCTCCAGCTCATTTTACAGACAGGATTAAGTGACTTGTCCAGGGTCACACTAGCTGTCAGAGACTGGATTTGAACTCAGGAAGATGAGTCTTACTGACTTCAGGCATAGTACTCTAACCACTGCACCATTTAAGCTGAACCATATTTAATTTCTCCCACATCCTCCCAAGCTTATAAAGGCTATTCCAGTCTGAGAATCCAAGTAATAACTGATAATTATAGTTGGCATTCATAGGGTTGACATAGTATGTTACATGAATTTGATCTTCACAATAACTCTATGAGGTAGGTAACAAATGCATTATTATTGCTGTCTTACAGATAATGAAACTGAGGCTTAAGTAATTTTCCCATAGTCCTCTAACTGATGTCACAACTAGGATAGGAAATGAGTTTTTTTTCAGACCATACCTAAAACAAGCACAGCATCAGGAGGAAACCAGACCAATAGATGAAGAGCAGAGATTTGCTTAACCTCAGAACCTCCACACTCAGCCAAAATTAAGCCAGCATGTTGTGAAGTTAAGAGATCAGCATACAGTGTCTGATTTAAGCCTTGTAGCTTAAACCCACACTAAGATTTTTGAGACACCCTGGATTATAGAATTATATGGAGAGTTTTTTGTTATTCAGTCGTTTCAGTTGTGTATGACTCTCCATGACCCCATCTGGGTTTTCTTGGCAAAGATACTGGAGTGGTTTGCCATTTCCTCCTATAACTAAAGTTCAAATCAGAATTCAGAAGTCTCTCCTGCATTAAAAAAAAATTAGGATACTTCTGCATTGATCCATAAATGTAATAGTACAGTCAGTATTTTATTCACAGAAGTATTCCTGTAAGTGGGTCACAGCAAACTGGGGAAGCATCATCGTGACAAGAGAACAATCAGGAAACTTGAGCAGTGAAATAGATAGAGTTCGTTCTCAGTGTGCAAAAGGCTAGACTTTCCTACCTCCAAATAGGCAATCCCATGTGTCACTGACACCCCCTCTTCTTCTGAACCTTATTGCAGGCGCAGTCTTGCCCCTGGCACTAGGTTTGGCCATCACTGCTTTGCTCCTCCTCATGATTGCTTGCCGACTTCGATGGGTAAGACAGAAACTCAAAAAAGCCCGGCCCATAACATCTGAGGAATCGGACTACCTCATAAATGGGATGTACCTATGAGAAACATGTTTCTTAGTGGCTGAAGAGGGTGTTTCCGACGATAATTTATCTAGGTGTCTGATTCTAAAAATTAAATTTTTTTGGACTTGTGCTAACACTGAGAATATTAAAAAAAAATCCTTGTCAAATCCAAAACCTTTTAGTCTTCTTCCTTTTAGCTGTAGTTGAAATCTCCTCCTCTGACAGTACTCGATAACTATTGATGTATGTATAGTTGCTCATGGGATTAAAATAAAATAGAAGTCAAAGACTGATTATAGTAAGCTGTGCCTGAAAATAGAGGTATGTCATGTAATCCGTTCATGCAGGCAATATACAGCAGCTCAGGGAGATGGCCATTACGTGGCAGTGTGCGCATTTCATCTCACCCACTGATACAGATATGTGTGTGTGTGTATGTATATATACATATACATAGATAATATAGATAGTTCTATACATATATATTGAGAACCAGGGCCAAATAAAAAGTATATGAAGATTTTCTTGGGCAGCCCAGCCTCCCCTTTCTCCACTCTTCCTGTCCCCTCTCCATTTTGGGTACTCAGTGCCTTCCCCCTCACTCCTCATCAAAACCTGCTCTCAGGAATAAATTTCATATAGTCATTTCTACTTTAGTGTGAATTTGTCAACATGTTACTTCTGCAGATTTGTACTTTGACTCTTCTCTTTGTCAAAAGAAAGGCTTTGTTCCCCATTAAATGAATTTCAAACATCAATGAGCAGGTGAGGGAAATAAGGAGATAGGGGGTAAAATAATTATAGGGAACTTGGTTTGAATTTGACTTAGAAGAGGCCAGAGAATGAGAGGGAAAAGGTGGTGCAGGAGTTTAAACTGAAGGTGGGGTAGGTAGGAGAGAGAGGTTTATAGGAAGAATTTGTTCGTTTTCCTTATTCTAATTTCTCTTGCCATTGATTCAGCAATTAACATTTTTTGAGAGTTCCTAATATGATCCACATTAGTTCTCTGTTATGTCTAACATCTTGCTTTCCTTAAGAGCACAGCCGGGCCATTTACATATTCACCACATTTCAACAGGATTCTTTGTTCATCAAAGAAAATGAAGTCAGACTGAAAAGACAAGCACTTTCAGTGTATTTTCAGGCAAAATGTTGACAAAGATCTCAAGCCACTTGAGATAGCCACAGTTCCTTGGTTTAGTAAAACATACCAGTTCTTAGAATTTAATTTTTAAGTTCTCTTTTGCTCTGTAAATTCACATTTTATAAGTTGAATTCTGCCACCCAACATCAAGTATACACGTTTTAGGACTTGCTAAAATTTTCAGACATAGCAGCCTTCAGCTGACTCAGTCACTCATCCTCTTTGGTCTGCTGTATCTTGAAGGATTTATGTGATTCTGGTGTTCAGTTAATACTGACATGACCTATTGGGCAGACACACACACACACACACACACACACACACACACACACACACACACACACACACACACTGCCATGCTACTTCCACATACTGCGAAAACAAACAAAAAGTGTCCATGCATGCCTGTGGCAAATCTTCAAAGCCTTTTGAAAAACGTCCTAGAATGATTTGTTTAGATAACCACAAGGCTAGCTGACTCTCTACTAAAACAGTTTAATTCTGGTAGAGATAAATACCTGATGACAATATCACAAAACACTAGTTTTGAGGTCAATGCTGTTCCTGCAACCATGAGTTTGATTTTCAGGCCAATCTTTCAGTACATTGTACGAGTAAGACATCATCTCAGCTTCCTGAGAAACTCGACATTTGCCAACTCCACCTTTAGCACCCAGCAAAGCGTTAAGCTTCTCCCAAGGGCAGTTTGTAGAGATGTAAATGTTATCTATGATGTCGTGCAGTTTATTTTCATGTGTAAGGATGTCACTCATAGCCATAGCCAATAAAATTGATACAGATAAGGCATGCATCTTCCTGTACGTCATTTTTTTTTTGTACTTAAACAAAAAACAACTTTAGGATTGCCATGGTATACAAATACTTAAAATAAGCTGTCTATGTAAAATAATATTGCTCCAATAAACCCTATTTTATTCTTGTCTTTTTATATTCTTTTTTATTCAAAATAAATATGACTAAATAGTAGTATTAGATGACTATGTATACGTACTAATGGAGAGTTTGATGGAGAGGATCAAGAAGCTTGAGTGGGTAAAAAAAAAAGTGAGGAAAGGATGGGCTCTATGCCCCATCCCTACCTTGGTCTGCATCTATATCATTTCATTTATTCACTTCTTTTGAATGATGAAAGATATTCTTCCACTTTGCAATACTTTGTATCAAAACCCTTTCTCCATCAAAGAATATTTTTCTTCAAGCTAACTTAAGTCATATTCACCAGTCCATCTTCTTCTCAGTTCTCATTTCAAGAAGAGAAAAGCTAGTTGTTTATGTCGCCGTGGTGCTACAAGTCTTAAGTTACTCTTCTGTCTCTCCAATAAGCAAAATAATCAAAATGATATGGAGAAGGGACTAGGGAGTGGCATGGCTAGAGATGATTGTGATGTAATGGCATCAGTAAAACTTTTAAAATATTAAGAATTGGAATCCTTTCTTCTAATGACTTTTCTAGGCCTTCAGTTACATCCAGTCCTGAAAAGGACTTGAATGTATCTTTCTGCCGTCACCCCCACGTTTTTATTAGAACTTCCACACCCTACAGCAGCCAGAGCCCTCCCCAGGGTATATCAAAGTAGGACAACTGCCTATGTGTATCTAGTCCCTAGACTGCTATGGGGACCAAAAGGTTAAAGGAATGCAGGGATTTAACAGAAGGGAAAAAAGAGGTGGAGATGCCAGATGGTACAAAAAGAGACCCACATTACTCATGTATCAGCATCTTCCGAAACCTGGCTCAGTTTCCACTTCCTTAGAATTGCTGGAGCTCTCTCCCTCCTCGGATTATCTGGCATTTGTTTTATCTTGTATTTCTATCTCTCCATTAAGCTCTTTGAGAGCAAAGATTTCTTTTTCTTCCTTCCTTTCTTTTTTCCTTTCTTTCCATGGTATACAGATATTTCTGCCTTTCTTTTTTCTACTTTCCTTTTTTAATTTTCTTTTTTTCCCCTTTCCTTTTCTTTTAGTATACCACTACCTTGAAGGTGGCAGTCCTTAATCCATATTTAGGAAAGCAACTGGACCTGGGATTTCATTGTTACAGTTCATTTTTATTCCCCCTCAGTCAGTGAGCATTTATTAAAGCCTACTCTGTGTCAGGCACTCTCTCTCTCTCTGTGTCTCTCTCTGTGTCTCTCTGTCTCTCTGTCTCTCTCTCTCTGTCTCTCTCTCTCTGTCTCTCTCTCTCTTCTCTCTCTCTCTCTCTCTCTCTCTCTCTCTCTCTCTCTCTCTCTCTCTCTCTCTCTCTCTCTCACCATTGCAAACTGTCCTTTCACAAGTTTCTATCTCTCACACTGTTCATTCACAATCCTTTTATAATAACTACTTTGGCTGTGGCTTTTCCCAAATTCCTGACCCTTTACATAGAGTCTCAGTTCTGTTACTGTTAAGTAAAGCTGTCTCATTTGATGTTAACTTGGAAGACATTTTGTGAACCAACCTCTGGATGGAACACACTTTGATTTCTACCCATGGCCCCACAAAAAAGTCCCTAGAAATAACAGCAGCCATTACTGACTTTCCTTACTCATATCATGCCTATGTACCTGTGTACAATCTGTCCTCCTTGCCTGGAATGCGCTCCCTTATCCCTGTTCCTCTTAGGAAAACTACCTTCCTTCCAAGTTCAGCTCAGGCCTGCCTATATATGAGGCCTTTGATTTTTAGTCTTTCCCCCCTCCGCCAATCCTCCTCCCACTGCTAGTGCCTCCATATACAAATTTCATTGTAGTTATTTTGTGAATGCTTATATAGGTATAAGTTGTCTTCTCTTATAGAATGTCAGCTCCTTGGGGGCAGGTAACGTTTTACTTATGTCTCTGTATCTTCTGTGCCGAGAGTAGTATCTGGCACACAGTAGGCAATTAATAAATGCTTGTTGATTATTAACTGATTTGTTTGGTGCTTTAAAATTTAGAGTAATTTATGTAATGACCCTACTGTCATCATAACTGACTGACCATCTGATAGCATTGAGCACAGGATCACCCAGAAGAGTCTAAAATTAGGTTCTGGGATCATAATTTCAGTTTTTTTTTTTAAATTCTCATTTTTTCAGAGCAAAATTTATTTTATATTTTGGTCTCTTTGCTTATAGGCTTATGTTTATATACTTACCTGCATTAATCATTTGTGTTCATTTTCTATGAATTTCACATTTTGAGTTTTGGTTCTAAAACGGGTCCTTACTAGTTTAAGGATAAAGAAAGGTGGTTGGGAATTACAGTTCCTAAATCGGAGGGAATTGTTGGTTGGTTTTTGTTTTGTTTTTTTGGTCCGGGTTTTTTTGTTTTGTTTTGGGTTTTTTATTGTTTTTTTATTTTTGCAAACTTGCTGTTTAAATAATAATGTTGTTGATTCACTCTTGGTCCCAGGCCCATGAATGTAGGCCCCATTCTTCCTGAAACACTACCCTATTGTATTCTGAGAGAATATTCTAAAGATAAAATGAACATTTTAAATTACAGCAGTAACCTTCCTACACAGTCAATGTTGAGTTTATTTGTAGGAACAAGTAAAACCAGATGCTTAGAGATGAGCATTACGTACTTTCACTCAGATTTAGACCATTCTCTTTACTCTCTGACTGTAAATTGTGGGATATCTTAACCTCCAAAGAATCAGAGTTTTGGATAACCAAAGGACAATTGAGAAGTGGGCATATATTGCAGTATATTACAATAATGAAATATATTCAAAAAACAGTGTAAAATATATCATTAATGAGATAGAAAGCTACAGAGATGCATCCTAATGTATGTAGGATTCCCTATGGAGCCATTCCCCAAACTGGACAATAACATTCATTGGTTGGAGTCCCCATAGGGCCACTACTACTATTTTCATGATTATAGTAGTAATTTTGAGGTGCTGGATTTATAAATCCCCATCAGGGTGATCCCCGTTAACAATCAGACAGACATAATTAGCCTTTAGAAAGGGGATTTTCTGAAAAGGTATGTAATGAACAGTTAGTTAATGCAGAATATTATCTCCCCAAACTTGGGATGTATTCCCCCACAAATCCATACAATGTTCATGGAAGGATGAGCTAAAGCTTAAAGAACAATGCTAGTGAGATACACATGTAGAGAACATGTGTGGTTAAGGGTACCTCTCAACTCCTGGCCCACAAGTCCTTTTCTCTCCTTAAGTATAGCCCTCTGCTGGGTTCTGAAACTCAGTACTTTTCTAGCTTTCATAGCTGCACTTCTCTCTATCCCAAAGCTGCTGTTGTCCTAGAATAATTGTCTGTTGGCATCCTTTGAAGGTGTTCTCTTTGCCACTGGCCACTGCCACACTGATGGGCACTGAAGCTTCTATCACCAGTGCAACCTCTGATGGGATCCTGTGGATCTTCTGAACTCACAAAATTTCTGCCTGGGCATATCTACCTACAGGCTGGTGCTCAGTCACCTACTCAGGGAAGCAAATATCAAAGGGCTTGGGATGACCATGTAATGACTGGTACTGGCCATTTTGAGAGACAGGGAAGTTGCCATTACCCCCACCCAACTCAGAGGGGGTAGCTTCTTTAAGGCCAGCTTAAAGTAATCCTACTTCTTACCCAACCACAAAGGAAAGAAAGAACATAGGACAAAGGAAAACATAAGAACAAAGGAACATACTAACCCTTTTTGTATAATCACTCAGTGCCAACTTAGCAACCTTCTTCCTCATCTCACATAGTGTAGCCCCTCCGTCATGCATGGCTGGAAACATGCTTTCCCAAAGCTTCCACATTGTCATCCTCCTCATCCTCTCCAGTGAGCCAGTCCCTCCATGCAACCTGTTAAAAAGTAAGGGCTAACAAATGGATAAACTGTTTGCTGCAAGAGACTTAGAAGGTGTGTTGGGTGGACCACTTTTGTGGAAGGACATAGACAAGCTTTAACCAGGATGAGAAGGCATGGATAATTTGAGATCTGTACAACTGGAAGGAATACTCACAACAAGGAGATCACAGTTCCACTGAAATATTTGCTAAGAACAGTGGTCGAATATTCAGTGACATGTTTCAACTCGCAAGCCCTACATCTATTTTTTTTCTCCTTGTGTGTATTGTCAATCAATCAACAAACAAGTTTTAAGCACCTACGTGTTCTAGGCACTGGGCCAAGAACTGAGAATGAAAAGACAAGACTTATAAAGCAACTCCTGCCCTCAAGAAACTTAAATAGAGGCGATAGTATGGAAATACATGCATATGCACACTAAAGATACCTGTTGATGTGTACATGTGTATTACATACCTATATGTATATATGTGCATATGTGTACATACATACACATATATCACTTTGGAAAATAGGAAAGAAACTAAAAGGAAAATGCATCTCATCTAAAACTGTCTTACTCTATGCCTCAAAACTGAGAAGCTAATGAGGGGCTGTTCTAGGTAGCACAGTGGTTAAGAATTAAGGTCAGGAAGACCTAAGTTCAAATCCTGCCCCAGATGTTCACCAACCGTGCGACTCTGGGTAAATCACTTAACCTCTCTCAGTCTCAATTTTCTCAGCTAAAAAATGGAAATAATAATGCCACCTACCTCACAAGGTTGTTGTAAGTATAAAATGAGATATCATCTGAAAAGCATTTTGCAAACTTTGCAGCAGTTTATAAATGCTGCCTTCTCACAATATAGCGTTAGGTTGACTTTTTTTAAAAAATATAACAACAGGTTTTAGTTTTGTTAAATTGCATAGGCCAGTTAAGATCAATGCGATAACCAACCATGATTCCAGGGGACCAAAGATGATTCAGGATACCCCTGACAGGAAGGCAATGGACTCAAGATGTGGAATTAAACATACATTTTCAGGCATCGCCAATGTAGAAACTTGTTTTGCTTAACTATGAATATTTGTTACATGAATTTTGGTGGAGTTTTTGTTGGGTTTTTTTTTTTCAGTTGGGGAAGGAGAAAGAGGAGAAAAAAATTACTGCTTGTTAATTTTTTAAATTAAATATAAAAAATGCTAAGGCCTAAATTTTGAGCAGAAGTATAAGGACTCTTAAAAGCAACATTGTTTTCTGTCATTTCAATGAAGTTAAAATTAAAAATAGGCCCTTCTCCATCTAAATAACTATTATTGAACAAATTAAACACCTTCTTGAGTAAACAGTTTATAATGGGTTAAATGGGATAACCTCAGCAGTAGTCTCCAAATTTTATCTTGCACTCCTTATTGGTTAAAAAAAAAAAAGCTTTGAGCATGTATCCCCAATATGTGAATATTCGCTTATTCATAAAAATAGAAAATCTCAAAGGATAAGATGAAGATGAAATAATATTTGATAAAGATGATCCTAGAATCAATAAAGAACCAGTGAAGTTTTTCAGTGGAGGACTGACATGGTCAGACCTTTGATTTAGGACAAGTTTGGGGAACTTGCTTTAGGATATTCCTTCTCGTTCTATACCTTAGGAAAATTACTTTGGGAGATGTATGGAGAGAAGACTGGAGAAGGTAAGAGATCTGAAGATAAAAGATTAATTAGGAAGCTGTTGCAGTCATCCAGGTAAAAGATAATGAAAGCTTGAATTTGGGCACCAACTTTTTGAGTACAGAGAAGGAAACAGATATGAGTGATGTGAAAGTAAAATCAAGAAAGGGAAGGTAAGGAGTCAAAATTACCCCTAAATAGTGTCTAGAAGTGGTACACTCATCTGTCACAGGAAAGTTCAAAAGAGGGGTGGGTTTGGGGAGAAAGATAGTATAATTAAGCCTGTAGTCCATTATACAGAATATCCATGAGCCTTTGTTCATCACTTCATCTGACTAACTCTGTTCCACTCAAAATGAAAAGAGGCCAGTTAGGACTCTTGCCCACTGATCATCACCCCAATATTGTAGCTATGAGGTGATCTGTGAGGTCGCATGTGGGAGCATAATTTTCCCAATAGCACTTGAGCACCTGCTTCTTGTAGGTATCTGGGAGCCCTTAGAAGCTTAGAAACCAGTACTTGGGAGTTTACCCAGCAGGAGGACAGGGAAGAGGAAGAGAGTGTTGCAGGATAAGAGTAGGTAGAGTTATGTTGGAGACAGGTCCCATGATTGGCCAACAGAGAGGGTGGAATGCCACCCATCTTTCCACCTTCTGAGTGGATGCTCACATCCTCTTGAGGTCCATTCACAACTCCCATGGAGTAATGAATGCCTCCCAGTCCCCACTTTGGAGCCCTCTGAAGTAAAAAACTGTATGTCGTGGACAGAAATTTAGATTAAATAAAAATAATTTAGTCAATTTAATTTAACTATTTGCTGTTAGGACTACTGGAGACTAAAGAACTTGGCCTTCCCCAAAGAATTGTTCAGACATAACCATATGTTGACCAAAGATGCTACCAGAAATAAACTATCATCTCAGTTTGGAAACTGCCTAATAGTTTGGCTTCAGAAGCACTTGAGAAGTGGCCAGGCTGGCTTTGTGTAGGCAGCCTAATCTTGTGAACTATTTCCTGATTCTAAAAGGTAGCCAAGATCCCGGGGAGGAGGGAAATATCAATCTTTAATAGCACCAAAAGGGGCAATTCCTTTTACCTACTCAAAGTACACATTTCCTTCTGAATACGCCCGTTACATACTTTGAAGCAAAAAGAAAATGTCATCTTTCTGAAAGAACTAGTAAGTTATCACTGAGAAAACATTAGGAGAAATCAATTGAGGTGTAGTTCCTCAATAGCAACCCAGGATCCAATTGAGAATCAGTCATCAAGTTTTTTTGTTCACTAGGTCCATCCAAGGACACTTGAAAATTTGTGCAAAATGTGTTCATTTACAATTGGCTTTTATTTTTAAAACACCAAAAATTAATGGGTTTTTTTTTAATTCAGTTCAATCTGGACCAAGTTTCTGTTGATTTCATTTACAATTCTAATAGCTGTTCAACATGCCATCATTATAAAACATACCATTCAGTCTGAAGAATTTTCCATTTTTTGCTAAAATAAATCTGAAATAGGCATACTATTGCTACAACAAAATTCCTGTGTTTTTTCTATTTCTTTTTTCTCAATAGCAGACCCAGAAGTTTATTATTTCACTGCTATCATTCCTACTCTTAAATGGCTTACTGTTTTTTAGAATTTATTAAAGAATTATCCAAAGATTGGTCATGAGGTAATGAAGATGCATAAAATTCTTAGATTTTAGTAATCTTTGTCTTTTTCATTTTCTATTTCCAGACATGGCTGCTTTTGCCAATAACAATGGTAATTTTTTTATATGTCTAGGTGATAAGTCTTCATTTCACCTTGCATAGGACTAGACCTGTGATTTCGTCTTGTAGGGAACTTTGAAACAATTCTCTCCAGGACTGTGGACCGGTGTGTTCTTGGAAGTTTGCCTAGGGGCTCTTAAGCAGTTAAATGACACATAGCTAACAACTTGAGGTAATAACTTAATAACTAGCAGAACTTAAATATAGGTCTTTCCAATTCTAAGGCTAACCTTCTAGCCACAAAATTGGATGCTTCTTCAGCATTAGTAATGAGTCGTTTTTTTTCAAGTATGTCATCCCAGAATTATACACCAGAAACATTTTAGAACCCACCTTAAATAGCTACCTTATACTTTAATTACCTATATGGGCAAATAATTGAGAATTCAAAGAGTATTATGGTCATGTAGGAGTCATTAGCAACAAAAACCCCCAAATGGCCATGAATTTCAAGCATAAAAAACAGGACTACACATGGAGCATTCTATTTAGCTGGAAAACATGCCAAGGATGGCAACCAGGATGTTGATACTATTGGAAAATGAGCTTCATCACCTTAGCTCTGTCTCACCCAAAATGAAAAGGAGAGTTAAGGATCTTATCCACTGGTTAACACCCCAACAGCAACCATAAGGTGATCAACACATCAAGATTCAGCTGAAGACCATAAGGAACCTTAATCTGGAGAAAAGAAGACTTAAAGAGACATGGATAGCTGTGTTGGAGTACAGTTTTGTCAATTGAAAGAGAATTTGATTTATCATCTTCAGAGGCCATAGGAGTAATAGATGGATTTTGGAGGTGTGTATTTAAACAATGACAGGGGGAAAACGATGAGTTATGCCCAAAAGGAATGGACTACATTAGAAATAGTGTAGTGGTTTTAAAGCAAAGCCTGAACCACCAGTGTTGATGGTGTTGGTAGAAGGTTCCTTGATCAGTTTCAAATTCAACTCAACAAGCATTTATTTAAATGATAGATTCAGAGCTAGAAGTAACAGTGACAGAACAGATCACAGATGCTGTGATTCTAAATGCAGTGTTTTTTCTTCTATGCTACCTTGCCCAGATGGCTTCTGAGATATCTTGAGCTATCAGATTCTGTGATTCTGGTCTCAAATCAGAATTTTATTCTGTATAATCAGTCAGTCAATAAGCATTTGCTAAGTCCTTACTTAAGTGAGATGCACAAATTTAGAGAAAATTTCATTCCAAATGTTCGTACGGACTATTTGTGCCTGGCCTGTGACAGAGCCTTCTGAACTCATATTGGTCAGATCAGCCACCACTGGACACATTGTACCTTGCCCCCAATATGACTATGTCATTTGGGTCCTCTTTGACAATGAAGGTCAATAACCAACCACATGCTAGACTCTATACTAAGTGCTGGGTATGCAAAGATAAGCAAACATCCTATGCCCTCAGAGAGTTCAAAAATCTAATATATGACATTAAAAAAAAATAAAAAAATTAATAAAAAAAAAATCTAATATATGCCATAACATATAAGTTACATTTTGTGGCAAATTCTTACAGTCTCCTAAAATCCACATTACCTAGATTCAGAATCAGGATACATTTGATGTGTTTTTATTGTTGATCTTTATGCCCTATAGGACATCTGAGAACAAGCTATTAACAGGGAAGAAATTGTTTTGAGTCAAATTTGTACAGGCCTTTTATCTTTCATTCCACCATACGTACAATGTACAAAAACAACCTTCCACAAAACAATCTTCAAACATAGTTGGTATTCAATAAGTGATTTGGATAAAGGAACACAGGTGGGAAGACAATTTTCTTCTGTCCAGCGGCTTTCTTCATTTTCAGCTAAAGTCCCACCCTCTACCAAAAGCTTTCCCAATCATCCTTAATCTTAGTGCCTTCCATCTGAGATATTATCCAATTACCCTGGATAGATATTGTTTATACATAGCTGTTTACATGTTGTCTCCCCCATTAGACTGAGAGTTCCTTGATCAAGGTCTGGTTTTTGCCTTTCTTTGTATTTTGCCTTTCTTTTGTATTTCCAGAACTAAGCATAGTGCCTGGTGGGGAGTATGTGCTAAATAAATGTTTGTTCACATAACTTGTGTTCCTCTAAAATTTGTTTCTGTGAAGTTATTCAAAACATCCAACCTAAGAGCCTTTTTCAAAATTTAGCTCACAAAAGAAAATCTCAATGCTTTAAGAATGTTTCACATATAAAGAGAATATCTCATTACTCATTTGGCAGTTGGCATAAACCTTTTTGTTATTTTTAACTTATGGAATAAAACAAGCATTTCTATAAGAGTATAATTTTTTAAAAGATGCTTGCACATGAAACTGCAAATCTAGTATGCATAACTTGCTATTCACGTCATATATGTTAGTTATTATGTATTTTTTTCTTCCCTCCCCCACTCCATCCTAGAGATGGCGGCTACCATTAGGCACAAATATGTATATAAAAATATATGCAAATATCTTCCTTCATTGTTCTTTTTTGGTTGAGTATTTGTAATAGTCAAAATAATTTTAATCTCTAAAATGTGCCATTTTCCCACATAGACTACAAGTCTCTTGGGTTCAAGGACTATGTCTCATACCTTTTTGTATTCATAATGCAGCACCTTTGCATGTAAGATGTACTCGATAGAAGTCTTATCAAAGTTGATGGGTAATTAAAGTTGGATCTGTATGACTTGGTCAGCTTGTGCATTTGCTTTTGACATTTGCTATCTCAAAGGACCTGAGACTTGGGTTAAGAAGCAACAAGCAAGGGGAAAGTGGAGGGTCAGGAGGAGAAGGAAAGGAAGCAAGAATTGAATTGAGGTTAGGAATTCCTGGATTCTAGGTGAGAAGATACCCATGTAGTTCTAGTAGAGGACACTAAAGAATCAAAAAATGTAATGTGATCTTAGAGTAGGGATTCTTAACCTGTGGTCTGTGATTTGGCTTTTTAATATTTCAATATAATTGCTTTTCTTTATGATTCTATGTATTTTATGCATTTAAAAATATTATTGAGCAGGGGTCTGTAACATAAAAAAGGTTAAGAACAAATAGACTACAGAAAGCTGGAAAATAATGGGCCTTGAGAAACCCCATATCTGTCCAGAGTTCCACATTGCTGACCCCTATGGCATAAGGTAGATATTGGGTTGTTTCTGCAACTCAGATTTTTTGAAGACCCCTACTCTGTGTAAAACTAGGGCATTTAAATAAAATGGTAAAGTCTTACCCCTTCCTGGAAATCTGCTTTTAAAATTAACATATTGATAAACTTATTCCCAGTGGAGGTATAAATCTGTTACAAATGAAATTCTTTCCTAAACCACAGATATTCTCCAGTAGGACAATATTCTCATAAGAGATTGATAAAGAAAATATGATACCTAATGTTAGCAACCTAGTATAGCAGAAATAATATGGGGTTTGGAGACAGAGCACCTGAGTTCCAAACCAGCCTCTGAGACTTATCTACATGACCAACATGGTTAACTCATAACCTCTCTAAATTTTTTTTCCTTAGCTGTAAAATAGGGTTTGGAGTAGACGGTCTCAAAGATCACTTCCAGATCTAGCTGTACGATGTTATTAGCTTTTTCCTTTTTTTTTTTAGAATTTTACAAGCACTCCTATTTATAAACTTTTAATGCCCGTCAGGAGGTAGCAATATTTTTTCCAAGTTATTCTAATCAGCCTTTCTGATATGTATACTCTTCATCCTTTCATTTGAAAACACCACATCAAGGAAGAGAACTACACAAAGTGTGTGGATTCCTATTAATTGGGGAAAGGCTGAACAAGTATATGAAAGTAATGCAACACTATTGTGCTAAGAAGCGAGGAATGGAATGGTTTCAGAAAAAGACCAGAATGGGAAGACTAGAATGAAATGATACAAAGTGGAGTGGGCAAAATCAGGACAATTTAGATAGCAACAGCAATATCATAATCAACTTTAACTGCTCCATTCATCAACCAAGCACAATTCCTAAGGACTCAAGATGAAACACGTTAGCACTTCCAGATAAAGAGCTGATGGACTGAGTACAGACTGAAGCATATTCTCTCGTGGGGTGAGGGGAAGGAAAGGACATGGCAAATCTGACAATCTGTTTTACATAACTAGACATATTTATGATGGGTTTTGTTTTTCTTGTCTTCTCGAGGAGGGGTAGGGAGAGAGGGAAAGAATTCAGAACTGAAAATAAATCCAAAAATACTCCATCACCATTGTGTTTTTGCTTTTAACTTTATTTGGCAAAGCAGCACTGCATAAACTGTTCAGTAACTAGGACACAGCTTACACAGCATGTTAAATTCATATACATTATCAGCAGTGAATTACAAACAGGAAAAACAATACTGAGCTACAAGTCTCCGGTCATTTCCAAACAGGATCAAGGGGGAACTATGTACGTTATGTCCAATCTGAACAGCCAAGTGTATAAGAGATATCACCTCTGATCTCTTCAAGTTTCGTATGTACAAATGACTGGTTTTCAAGGTAACAAAGCAGCTGATTGATTGTATCTACTACATGCTATTCTATGACACCACGTCAAAAGCTTTAAAAAGGAAGCTCATCTCTATTTTCTTAATAGCATCTAACAGACATCTGAATACAGAAAACCTGATGTTGTAAATAGTGTCATTAGATGCACAGAAGCAACCTGATCAATGAATACACTGGAGCTAAATTAAGGACCCAAGAAGAGAGAAAAAAGAGTCCAAATCCCGCCCCCCCCCCCCCCCCGCCGCCAAAGTCAGTATCAGAATTCACAAGCTATGTTTTTTTCAGATTTGCAGAAATCCCCTTCTTTAAATAGATGAACATAAAATGCAGGCATGTTAAAAGAAACAATGCACAAATGTGTACTCTGACTCCTCTACCAGATTGACTGTGCTTCTTTAAAAGAACTGGAAACCCCACAAAACCACGCATTTTCATGCTGATTATAACAGTGTGACAAAGTCTGAAACAAGTTGTGATGCTGTTGGTTTTCAAAAAGCTCTTAGAACTGGAGATGAGCGATCCACTGTAATATTATATTCGGGTCAAATTGATGTAGCTTTTACAATTCATCCCTGCAGAGAAAAAAACACAGTTACTAATCCCAAAGTGTATGGCCTTCTCATATTTTAGGTGTAGTTATTAATAGATATGTACCAGTCCCCAACTATATCAAAATGGTTTTAAAAAAAAAGATAAGGAAGGCCACATGCCTTAACTTCAAGCCAAAGCAAAATGAATGTCAGTGATCTCAAACATCTTTCATGCTACTCCACAGTGAAATGTGAACTCAAGTGCCCTTAGTTAGTCCTTTGACTTATATTATAAATACGGTAACTTTATTCCATCAAGACCATGAACTGAGAGACAATGTGACTATTTGCCATAGACTATAATCTTGCCAATGACTTTTACTCTCAAGGTGGTAACTTGTATAACTAGAATTCAATTAGTCTATAAAATACGACCTCTTTAATTCAGTTTTAGTTTATAGGGTCCTGTGACCAACGGTAAATGGGTCTTCTAAACCCAAACTGTTTTGGAGAAAATGAATCATCTGTACATATAATATACCTGTCAGCTGATTTCATAAAGTTGCTCTATCAGCTCCAAAAAAAACCCCATTCATTCAGCCTGGTACAGCCCTGTGCCTCCAACACTGTCAGTGAGAGTAAGGAAGGAATAAAAAATGGAACCTAAAATGGAACCATCAGAAAAGCCTCTCTCTAAGGGCCTTATATTTGACAGAGAGCCAAGTGACCAGAATACGAAGGTTATTACTATTTTTAAAGTTTAAATAGATAATATTTTTATTCAGGGAGGTTTATTCTATATGATGACTGTGAAATAATCCCTGGCTCAATTTTTTTTAATTTCTTAAATAATGACTGAAAATATTTAAATGGAAAAAATGCTTTCTTTTATACCATAATTTTATTTTGTCTTGGGGTGCTAATTATCTGCTCCCTAACAAAATATCAGCTCCAATTTCCATTATTTCTATGGTTAACAATATTCCATTTTTTAATGCCAGAAGCACGAGATATTTTAATTAAAAGAACTGATTATCATGATAGCTCATTAAGCTTATATATCACACAAACATATGCATGCATGTAAACATGAAAGAATACTTAAACTTCAAAGAATGTATTTGCAAAGGTAAGGAGACATCTTCATAACATGCAAAAGACAAATCTGAAAATATTCACATTAAGCTACAAATGTTAATTTTTAGAATAACATGCACCAATATTTAAGCAAATTATACAGCTAAAATGCTTGTCTATTAAAATAAAAAATGAAAATTTCATCCCAACAGTTGCTTTGAAAAATTTAAGCAAATTCTAAGTAGATATTAAAGAGCATTCATAACCACTGAAAGTTTCAACACCTACAAAGCAAACTTGGTAAAGTAAAAATAACCTCTGTTTTAAAAATAAATTTATATAAACTCTCATTCTAAAACATCTCAATATAAAATAAAGATTTCTATGGAGCTAGGTAGCAAGGTTTTATGATGCTATTTGCCACTGCTTTATATGGCTATTATATAAACCCCTTGAAGTGATTTTGGGGCAAATTTCTTAATATATTGTCAGATGTGCTTATATGTATAATTTTTTATTTCTTCATTGATAGTTTAAAATATCTTCTAAAATTTTAAAGGTTTTAAAAAATAGTCACAAATGTAAAATATTATCAGGTTAATTAATTATACTTTGCATCTTTATGGGGCCCTTAAAAGTCAAAAAAATTTTATCATTCAGCATTAAATAGTGTTTATCAAGGGAAAAAATGTAAAAGCCCCTTAACCAGAAAGTCATGGTAAAATTAATGCATATATTGTCTGGAATTCAGTTAATTCTTCCAGTTGGAACCATATTTACTCAGGATTCATTCTTTGCAAAATACTGAATGATGCATTATGAGGAAATCCAAAAGAAGCAGAAGGCATTCCTAAACTGAGAATAATAAATGAAAAAACTGTTCTCCAGTTGGTCAATAACTTTTGTTTAACTGTAGTAGGAAGAGAGCAGAGGTATAGAAGAAACACTGTCTGCACTCTACGAATCTCTAATTCAGAGGCCAGATCATAATGACGTACCCCTTAATTTTTCAACCCAGGCATAGGTCTATATAATTAACAAAACATCAATTTCTGCTTAGCGTGGCATTTTATTTTACATTTTAGTTTGAGAAAAATGTTAGTAAGGCTGAATGTGCTGAATCACAACTAGAAAGCCTCCTAATTTGGCATTCCTTTCCTCTAAAAATGAACCAGAAACCCAGGGGGCATCTTTCAACATACAGAGCTTGAATCCACGTACTTTTTTACCTTCTGTTTTTTCTCTCTAACGGTACTTCCCAGTTAGGCATGAGAATTCCCTTGATTTTGGCCTCCCGGTAAAGTTACTAAAAGGTAAGCTACTCTAGATGATCAAGAATAACGATAACTTACATTTACACAGCACTTTATAACTAAAGTCCTTGACATACACTCTCATTTAATACAAACAATCCAGTGAAGTTGATAGGGGGAAAGGGTAATAGGCATTCCCTGAATGGTAGCTGCAATTTACAGGTGAAGAACATGAGGCAAACAGAGGTTAAGTGACTTGCCCCAGGGTCCCACAACTAATAAGTGTCTGAAGTTGAATTAGAATTCAAGTTTTCCTGATTCCCGACCCAGAACTCTATCCACTAAGCCACCAGCTGCCTCTACGGTTAGAGAAGGGGAGAGATGTGAATAAGTATTTATTAAGCACCTACTATGTACAAGCACTGTACTAAGTACTACACATATATCTTGCTATTATATATTACAGCTGCTGGGAAACAGGTTTACAGAGAAGGGAAACTTAAGGTTATCACACCGCATTGGTGGTGGCCCAGGACTCAAATTTAAGCATGTAACAACACAGTTCTTTTAGTTCTCTACTTCTTATATGTAGAAAATTTTAAAAAAGGTTCCCAAAAGGAATAAAAATGACTACAGCACTAAGCCTGAGGAAGATTTTAAAAGGTAGATTAGATAACCTGGGGAAGACATTTCTAAAGGACTAAAGGAATCATATGCAGGAATCCAAAGGGCACTAAAGCAACCAAAGGACAATGATTAACTCTTTCAATCTCCATGAAGAAAATATAAGAGTTTCATCAAAACCAGAGCAGAAGCAGGCAAATGTTATGTAATTATATAATAACCAATCTTGGTTTCATGGAAAAGGATAAGCACCTCTCCCTCCCTTTGTTGGAGGGTGGGGGGACCATGGGTGCAGAGTGGTGTGTACATGTGTTGTCAGACACTGTCCTTGTATTGGTGCTGCTTAACTGATTTTCTTGATTATAAACAGGGAATTCACTAGGTTAGTGGGGAGAGAGAGAATACAAATATAGAGAAATGGTTGTGATGTTTAAAAAAAAGGAGCACTTCTTTTTAAAGCCATGAACTTTAAACCAGATAAAAACTTTAAAAAAGTGTCAGTGAAGGCTGCTAAACACTGAAGTCCAAAAGAGGGTTAACAAGCACTGTTTCTTCACAATATCTTTTTAAAACAGAGTAAAATCCTTATCTGACAAGGATGGCTCAAATGTGGCTCTGCCTGAAGAGATACAGGAGGGGGAAAAAACCAACTGGATGACCTATCTAGGTTTGTTCCAGACCTAGATTTTAAAAGGAAGCGTGGACTTTCGGATACAAATATAGACAACAAATTCACTGTTCTCAGTACTTCTGAAGTATTTTATTTTGTAATAATACTCCCTCAAAAATACAAACTAAAACAGTAAACATTTTTGTTTGTGCTTAACCCACAGGATATGATCTGTAGGTTTAATTATTTATTATATTATCTTTGTAATATACTCTAAATTTCAAATTTACATTTAAACTATATTGTATCTTGATCTATAGCTTTGGTTTCAAGAAAGTGCACTTACAATGAACTATAACTCTTTAAAAATCATTCCCCCAAATATGTTTAACATTATTGTACATGTATAACCTATATTGTATTGCTTGTTGTCTTGAAGAGGGGAGAAAAATTTAGAAGTCAAAATCTTATAAAAATGAATGTTGAAAACTGTCTTTACACATCATTGGAAAAATTAAATTCTATTAAATGAAAATAAAACATATAGGGAACTGAAAAGTTAAAAAAAATTATTCCCAAGAGACACAGAAAAGTTTCTGTAGTAAGCAAATACAGTCTTAACTCCTGAAGTTTGGGATTTTTTCAAAATAGTAAAAACAAAGAAAAGATACTAAGAAATATACATAAAATACTTAGCAATTACTATGACATCCTATAATTTTGTTATAATCCAGTAACTTCCTTTTACTTAAGTCCTTTAAAATTGGTTTAGTTTGAAGGTCTTTAAAATTATACTCTCTCTAAAAAATTGTGGTGTCTTTTTAAAATTCTAGGCAGCAAAGTATTAATTGTGAGAGTTTCCCCAAGAGAAAAAACTGAAAACTGTTTTCATGACTAACGAATGCCAAAATTCTACTCATTATCAGGTTTCAGTGATTTGATGAGGGCAATATTGGCATATTTTAGTTCTTACTGAATTCTATAGCTCCATTATACACCAGGACCAAAGTGGAACTGCTGAGAGGTTCATTCCTATAGCTATATGAACCATCACTCTTACTACAACTGTCAACAGCAGCAGGGCACTGTGAAAGTGTTATTCTTTTCAGGCCTGGCATTAGTTTGGGTTGTAGTTCAAGGCAAGGTTATTCTAACCACACCCAGGTGAGGAAACCAAAGCAGTTCATGGTGAACTATACCAGAACTACAAACCCTGAACACAGGGAGGGATGAACTGAGCTTTGGCTCATTTCTAAGTACTTGACTCTTTCGCAGGTTTTTGTAATTGGGAGATTCAGCACTGACTCAAACCAAACTGAAGGCTTGCTCCGTGTAAGTCAGGGGCCATGGGCAGCAGGACTTAGGGGACAGAGGGCTGGACAAGAATCAAGCAGCTTACACTCTGATCCTAATTCTGAGCCTGGGATCACGGACAAGTCATTTCACCTTTCAGAATCCCCATTCTTTATCTGTAAAGTAGGGGAAGTCAAATTTATATGACCTACATGTCAGGGTTGTTGTGAAGAATGTACTATGCAAATCCTAAAACACTATATAAATGAATAGTTATTAAAATGACAATCATTTTATTTACTGATTTTTAAAACTTAGCTTACTATCAAAAACCAAAATAACCTCGACACAAACTTGATAAAGACTACGATATTTGATATCAAAGCTCAACCATC